>NC_092721.1:209339826-209675310 GCF_047496885.1 Scyliorhinus torazame | reverse complement strand
TGCGTGGGAACCGGGTGAGGAGCTGGAAAAAGGGGATGGCTAATCGACAAGGGGGGGGGGGGGGGAGGAAGCCCCCCAATCCGGCTGATCACGTGGAACGTGAGGGGGCTGAACGGGCCGATAAAGAGGGCACGGGTACTCGCACACCTTAAGAAACTTAAGGCAGATGTGGTTATGTTACAGAAAACGCACCTGAAACTGATAGACCAGGTTAGGCTATGCAAAGGATGGGTGGGGCAGGTGTTCCATTCGGGGCTAGATGCGAAAAACAGGGGGGTGGCTATATTAGTGGGGAAGCGGGTAATGTTCGAGGCAAAGACTATAGTGGCGGATAACGGGGGCAGATACGTGATGGTGAGTGGCAAACTACAGGGGGAGACGGTGGTTTTGGTAAACGTATATGCCCCGAACTGGGATGATGCCAATTTTATGAGGCGGATGCTAGGACGCATTCCGGACCTAGAGATGGGAAAGCTGATAATGGGGGGAGATTTTAATACGGTGTTGGAACCAGGGCTGGATAGGTCGAAGTCCAGGACTGGAAGGAGGCCGGCAGCAGCCAAGGTACTTAAAGATTTTATGGAGCAGATGGGAGGTGTAGACCCGTGGAGATTTAGCAGACCTAGGAGTAAGGAGTTCTCGTTTTTCTCCTATGTCCATAAAGTCTACTCGCGAATAGACTTTTTTGTGCTGGGAAGGGCGTTGATCCCGAAGGTGAGGGGAACGGAGTATACGGCTATAGCCATTTCGGATCACGCTCCACACTGGGTAGACTTGGAGATAGGGGAGGAAACAGGAGGGCGCCCACCCTGGAGAATGGACATGGGATTAATGACAGATGAGGGGGTGTGTCTAAGGGTGAGGGGGTGCATTGAAAAGTACTTGGAACTCAATGATAATGGGGAGGTCCAGGTGGGAGTGGTCTGGGAGGTGCTGAAGGCGGTGGTTAGAGGGGAGCTGATAGCAATAAGGGCACATAAAGGGAAGCAGGAGAGTAAGGAACGGGAGCGGTTGCTGCAAGAACTTTTGAGGGTGGACAGACAATATGCGGAAGCACCGGAGGAGGGTCTGTACAGGGAAAGGCAAAGGCTACATGTAGAATTTGACTTGCTGACTACGGGCACTGCAGAGGCACAATGGAGGAAGGCACAGGGTGTACAGTACGAATATGGGGAGAAGGCGAGCAGGTTGCTGGCACACCAATTGAGGAAAAGGGGAGCAGCGAGGGAAATAGGGGGAGTGAGGGATGAGGAAGGAGAGATGGAGCGGGGAGCGGAGAGAGTGAATGGAGTGTTCAAGACATTTTATAAAAAATTATATGAAGCTCAACCCCCGGATGGGAGGGAGAGAATGATGGGCTTTTTGGATCGGCTGGAATTTCCCAAGGTGGAAGAGCAGGAAAGGGTGGGACTGGGAGCACAGATCGAGGTAGAAGAAGTCGTGAAAGGAATTAGGAGCATGCAGGCGGGAAAGGCCCCGGGACCGGATGGATTCCCAGTCGAATTCTATAGAAAATATGTGGACTTGCTCGCCCCGGTATTGACGAGGACCTTTAATGAGGCAAAGGAAAGGGGACAACTGCCCCCGACTATGTCTGAAGCAACGATATCGTTTCTCTTAAAGAAGGAAAAGGACCCGCTACAATGCGGGTCCTATAGACCTATTTCCCTCCTAAATGTAGATGCCAAGATCCTGGCCAAGGTAATGGCAATGAGAATAGAGGAATGTGTCCCGGGGGTGGTCCACGAGGACCAAACTGGGTTTGTGAAGGGGAGACAGCTGAACACGAATATACGGAGGCTGTTAGGGGTAATGATGATGGCCCCACCAGAGGGGGAAACGGAGATAGTAGTGGCGATGGATGCCGAGAAAGCATTTGATAGAGTGGAGTGGGATTATTTGTGGGAGGTGTTGAGGAGATTTGGTTTTGGAGAGGGGTATGTTAGATGGGTGCAGCTGTTGTATAGGGCCCCGATGGCGAGCGTGGTCACGAATGGACGGGGATCTGCATATTTTCGGCTCCATAGAGGGACAAGGCAGGGATGCCCTCTGTCCCTATTATTGTTTGCACTGGCGATTGAGCCCCTGGCGATAGCGTTGAGGGGTTCCAAGAAGTGGAGGGGAGTACTTAGAGGAGGAGAAGAACACCGGGTATCTTTGTATGCGGACGATTTGTTACTATATGTGGCAGACCCGGCGGAGGGGATGCCAGAAATAATGCGGATACTTGGGGAGTTTGGGGATTTTTCAGGGTATAAATTGAACATGGGGAAAAGTGAGTTGTTTGTGGTGCATCCAGGGGAGCAGAGTAGAGAAATAGAGGACCTACCGTTGAGGAAGGTAACAAGGGACTTTCGTTACCTGGGGATCCAGATAGCCAAGAATTGGGGCACATTGCATAGGTTAAATTTAACGCGGTTGGTGGAACAAATGTAGGAGGATTTCAAGAGATGGGATATGGTATCCCTGTCACTGGCAGGGAGGGTGCAGGCGGTTAAGATGGTGGTCCTCCCGAGATTCCTCTTTGTGTTTCAGTGCCTCCCAGTGGTGATCACGAAGGCTTTTTTTAAAAGGATCGAAAAGAGTATCATGGGTTTTGTGTGGGCCGGGAAGACCCCGAGAGTGAGGAAGGGATTCTTACAGCATAGCAGGGATAGGGGGGGGGGCTGGCACTACCGAGCCTAAGTGAGTATTATTGGGCCGCTAATATTTCAATGGTGAGTAAGTGGATGGGAGAGGAGGAGGGAGCGGCGTGGAAGAGATTAGAGAGGGCGTCCTGTAGGGGGACTAGCCTACAGGCTATGGTGACAGCCCCATTGCCGTTCTCACCGAGAAACTACACCACAAGCCCAGTGGTGGTGGCTACACTGAAGATTTGGGGACAGTGGAGACGGCATAGGGGAAAGACTGGAGCTTTGGGGGGGTCCCCGATAAGAAACAACCATAGGTTTGCCCCGGGGGGAATGGATGGGGGATATGGAATGTGGCAAAGAGCAGGAATAACGCAACTGAAAGATCTGTTTGTGGATGGGAAGTTCGCAAGTCTGGGAGCGCTGACCGAGAAATATGGGTTGCCCCAAGGGAATGCATTCAGGTATATGCAACTGAGGGCTTTTGCGAGGCAACAGGTGAGGGAATTCCCGCAGCTCCCGACACAAGAGGTGCAGGACAGAGTGATCTCAAAGACATGGGTGGGGGATGGTAAGGTGTCAGATATATATAGGGAAATGAGGGACGAAGTGGAGACTATGGTAGATGAACTAAAAGGGAAATGGGAAGAAGAGCTGGGGGAGGAGATCGAGGAGGGGCTGTGGGCAGATGCCCTAAGCAGGGTAAACTCGTCGTCCTCGTGTGCCAGGCTAAGCCTGATTCAGTTTAAGGTATTACACAGGGCGCATATGACTGGAGCACGGCTCAGTAAATTTTTTGGGGTGGAGGATAGGTGTGCGAGGTGCTCGAGAAGCCCAGCGAATCATACCCATATGTTTTGGTCATGCCCGGCACTACAGGGGTTTTGGATGGGGGTGACAAAGGCGCTTTTAAAAGTAGTGGGGGTCCGGGTCGAACCAAGCTGGGGGTTGGCTATATTTGGGGTTGCACAAGAGCCGGGAGTGCAGGAGGCGAGAGAGGCCGATGTTTTGGCCTTTGCGTCCCTAGTAGCCCGGCGTAGGATATTGTTAATGTGGAAAGAAGCCAAGCCCCCGGGGGTGGAGACCTGGATAAATGACATGGCAGGGTTTATAAAGCTAGAGTGGATTAAGTTCGTCCTAAGGCGGGTCGGCTCAAGGGTTCACCAGGCGGTGGCAACCGTTCGTCGAATACCTCGCAGAAAGATAGATGGAATGGAAAAAAGAAGGCAGCAGCAGCAGCCCAGGAATGGGGGTGGTGGGGGGGGGGGGGGAGGGGGGGGTGGTGGGGGGGAGGGGGGGGGAGGAGGAACCAGAAGGACTCTCAGGGTTGTTAATATATACTGTATAATATGTATAGGTCGTTGCTACAGATAATTATACAATGGACTGTTAAATTATATTTTTGGAGAGTGTTACTTGTGATAAGGCAGTTGCCAATTAGGGTTAGTTTTCATTTTTGTTATTTATTATTTATTCATTTTCTGTTTATAAAATAGCTCATTGTTATTTGTGTTGTTATAATATTGTGTAAAGGATGCACAATGTACTGTGTTGGTTGACCAAAAATTTTCAATAAAATATTTTAATGTTCTATCAAAGGACAAGATAATGGTATGAGGGATGAGACAAAGAGTCTGAGAAGATCTACAGGTCATGCCTGTTTCATGACATTGTTTACGTTCTACTTCCGATCGAATTCCTGACTAAGCTGTAATCACGCAATCTTGATAATGATAATGTATAAATACTGAACTGATTTTCTGTAAAAGCGCAGACTTGAGTAGGAATCAGCAGTGGTAGTAACTGCTCTCCGACCTCAACTTTCAGCCAAAACTGCATGCGGTCGTTTCGTAAATAAAGCCTTGTTATTTTACCATCACAATCTATTGTTGAGTCTTTGTTGAGTGACTGATGGAAATAAATATATGATAGGTGAGGACCTTGAGATGATTGTAATCACTAAGGGGGCAGTATTGGGCAAGCTAATGGGGCTAAAGGTAGACAAGTCTCCTGGCCCTGATGGGATGCATCCCAGAGTGTTAAAAGAGATGGCTAGGGAAATTGTAAACGCACTAGTGATAATTTACCCAAATTCACTAGACTCTGGGGTGGTCAAAGCGGATTGGAAAGTAGCAAACGTGACACCACTGTTTAAAAAAGGAGGTCGGCAGAAAGCGGGTAATTATAGGCCGGTAAGCTTAACTTCGGTTGTAGGGAAAATGCTGGAATCTATCATTAAGGAGGAAATAGCGGGGCACCTGCAGGGAAATTGTCCCATTGGGCAGACGCAGCATGGGTTCACAAAGGGTAGGTCGTGTCTGACTAATTTGGTGGAATTATTTGAGGACGTTACCGGTGCAGTAGATAATGGGGAGCCAATGGATGTGGTATATCTGGATTTCCAGAAAGCTATTGACAAGGTGCCACACAAAAGGTTGCTGCATAAACTAAAGATGCATGGCATTAAGGGTGAAGTGGTAGCATGGGTAGAGGATTGGTTAACTAACAGAAAGCAGAGAGTGGGGATAAATGGCTGTTTCTCTGGTTGGCAACCTGTAACTAGTGGGGTCCCTCAAGGATCAGTGTTGGGCCCGCAGTTGTTCACAATTTACATAGACGATTTGGAGTTGGGGACCAAGTGCAATGTGTCAAAGTTTGCAGACGACACTAAGGTGAGTGGTAAAGCAAAAAGTGCAGAGGATACCGGAAGTCTGCAGAAGGATTTGGATAGGTTAGGTGAATGGGCTAGGGTCTGGCAGATGAAATTCAATGTTGCCAAGTGTGAGGCTATCCATTTTGGGAGGAATAACAGCAGAATGGATTATTATTTAAACGGTAAGATGTTAAAACATGCTGCTGTGCAGAGGGACCTGGGTGTGCTGGTGCACGAGTCGCAAAAAGTTGGTGTGCAGGTGCAACAGGTGATTAAGAAGGCTAATCGAGATTTGTCTTTCATTGCTAGAGGGATGGAGTTCAAGACTAGGGAGGTTATGCTGCAATTGTATAGGGTGTTGGTGAGGCCGCATCTGGAGTATTGTGTTCAGTTTTGGTCTCCTTACCTGAGAAAGGACATATTGGCACTGGAGGGAGTGCAGAGGAGATTCACTAGGTTGATCCCAGAGTTGAGGGGATTAGATTATGATGAGAGGTTGAGTAGACTGTGACTGTACTCATTGGAGTTTAGAAGGATGCGGGGGGATCTTATTGAAATATATAAAGTTATGAAGGGAATAGATAGGATAGATGCGGGCAGGTTGTTTCCACTGGTCGGGGAAAGCAGAACTAGGGGGCATAGCCTCAAAATAAGGGGAAGTAGATTTAGGACGGAGTGTAGGAGGAACTTCTTCACTCTCTGGATTGTGAATCTCTGGAATTCCTTGCCCAGTGAAGCAGTTGAGGCTCCTTCTTTAAACGTTTTTAAGAAAAAGATAGATACCTTTCTAAAGAATAAAGGGATTCGGGGATATGGTGTACGGGCCAGAGAGTGGAGCTGAGTCCACAAAGATCAGCTATGATCTCATTAAATGGCGGAGCAGGCTCGAGGGGCCAGGTGGCCTACACCTGTTCCTAGTTCTTATGTTCTTATGCACCACAGTCAAAGAAGCAGGAAATTAGTGACTTCTACAGGTAGGGAATATACAGTGAATGGTAGAACCCTCAAGAGTATTAACAGTCAGAGAGATCTAAGTGTACAGGTCCAAGGTCACTAAAAATGGCCAGCACGCTAGCATAATGGTTAGCACTATGGCTTCACAGCGCCAGGGTCCCAGGTTCGATTCCTAGCTTGGGTCACTGTCTGTGGGAATCTGCATGTTCTCCCTGTGTCTGCGTGGGTTTCCTCCCACAGTCCAAAGGTGTGCAGGTTAGGTGAATTGGACATTCTGAATTCTCCCTCAGTGTACCCGAACAGGCGGCGGAATGTGGCGACTAGGGGATTTTCACAGTAACTTCATTGCAGGGTTAATGTAAGCTGACTTGTGACATTAGTAAAGATTATTATTTTTAGTGGGTGCCTGGAACTCGCTGCCGGACGAGGTGGTGGAAGCAGGGACGACAGTGATGTTTAAGGGGCGTCTTGACAAATTCATAAATAGGATGCGGACCCCGGAAGTGTAGAAGGTTTTAGGTCACACGGGCAGCATGGCCGGCACAGGTGTGGGGCCAAAGAACCAAAGAGTGTGCTCTTGTGCTGTACTTTGTACTATATTGGCATGGCATCAGTTATTTAAGATGAGGATAGCAAAGACTGTGAAGTGACACCGAGCAAACAACTGATTAGTCCGGTCCTTTTAAAGGTCCAAAGTGCCTCTTCAAGCTGAAGGAAGGAAATAGAGGAGGAGGTGAAATAATGTTATCAACTCCTTTTGGAAATGAAGAGGAAGGTGGATGCAGGAGGATGGCCATCCCCTGATTCTGAGAATAAAAAACAACAGTTGAAATCTGGAAACCACGAATTGCCTCAGTCCATATTTCTAAATCGGAGAATCACCGGGGACGGCGTGAATCCCTCCCACGCCTGCCGCCGAATTCTCCGGCACCAGAGATTCAGCGGGGGTGGGAATCGTGCCGCGCCGGTCGGCGGGCCCCTCCCCCCCGGCGATTCTCCGGCCCGCGATGGGCCGAAGTCCCGCTGCAGGAATGCCAGTCCCGCCGGCAAGAATCAAACCACCCCCCTTACCGGCGGGACAAGGCAGCGCGGGTGGGCTCCGGGGTCCTGGGGGGGGGGGGGTGCGGGGCGATCTGGCCCCGGGGGGTGCCCCCACGGTGGTCTGGCCCGCGATCGGGGCCCATCGATCCGCAGGCGGGCCTGTGCCGTGGGGGCACTCTTTTCCCTCCGCATCGGTCATCAGCCTCCACGATGGCCAACGCGGAGGTGACACCCCCCCTGCGCATGCGCGGGGATGACGCCAGCAGCCACTGACGCTACCGCGCATGCGCGGACTTCTGCCGGCCGGCGGAGTCCCTTCGGCCCAGCTGGCGTGGAGCCAAAGGCCTTCCACGCCAGCCGGCGGGACGGCAACCACTCCGGCACGGGCCTAGCCCCTCAAGGTGAGGGCTTGGCCCCTAAAGGTGCGGAGAAATCCCCACCTTTGGGGCGGCCCAACGCCGGAGTGGTTCCCGCCACTCCAGCCCGCTGGGACCCCCGCCCCGCCGGGTACGGGAGAATACCGCCCAAGATCTGTGATTATGAAGACTCTGATGAGGAAAAAGCTGTAAAACAACGAATGGGGCATAAAATTTTTGTGGAATAAATCCTCCGCTGTAATTGCCACTGAAACTAACCGTGTAGAGGAAAAGGAATGTAAAGCTGGAGGGGTTGAAGAGTGTTTATCGGTTGAAGTTTCTAAGTTTCCACCCTAGCTCCCTGAATTCCTGCCTTACATCCCTATCCCTGTTCCTATGTCGTTGGTACCTATGTGGACCGCGACTTGGGGCTCCTCCCCCTCCCCCTTAAGGATCCCGAAAACACGATCCGAGACATCACGGCCCATGGCACCTGGGAGGCAACACACCCACCGCGAGTCTCTCTCCTTCCCACAGAATCTCCTATCTATTTCCCTAACTATGGAGTCTCCAATGACTAATGCTCTGCTCCTCTCCCCCCTTCCCTTCTGAGCAACAGGGACAGACTCCTGCCAGAGACCTGTACCCCATGGCTTACCCCTGGTAAGTCCCACCCCCAACAGTATCCAAAGCGGTATACGTGTTACTAAGGGGAACGACCACAGGGGATCCCTGTACTGACTGCTTCCTCCCAGCCCCTCTCACTGTCACCCATCTATCTTTATTCTTCGGAGTAACTACATCCCTGAAGCTTCTATCTATGACCATCTCTGCCTCCCGAATGATCCGAACTTCATCCAGCTCCAGCTCCAGTTCCCTAACGCAGTTTCTGAGGAGCTGGAGATGGGTGCACTTCCCACAGATGAAATCAGCAGGGACACTGACTGCGCCCCTCACCTCAAACATTCTGCAGGAGGAACATTGCACTACCTTCCCTGCCATCCCCTCTAGATAAAAAAAAAGATAAGGAAAAAGAAAGAAAGAGCTTATTTGTTGTTCACTCTACCCCTTAGTTTCAAGGAGGTGGAAGGGTGGGGGACATTACAAGTGTAGTGTCTAGGGTTTAGAAACTGCCCAACTTAAATACAGGTAAAAATAAAACACTTAACCAGCAACCACTGCGCCCCACGCGAGAACAGCAATCAGCTGTTATGGGCCTGCGCAAACAATTTAAATCTTTACTACTTACCCAGCAGTCACTCTGTCCTCACTCCGACCGGAGTCAGCTGGAAACTCCCTCCAGTAAGTTAAAAAAAAAAATTACTCGCCTTCTCAGCAAGCACTCACTCACTTTCTACTTCTATCTGCCCTCGAGCCTTCCTCTCGGCTGGGATCCTTACAGCGGTTGTTTTTTTTTTTTTGGTTAGAGGAGGGGGTAGGGATGGAAACACTGAAGAAGTGTTTCGGGTTTAAGTGTCACTTGACAACAGCTCCTCCACAAATCACTTTCAAGTTACGGTGACCACAATGCACGGATGCAAATTTCCCCCGCAACAGCCAATCAGCAGCTCTGCTGTCCTGCCCTCTGCTGGAAGGGGAGTGCTGGGGTCAGGACAAAGGGAAATGGGGATGTTGGCAGAAAGAGGAGTGGCGGGGTTGGCAGAAAGGGGAATGTGGGGCCGTCGGCATAAAGGGAAGCTGGTGGTTTATAGAAGGCTCCTTCACCCTCCCAATGTCCGGTCCCACTTATCAGACAGTGAGTATCTTTGTAGGGGCGTAACACCCCCCCACACCATCCAGAACCCCGCAGGCAATACTATTTTTGTTTTTCAGGCTTCCCACATGCCAAGCCCCCCACCCTCTGCTGGGTTAATGCTGTTCATGGCTTTCCTGCCCCAGACCTCACTGGTGTTGGAAGTGAGAAGACCCCCTGAATAAGTGCACCAGCACCATCAGCCTCACTATGGGGGGGGCATTAAATTGCAGCCTGCACCTAAAACATGGGGAGAAATTTAATAGAAATTAAACAGAGTCCCTTTTTGGGTGCGTTAAGCCGGGTGGTTCCTGTCGCTTGCAGCCCTGAGGAAGACCCTACCATTAATGGGATACTGCTTCATTTTTGGGTCATGGAACGCCCCACAGAGGCCGTGCTTAAGCTCATTTCCTGCACTAACGAGCTCAGCTATCCAATGCAGGAAGAGATTGGGATGTCATTTCTGACTGCTGGGCTCGCTAACGGGGCCTCCAGACACCCCAACTCCACACTTACCAATGAGAGTGTCCTTGAGCTCCCCACACCCTCACCTCATAAGGGCAGGGCAACCCCGGCCCAATCACCAGCACGTAAAGTTGCAACCTGGGCACCTTGGCACGATCGGCCTGACACCCTGGCAGTGCCCCATCTGAGTTTGAACTCAGTCCCTCATTCCCAAAATCGTTCTGGTAAATCCTCTCCGCACCACCTCAAGGACCCTCACAGGATGGGACACGATGCTCTAAGTGTGACTTACCAGAGCTTCATAAAGGTTCAGCATCATATACTCTATGATTTATATGTGACTCTATCAGGGGAGCTAATGGTCCAGTGATATTGTCACTGGACGAATAATCCAGAGACCCAGGGGAGATGGTGAAATTTGAATTAAATAAAAATCAGGAATTAAAAGTCTAATGTTGTCAGTGTTGATGATTGCCATAAAAAAAAACTCCATCTGATTCACTAATGCCCAAAATAATAATAAATGCCAGTGATATCCACATCCTGTGGATAAAAAACCGTCACAGGCCGAATGCAGCCAGAGAGATGAACAGAGATAATGGGCAGTATTCTCTGTTCCCTGAGGCAGATTCCGCGATCGGGCGGAGAAACCTTTTTTACGATGGAATTGGGGGGGGGGGGGGGGGGGGGGAGTTCATGTTTTAATAATAATAATAATTGCTTGTTGCCTCAAGTCGGCTTCAATGAAGTTACTGTGGAAAGCCCCTAGTCGCCACATTCCGGCGCCTGTTCGGGGAGGCTGGTACGGGAATTGAACCCGCGCTGCTGGCATTGTTCTGCATTACAAGCCAGCTATTTAGCGCAGTGTGCTAAACCAGCCCCTGTTTTCGGATGCTCCGCCCCCTCCAAGATGGCGTCATTGCTGCGCGTGCCGCACACCATTGGGGCGGCCTCAGGACGTTACCTGAAGGCCCTCCCCCGATGCTCCGCCCCCGATGGGCTGAGTCCCCGACAGTGTGGGGGACATGTGGTCTCATTGGTCAGTAACCCGGCGTGGCGGGCAGGGGCCGTGCTGCTGGTCGACGGGGGGGGGCTTCACTGAAGGCTGGGGGGACTGGTGGGGGGTGATCCGGGGGTGATGAGGGAGTGTCCAGGGTGGCACTATCTGGCAGGTCGGGTCCACGCACGGCCGGCGCCATGTTTTACAGCGCGACCGCTATAGGTCGTTGCCGTGCATATACGCTGCCACGGGTCCAGCAATTCTCCAGCCATTTATATTGGGAAGGTTGTGCATTTCCAGTCGGAGGATCGGTGCTGGGGCCGTGCCAATTCTTCCCACGTAAAACAACACGGATCCTCCGGACATAGCCTGGAAATCGAATTTTCCATTCTGGAGGTTAAGTGCTCCCGCTAGCGGAGAATTGGAACAATGCTAAATGGTTTCTGGGGGAGGAAAAGAGGAAGTGAAACCACTTAGCTGCTTTGAAGTTGTCAGCAGCTGTCAATCATGACAAGAATGTTTATAATCATTCAATGGAGGGTACATCAGAGGGTACATCCTGGCAGTTGTGTTTAAACCATCAAGCTGTCAATCAAAGGCAAATTAAAGGTACTGCACTGTGAGATTGAATGAATGCTCAGCATTTCAAAGGATTTCAAACCTTTTCAAGCATTGTGGGCTTTCCAGGAAGGTTTTAAAAGCATCGGCTCCGGGAGCAAGTATTCCTGGCTTGATTCTTCAATGAATTGTCTGGTCAATTGTGCAGTTCAGAGTGATACGGTCACCTCAATGTTCAAACAGGTCAGACCAGGATATTGATTGTGAACAGAGGGCTGCCTGAGATCAACATGCCAAGAGTCACCTTCATGTTGCTCAGGGCTGGAAAGGGCAGTCCAGAGACAGGACCCCCATCCAGGGGGAGGGTCCCGGGGTCAACCCCTTACCCACAACCCTTACCCACACAATCCCCAGGAACCTCGGGTGACCCGCACTCTGTTGCCTGGCAGCGGCAAAGGGGCAATGAGCAATGGGTTGATCCTCTTGACCCCCATTGTATGGGTCAGAGCATAATGGGGTTGGGGGGTCGGGGGGGGGTTGGGGGTCAGGGGGGTAGGTAGAGATTTGCGTTTCCAGACCATTAATTGCATTCAAATCTATGCAAAGCTGTTTTCATGTTCCCGCCTGTGTGGGCAGCAAGCCAATACAGTCTGCGGGGCAGGAGCGGAGACTGGGATGGGTCTACTGCCAATCCCATTTTTGGCCCAATGTGGGATTCTCTGTCCGGTTGGGATCCCTGGGGTGAGATTCTCCGACCACCCGCCGGGTCGGAGAATCGCTGGGGGCTGGCGTGAATCCCGCCCCTGCCGGTTGCTGAATTCTCCGGCACCGGATATTCGGCGGGGGGCGAGAATCGCGCCGCGCCGATTGGCGCCCCCCCCCCCCCCACTCTCCGGCCCGGATGGGCCGAAGTCCCCCTGCTAAAATGCCTGTCCAACCGGGGTAGATTAAACCACCTACCTTACCGGCGGGACAAGGTGGCGAGGGCGGGCTCCGGGGTCCTGGGGGGGGCGCGGGGCGATCTGGCCCCGGGGGGTGCCCCCACGGTGGCCTGGCCCACGATCGGGGCCCACCGATCCGCGGGCGGGCCTGTGCCGTGGGGGCACTCTTTTCCTTCCGCCTTCGCCACGGTCTCCACCATGGCGGAGGCGGAAGAGACTCCCTCCATTGCACATGCGCGGGAATGCCGTCAGCGGCCGCTAACGCTCCCGCGCATGCGCCGCCCGGAGATGTCATTTCCGCGCCAGCTGGCGGGGCACAAATGGCCTTTTCCGCCAGCTGGCGGGGCGGAAATTAGTCCGGCGCAGGCCTAGCCCCTTAAGGTTGGGGCTCGGCCCCTCAAGATGCGGAGCATTCTGCACCTTTGGGGCGGCGCGATGCCCGATTGATTTGCGCCGTTTTGGGCGCCTGTCGGCGGACATCGCGCCGATACCGGAGAATTTCGCCCCATGTCCTCCTTACAGCTTAATTTCCCTTTGCAACATCAGCAGACTTAGATATATTAACTCGAAGTCACCTTATCCAAGTCATTTGTATAAATTGTAAATAACTGTGGCCCAGGTACTGATCTTTGCAGTACCTGTATGGTTAGAACTTGCCAACACAGAAATGTCCCATTTATTCCTGCTCTCTGTTTTCTGTCAATGAACCAATCCTCAATCCACACTAATATACTTTCACAATCTCATGAGTCTTAATTTTGTGCAATAACCTCTTGTGAGGCACATTTCTGGATGCTTTTTGACAATCCAAATATGGTGGTTGGGATTTTCGGCTTGCCGAAGCCGGAATTTGTAGTGGGAGGCGAGCTCCACTGTCCGGCTGCAGAATCTGTTGGTGCCATCACTGTCAATGGCTTTCCCATTGAATCCAACATCCCCCCACCCCCCCCCACCCCCACCTCCACACCGCTGGGAACCATTATACTCCCATAAAATTCACATATTAAAAAGAGAAACCAAATGAACTTTGAGAAACTGTTTTTTAAAAAAATATTGCAACATTTACACAGCAGAAATCTCTGCACTACTTCTTTCAGAAAATGAGTGTGTGAACTTGTGTCTGTCTCTAGGGATCGACAGCCTGATCCAATATTTCCGAGGATTGATCTCTCTCTCATTCCGACAGACATGCAGCTCAGTTGGGAGAGGAAGTGTTTCTAGGTTTTTTGCACAATGCCCAGTGTGAGACACATCTCAAAAGTCGGTCAGAAAGCAGGGCAGTGATCCACAATCAGCTGCACACTTTGGCGACCTGATGATAATGTCAGTACATTCTGCTTCCAACTAGCAACAAAGAACTCTTTGGAATGAAGTTCGGAACTTCTGTAACACTTATGTGTCGGAGTGTTGGATAAGTTATTTACAGATTGCGGGACGTGTGGTGACCATTAAAGGAAGCCCGTGCCACACTGCCGGCTCAGTGAGACTGCTGTGTGCTCATTCACCTCCTGCTTTCCTCATTGTTCAGCTCTCACTCCTTCTCATCAACTAAGAAGGGAGACGTGACAGTGTGCTCCTGAGAAATAGCAGCCAGCTCTTTCAGGAACTCCGAGAAGATAAGTGAGCAGTAAACAGCGTTCTTCACCCGCAGTGCCTCATTCTGCTTCTCTGCTGAACTCTTGAAGATGGAGCTGCCAGTAAGCGCGTGCAGGACCTGACCCTCACGGACATGCTGCAGTGCTAACTGTGCAGCCTGGCGGGCCCGAGTGGGACTGTTGGTGTGTCGCAAGATCAGCTCTCCCAGGGAAGGTTTACGACTCTTCACTGCAAAATTCAAAAAGAGGTTCAATCAAATGCCCATTCTTAATAACAGACTTCTCAAACACAATAGCATTCCGCTGTCGACCTGCACACTTACCGATTAAACACATCCCACACTCTCTCTGATTAAACACCCCCCACTCTCTCTCTGATTAAACACACCCCACACTTTCTCTCTCATTAAACACACCCCACACTCTCTCTGATTAAACACACCCCATACTCTCGCCGATTAAACACACCCCACACTCTCTCTGATTAAACACCCCCCACTCTCTCTCTGATTAAACACACCCCACACTTTCTCTCTCATTAAACACACCCCACACTCTCCCTGATTAACCACACCCCACACTCTCTCTGATTCAACACACCCCACACTCTCTCTCATTAAACGCACCCCACACGCTCTCTCATTAAACACACCCCACACTCTCTGCTTAAACACACCCCGCACTCTCTCTCTCTCTCATTAAACACACCCCACACTCTCTCTGATTAAACACACCACACACTCTCATTAAACACACCACACACTCGCTCTGATTAAATACCCCCCACACTCTCTCTGATTAAACACACCCCACTCTCTCTCTGATTAAACACACCCCACTCTCTCTCTCATTAAACACACCCCACACTCTCTCTGATTAAACACCCCCCACACTCTCTCTGATTAAACACTCTCTCTCTGATTAAACACACCCCACTCTCTCTCTCATTAAACACACCCCACATTGTCTCTGATTAAACACCCCCCCACACTCTCTCTGATTAAACACACCGCACACTCTCTCTCTGATTAAACACACCCCACACTCTCCCTGATTAAACACACCCCACACTCTCTCTGATTAAACACCCCCCACTCTCTCTCTGATTAAACACACCCCACACTTTCTCTCTCATTAAACACACCCCACACTTTCCCTGATTAACCACACCCCACACTCTCTCTGATTCAACACACCCCACACTCTCTCTCATTAAACGCACCCCACACTCTCTCTCATTAAACACACCCCACACTCTCTGCTTAAACACACCCCGCACTCTCTCTCTCTCTCATTAAACACACCCCACACTCTCTCTGATTAAACACACCACACACTCTCATTAAACACACCACACACTCGCTCTGATTAAACACACCCCACTCTCTGATTAAACACACCCCACTCTCTCTCTCATTAAACACACCCCACACTCTCTCTGATTAAACACCCCCCACACTCTGATTAAACACACCCCACTCTCTCTCTCATTAAACACACCCCACACTCTCTCTGATTAAACACCCCCCACACTCTCTCTGATTAAACACTCTCT
Organism: Scyliorhinus torazame; assembly: GCF_047496885.1. Classification (NCBI taxonomy): domain Eukaryota; kingdom Metazoa; phylum Chordata; class Chondrichthyes; order Carcharhiniformes; family Scyliorhinidae; genus Scyliorhinus; species Scyliorhinus torazame. The sequence continues at coordinate 209,659,809 of NC_092721.1, read as the reverse complement.
CTCTGATTAAACACACCCCACTCTCTCTCTCATTAAACACACCCCACACTGTCTCTGATTAAACACCCCCCCACACTCTCTCTGATTAAACACTCTCTCTCTGATTAAACACACCCCACTCTCTCTCTGATTAAACACATCCCACACTCTCTCTGATTAAACACACCGCACACTCTCTCTCTGATTAAACACACCCCACTCTCTCTCTGATTAAACACACCCCACACTCTCTCTCTGATTAAACACACCCCACACTCTCTCTGATTAAACACACCCCACACTCTCTCTCTGATTAAACACACCCCACACTCTCTCTCATTAAACACATCCCACACTCTCTCTGATTAAACACACCGCACACTCTCTCTCATTAAACACACCCCACTCTCTCTCTGATTAAACACACCCCACTCTCTCTCTCATTAAACACACCCCACATTGTCTCTGATTAAACACCCCCCCACACTCTCTCTGATTAAACACACCGCACACTCTCTCTCTGATTAAACACACCCCACACTCTCCCTGATTGAACACACCCCACACTCTCTCTCATTAAACATACCCCACACTCTCTCTGATTAGACACACCCCCCACACTCTCTCTGATTAAACACACCCCACTCTCTCTCTGATTAAACACCCCCCACTCTCTCTCTCATTAAACACACCCCACACTCTCTCTCTGATTAAACACACCCCACACTCTCTCTCTGATTAAACACACCCCACACTCTCTCTCTGATTAAACACACCCCACACTCTCTCTCTGATTAAACACACCCCACACTCTCTCTCATTAAACACACCCCATACTCTCTCTCTGATTAAACTCACCCCACACTCTCTCTCATTAAACACACCCCATACTCTCTCTCTGATTAAACTCACCCCACACTCTCTCTCATTAAACACACCCCACACTCTCTCTGATTAGACACACCCCCCACACTCTCTCTCATTAAACACACCCCACTCTCTCTCTGATTAAACACCCCCCACTCTCTCTCTCATTAAACACACCCCATACTCTCTCTCTGATTAAACTCACCCCACACTCTCTCTCATTAAACACACCCCATACTCTCTCTCTGATTAAACACACCCCACACTCTCTCTCTGATTAAACACCCCCCACTCTCCCTGATTAAACACACCCCACACTCTCTATAATTAAACACACCCCACACTCTCTCTCTGATAAAACCCCCCCCCCACTCTCTCTCTGATTAAACACCCCCCACACTCTCTCTCTCATTAAACACACCCCACACTCTCTCTGATTAAACACACCCCACACTCTCTCTGATAAAACACATCCCACACTCTCTCTCTCATTAAACACACCCCACACTCTCTCTGCTTAAACACACCCCACACTCTCTATCTCTCATTAAACACACCCCACACTCTCTCTGATTAAACACACCCACACTCTCATTAAACACACTCCACACTCTCTCATTAAACAAACCACACACTCTCTCTGATTCAACACACCCCACACTCTCCCTGATTAAACACACCCCACACCCTCTCTGATTAAACACACCAACACTCTCTCCGATGAAACACACCCACTCTCTGTGATTAAACACAGCCCACAGTCTCTCGCATTAAACACACCCCACACCCTCTCTAATTAAACACACCACACAGTCTCTGATTAAACACAACCCACACTCTCTCTGATTAAACACACCCCACACTCTCTCTGATTAAACACAACCCACACTCTCTCTGATTAAACACACCCCACACTCTCTCTGATTAAACACACCCCACAATCTCTCTGATTCAACACACCCCACACTCGCTCTCATTAAACGCACCCCACACTCTCTCTAATTAAACACACCCCGCACTCTCTCTCTCATTAAACACACCCCACACTCTCTCTGATTAAACACACCCACACTCTCATTAAACACACCCCACACTCTCTCTGATTAAACACACCCCACACTCTCTCTCATTAAACACACTCCACACTCTCTCTGATTAAACAGATCCCACATGCTCTCTGATTAAACACACCCCACACTCTCTCTGATTAAACACACCCCACACTCTCTCTCATTAAACACACCCCACACTCTCTCTGATTAAACACACCCCGCACTCTCTCTCTCATTAAACACACCCCACACTCTCTCTGATTAAACACACCCACACTCTCATTAAACACACCCCACACTCTCTCTGATTAAACACACCCCACACTCTCTCTGATTAAACACCCCCCACTCTCTCTCTGATTAAACACACCCCACACTTTCTCTCTCATTAAACACACACCACACTCTCTCTGATTAAACACACCTCAAACTCTCGCTGATTAAACACACCCCACACTCTCCCTGATTAACCACACCCCACACTCTCTCTGATTCAACACACCCCACACTCTCTCTCATTAAACGCACCCCACACTCTCTCTAATTAAACACACCCCACACTCTCTCTGATTAAACACCCCCCACACTCTCTCTGATTAAACACTCTCTCTCTGATTAAACACACCCCACTCTCTCTCTCATTAAACACACCCCACACTGTCTCTGATTAAACACCCCCCCACACTCTCTCTGATTAAACACTCTCTCTCTGATTAAACACACCCCACTCTCTCTCTGATTAAACACATCCCACACTCTCTCTGATTAAACACACCGCACACTCTCTCTCTGATTAAACACACCCCACTCTCTCTCTGATTAAACACACCCCACACTCTCTCTCTGATTAAACACACCCCACACTCTCTCTGATTAAACACACCCCACACTCTCTCTCTGATTAAACACACCCCACACTCTCTCTCATTAAACACATCCCACACTCTCTCTGATTAAACACACCGCACACTCTCTCTCATTAAACACACCCCACTCTCTCTCTGATTAAACACACCCCACTCTCTCTCTCATTAAACACACCCCACATTGTCTCTGATTAAACACCCCCCCACACTCTCTCTGATTAAACACACCGCACACTCTCTCTCTGATTAAACACACCCCACACTCTCCCTGATTGAACACACCCCACACTCTCTCTCATTAAACATACCCCACACTCTCTCTGATTAGACACACCCCCCACACTCTCTCTGATTAAACACACCCCACTCTCTCTCTGATTAAACACCCCCCACTCTCTCTCTCATTAAACACACCCCACACTCTCTCTCTGATTAAACACACCCCACACTCTCTCTCTGATTAAACACACCCCACACTCTCTCTCTGATTAAACACACCCCACACTCTCTCTCTGATTAAACACACCCCACACTCTCTCTCATTAAACACACCCCATACTCTCTCTCTGATTAAACTCACCCCACACTCTCTCTCATTAAACACACCCCATACTCTCTCTCTGATTAAACTCACCCCACACTCTCTCTCATTAAACACACCCCACACTCTCTCTGATTAGACACACCCCCCACACTCTCTCTCATTAAACACACCCCACTCTCTCTCTGATTAAACACCCCCCACTCTCTCTCTCATTAAACACACCCCATACTCTCTCTCTGATTAAACTCACCCCACACTCTCTCTCATTAAACACACCCCATACTCTCTCTCTGATTAAACACACCCCACACTCTCTCTCTGATTAAACACCCCCCACTCTCCCTGATTAAACACACCCCACACTCTCTCTAATTAAACACACCCCACACTCTCTCTCTGATTAAACCCCCCCCCCACTCTCTCTCTGATTAAACACCCCCCACACTCTCTCTCTCATTAAACACACCCCACACTCTCTCTGATTAAACACACCCCACACTCTCTCTGATAAAACACATCCCACACTCTCTCTCTCATTAAACACACCCCACACTCTCTCTGCTTAAACACACCCCACACTCTCTATCTCTCATTAAACACACCCCACACTCTCTCTGATTAAACACACCCACACTCTCATTAAACACACTCCACACTCTCTCATTAAACAAACCACACACTCTCTCTGATTCAACACACCCCACACTCTCCCTGATTAAACACACCCCACACCCTCTCTGATTAAACACACCAACACTCTCTCCGATGAAACACACCCACTCTCTGTGATTAAACACAGCCCACAGTCTCTCGCATTAAACACACCCCACACCCTCTCTAATTAAACACACCACACAGTCTCTGATTAAACACAACCCACACTCTCTCTGATTAAACACACCCCACACTCTCTCTGATTAAACACAACCCACACTCTCTCTGATTAAACACACCCCACACTCTCTCTGATTAAACACACCCCACAATCTCTCTGATTCAACACACCCCACACTCGCTCTCATTAAACGCACCCCACACTCTCTCTAATTAAACACACCCCGCACTCTCTCTCTCATTAAACACACCCCACACTCTCTCTGATTAAACACACCCACACTCTCATTAAACACACCCCACACTCTCTCTGATTAAACACACCCCACACTCTCTCTCATTAAACACACTCCACACTCTCTCTGATTAAACAGATCCCACATGCTCTCTGATTAAACACACCCCACACTCTCTCTGATTAAACACACCCCACACTCTCTCTCATTAAACACACCCCACACTCTCTCTGATTAAACACACCCCGCACTCTCTCTCTCATTAAACACACCCCACACTCTCTCTGATTAAACACACCCACACTCTCATTAAACACACCCCACACTCTCTCTGATTAAACACACCCCACACTCTCTCTGATTAAACACCCCCCACTCTCTCTCTGATTAAACACACCCCACACTTTCTCTCTCATTAAACACACACCACACTCTCTCTGATTAAACACACCTCAAACTCTCGCTGATTAAACACACCCCACACTCTCCCTGATTAACCACACCCCACACTCTCTCTGATTCAACACACCCCACACTCTCTCTCATTAAACGCACCCCACACTCTCTCTAATTAAACACACCCCACACTCTCTCTGCTTAAACACACCCCGCACTCTCTCTCTCTCATTAAACACACCCCACACTCTCTCTGATTAAACACACCCACACTCTCATTAAACACACTCCACACTCTCTCTCATTAAACAAACCACACACTCTCTCTGATTAAACACACCCCACACTCTCCCTGATTAAACACACCCTCTCTGATTAAACACACCCACACTCTCTCCGATGAAACACACCCACACTCTCTGTGATTAAACACAGCCCACAGTCTCTCTCATTAAACACACCCCACACCCTCTCTAATTAAACACACCACACACTCTCTGATTAAACACAACCCACACTCTCTCTGATTAAACACACCCCACACTCTCTCTGATTAAACACACCCCACACTCTCTCTGATTAGACACACCCCACACTCTCTCTCTGATTAAACACACCGCACACTCTCTCTCTGATTAAACACACCCCACTCTCTCTCTGATTAAACACACCCCACACTCTCTCTCTGATTAAACACACCCCACACTCTCTCTCTGGTTAAACACACCCCACACTCTCTCTCATTAAACACACCCCATACTCTCTCTCTGATTAAACTCACCCCACACTCTCTCTCATTAAACACACCCCACACTCTCTCTCTGATTAAACACACCCCACACTCTCTCTCTGATTAAACACACCCCACACTCTCTCTCTGATTAAACACCCCCCACTCTCCCTGATTAAACACACCCCACACTCTCTCTAATTAAACACACCCCACACTCTCTCTCTGATTAAACACCCCCCCACTCTCTCTCTGATTAAACCCCCCCCCCCACTCTCTCTCTCATTAAACACACCTCATACTCTCGCTGATTAAACACACCCCACACTCTCCCTGATTAACCACACCCCACACTCTCTCTGATTCAACACACCCCACACTCTCTCTCATTAAACGCACCCCACACTCTCTCTAATTAAACACACCCCACACTCTCTCTGCTTAAACACACCCCGCACTCTCTCTCTCTCATTAAACACACGCCACACTCTCTCTGATTAAACACACCCACACTCTCATTAAACACACTCCACACTCTCTCTCATTAAACAAACCACACACTCTCTCTGATTAAACACACCCCACACTCTCCCTGATTAAACACACCCCACACCCTCTCTGATTAAACACACCCACACTCTCTCCGATGAAACACACCCACGCTCTCTGTGATTAAACACAGCCCACAGTCTCTCTCATTAAACACACCCCACACCCTCTCTAATTAAACACACCACACACTCTCTGATTAAACACAACCCACACTCTCTCTGATTAAATACACCCCACACTCTCTCTGATTAAACACACCCCACACTCTCTCTGATTAGACACACCCCACACTCTCTCTCTGATTAAACACACCGCACACTCTCTCTCTGATTAAACACACCCCACTCTCTCTCTGATTAAACACACCCACACTCTCATTAAACACACCCCACGCTCTCTCTCATTAAACACACCTCACAATCTCTCTCATTAAACACACCCCACACCCTCTCTGAGTAAACACACCCACACTCTCTCCGATGAAACACACCCACACTCTCTCTGATTAAACACCCCCCCACTCTCTCTTTCATTAAACACACCCCACACTCTCTCTGAAAAAACACACCCCACACTCTCTCTCTGATTAAAAACACCGCACACTCTCTCTCTGACTAAACACCCCCCACTCTCTCTCTCATTAAACACACCCCACACTCGCTCTAATTAAACACACCCCAAACTCTCTCTGATTAAACACCCCCCACTCTCTCTCTGATTAAACACACCCCACACTTTCTCTCTCATTAAACACACCCCACACTCTCTCTGATTAAACACACCTCATACTCTCGCTGATTAAACACACCCCACACTCTCCCTGATTAACCACACCCCACACTCTCTCTGATTCAACACACCCCACACTCTCTCTCATTAAACGCACCCCACACTCTCTCTAATTAAACACACCCCACACTCTCTCTGCTTAAACACACCCCGCACTCTCTCTCTCTCATTAAACACACCCCACACTCTCTCTGATGAAACACACCCACACTCTCATTAAACACACTCCACACTCTCTCTCATTAAACAAACCACACACTCTCTCTGATTAAACACACCCCACACTCTCCCTGATTAAACACACCCTCTCTGATTAAACACACCCACACTCTCTCCGATGAAACACACCCACACTCTCTGTGATTAAACACAGCCCACAGTCTCTCTCATTAAACACACCCCACACCCTCTCTAATTAAACACACCACACACTCTCTGATTAAACACAACCCACACTCTCTCTGATTAAACACACCCCACACTCTCTCTGATTAAACACACCCCACACTCTCTCTGATTAGACACACCCCACACTCTCTCTCTGATTAAACACACCGCACACTCTCTCTCTGATTAAACACACCCCACTCTCTCTCTGATTAAACACACCCCACACTCTCTCTCTGATTAAACACACCCCACACTCTCTCTCTGGTTAAACACACCCCACACTCTCTCTCATTAAACACACCCCATACTCTCTCTCTGATTAAACTCACCCCACACTCTCTCTCATTAAACACACCCCACACTCTCTCTCTGATTAAACACACCCCACACTCTCTCTCTGATTAAACACACCCCACACTCTCTCTCTGATTAAACACCCCCCACTCACCCTGATTAAACACACCCCACACTCTCTCTAATTAAACACACCCCACACTCTCTCTCTGATTAAACACCCCCCACTCTCTCTCTGATTAAACACCCCCCCCACTCTCTCTCTCATTAAACACACCTCATACTCTCGCTGATTAAACACACCCCACACTCTCCCTGATTAACCACACCCCACACTCTCTCTGATTCAACACACCCCACACTCTCTCTCATTAAACGCACCCCACACTCTCTCTAATTAAACACACCCCACACTCTCTCTGCTTAAACACACCCCGCACTCTCTCTCTCTCATTAAACACACCCCACACTCTCTCTGATTAAACACACCCACACTCTCATTAAACACACTCCACACTCTCTCTCATTAAACAAACCACACACTCTCTCTGATTAAACACACCCCACACTCTCCCTGATTAAACACACCCCACACCCTCTCTGATTAAACGCACCCACACTCTCTCCGATGAAACACACCCACACTCTCTGTGATTAAACACACCCCACACTCTCTCTCATTAAACGCACCCCACACTCTCTCTAATTAAACACACCCCACACTCTCTCTGCTTAAACACACCCCGCACTCTCTCTCTCTCATTAAACACACCCCACACTCTCTCTGATTAAACACACCCACACTCTCATTAAACACACTCCACACTCTCTCTCATTAAACAAACCACACACTCTCTCTGATTAAACACACCCCACACTCTCCCTGATTAAACACACCCCACACCCTCTCTGATTAAACACACCCACACTCTCTCCGATGAAACACACCCACACACTCTCTGATTAAACACAACCCACACTCTCTCTGATTAAACACACCCCACACTCTCTCTGATTAAACACACCCCACACTCTCTCTGATTAGACACACCCCACACTCTCTCTCTGATTAAACACACCGCACACTCTCTCTCTGATTAAACACACCCCACTCTCTCTCTGATTAAACACACCCCACACTCTCTCTCTGATTAAACACACCCCACACTCTCTCTCTGGTTAAACACACCCCACACTCTCTCTCATTAAACACACCCCATACTCTCTCTCTGATTAAACTCACCCCACACTCTCTCTCATTAAACACACCCCACACTCTCTCTCTGCTTAAACACACCCCACACTCTCTCTCTGATTAAACACACCCCACACTCTCTCTCTGATTAAACACCCCCCACTCTCCCTGATTAAACACACCCCACACTCTCTCTAATTAAACACACCCCACACTCTGTCTCTGATTAAACACCCCCCCCACTCTCTCTCTGATTAAACACACCCCACACTCTCTCTCTGATTAAACACACCGCACACTCTCTCTCTGAGTAAACACCCCCCACTCTCTCTCTCATTAAACACACCCCACACTCGCTCTAATTAAACACACCCCACACTCTCTCTGATTAAACACCCCCCACTCTCTCTCTGATTAAACACACCCCACACATTCTCTCTCATTAAACACTCCCCACACTCTCTGATTAAACACACCTCATACTCTCGCTAATTAAACACACCCCACACTCTCCCTGATTCACCACACCCCACACTCTCTCTGATTAAACACAACCCACACTCTCTCTGATTAAACACACCCCACACTCTCTCTGATTAAACACAACCCACACTCTCTCTGATTAGACACACCCCACACTCTCTCTCTGATTAAACACACCCCACTCTCTCTCTGATTAAACACACCCCACACTCTCTCTGATTAAACACACCCCACAATCTCTCTGATTCAACACACCCCACACTCGCACTCATTAAACGCACCACACACTCTCTCTAATTAAACACACCCCGCACTCTCTCTCTCATTAAACACACCCCACACTCTCTCTGATTAAACACACCCACACTCTCATTAAACACACCCCACACTCTCTCTGATTAAACACACCCCACACTCTCTCTGATTAAACACACCCCACACTCTCTCTCATTAAACACACTCCACACTCTCTCTGATTAAACAGATCCCACATGCTTTCTGATTAAACACACCCCACACTCTCTCTCATTAAACACACCCCACACTCTCTCTGATTAAACACACCCCGCACTCTCTCTCTCTCATTAAACACACCCCACACTCTCTCTGATTAAACACACCCACACTCTCATTAAACACACCCCACACTCTCTCTGATTAAACACACCCTCTCTGATTAAACACACCCCACACTCTCTCTGATTAAACACACCCCACACTCTCTCTGATTAAACACATCCCACACTCTCTCTCATTAAACACACTCCACAGTCTCTCTGATTAACCACACCCCACACTCTCTCTGATTCAACACACCCCACACTCTCTCTGATTAAACACACCCCGCACTCTCTCTCATTAAACACATCCCACACACTCTCTGATTAAACACACCCCACACTCTCTCTCTCATTAAACACACCCCACACTCTCTCTCATTAAACACACCCCACACCCTCTCTGAGTAAACACACCCACACTCTCTCCGATGAATCACACCCACACTCTCTCTGATTAAACACCCCCCCACTCTCTCTCTCATTAAACACACCCCACACTCTCTCTGATTAAACACACCCCACACTCTCTCTGATAAAACACACCCCATAATCTCTCTCTGATTAAACACACCGCACACTCTCTATGATTAAACACCCCCCACTCTCTCACTCATTAAACACACCCCACACTCGCTCTAATTAAACAGACCCCACTCTCTCTCTGATTAAACACACCCCACACTTTCTCTCTCATTAAACACACCCCACACTCTCTCTGATTAAACACACCTCATACTCTCGCTGATTAAACACACCCCACACTCTCCCTGATTAACCACACCCCACACTCTCTCTGATTCAACACACCCCACACTCTCTCTCATTAAACGCACCCCACACTCTCTCTAATTAAACACACCCCACACTCTCTCTGCTTAAACACACCCCGCACTCTCTCTCTCTGATTAAACACACCCCACACTCTCTCTCTGATTAAACACCCCCCCACTCTCTCTCTGATTAAACACCCCCCCACTCTCTCTCTCATTAAACACACCCCACACTCGCTCTAATTAAACACACTCTCTCTGATTAAACACACCCCGCACTCTCTCTGATTAAACACACCCACACTCTCATTAAACACACTCCACACTCTCTCTCATTAAACAAACCACACACTCTCTCTGATTCAACACACCCCACACCCTCTCTGATTAAACACACCCACACTCTCTCCGATGAAACAGACCCACACTCTCTGTGATTAAACACAGCCCACAGTCTCTCTCATTAAACACACCCCACACACTCTCTGATTAAACACAACCCACACTCTCTCTGATTAAACACACCCCACACTCTCTCTGATTAAACACAACCCACACACTCTCTGATTAAACACACCCCACACTCTCTCTGATTAAACACACCCCACACTCTCTCTGATTAAACACACCCCACACTCTCTCTGATTAAACACACCCCACACTCTCTCTCATTAAACACACTCCACACTCTCTCTGATTAAACAGATCCCACATGCTCTTTGATTAAACACACCCCACACTCTCTCTGATTAAACACATCCCACACTCTCTCTCATTAATCACACCCCACACTCTCTCTGATTAAACACACCCCACACTCTCTCTCTCTCATTAAACACACCCCACACTCTCACTGATTAAACACACCCTCTCTGATTAAACACACCCCACACTCTCTCTGATTAAACACACCCCACACTCTCTCTGATTAAACACATCCCACACTCTCTCTCATTAAACACACTCCACAGTCTCTCTGATTAACCCCACACTCTCTCTGATTCAACACACCCCACACTCTCTCTGATTAAACACACCCCGCACTCTCTCTCATTAAACACATCCCACACACTTTTTGATTAAACACACCCCACACTCTCTCTGATTCAACACACCCCACACTCTCTCTGATTAAACACACCCACACTCTCATTAAACACACCCCACGCTCTCTCTCATTAAACACACCCCACACTCTCTCTCATTAAACACACCCCACACCCTCTCTGAGTAAACACACCCACACTCTCTCCGATGAAACACACCCACACTCTCTCTGATTAAACACCCCCCCACTCTCTCTCTCATTAAACACACCCCACACTCTCTCTGATTAAACACACCCCACACTCTCTCTGATAAAACACACCCCACAATCTCTCTCTGATTAAACACACCGCACACTCTCTCTCTGATTCAACACCCCCCACTCTCTCACTCATTAAACACACCCCACACTCGCTCTAATTAAACACACCGCAAACTCTCTCTGATTAAACACCCCCCACTCTCTCTCTGATTAAACACACCCCACACTTTCTCTCTCATTAAACACACCCCACACTCTCTCTGATTAAACACACCTCATAATCTCGCTGATTAAACACACCCCACACTCTCCCTGATTAACCACACCCCACACTCTCTCTGATTCAACACACCCCACACTCTCTCTCATTAAACGCACCCCACACTCTCTCTAATTAAACACACCCCACACTCTCTCTGCTTAAACACACCCCGCACTCTCTCTCTCTCATTAAACACACCCCACACTCTCTCTGATTAAACACACCCACACTCTCATTAAACACACTCCACACTCTCTCTCATTAAACAAACCTCACACTCTCTCTGATTAAACACACCCCACACTCTCCCTGATTAAACACACCCCACACCCTCTCTGATTAAACACACCCACACTCTCTCCGATGAACCACACCCACACTCTCTGTGATTAAACACAGCCCACAGTCTCTCTCATTAAACACACCCCACACCCTCTCTAATTAAACACACCACACACTCTCTGATTAAACACAACCCACACTCTCTCTAATTAAACACACCACACACACTCTGATTATACACAACCCACACTCTCTCTGATTAAACACACCCCACACTCTCTCTGATTAAACACACCCCACAATCTCTCTGATTCAACACATCCCACACTCGCTCTCATTAAACGCACCCCACACTCTCTCTAATTAAACACACCCCGCACTCTCTCTCTCATTAAAAACACCCCACACTCTCTCTGATTAAACACACCCACACTCTCATTAAACACACCCCACACACTCTCTGATTAAACAGATCCCACATGCTCTCTGATTAAACACACCCCACACTCTCTCTGATGAAACACACCCCACACTCTCTCTCATTAAACACACCCCACACTCTCTCTGATTAAACACACCCCGGACTCTCTCTCTCTCATTAAACACACCCCACACTCTCTCTGATTAAACACACCCACACTCTCATTAAACACACCCCACACTCTCTCTGATTAAACACACCCTCTCTGATTCAACACACCCCACACACTCTCTGATTAAACACACCCCACACTCTCTCTGATTAAACACATCCCACACTCTCTCTGATTAAACACACTCCACAGTCTCTCTGATTAACCACACCCCACACTCTCTCTGATTAAACACACCCCGCACTCTCTCTCATTAAACACATCCCACACACTCTCTGATTAAACACACCCCACACTCTCTCTCTCATTAAACACACCCCACACTCTCTCTGATTAAACACACCCACACTCTCATTAAACACACCCCACGCTCTCTCTCATTAAACACACCCCACACTCTCTCTCATTAAACACACCACACACTCTCTCTGATTAAACACACCCCACACTCTCTCTGATTAAACACACCCCACACTCTCTCTGCTTAAACACACCCACACTCTCATTAAACACACCCCACACTCTCTCTGATTAAACACACCCTCTCTGATTAAACACACCCCACACTCTCTCTGATTAAACACACCCCACACTCTCTCTGATTAAACACATCCCACACTCTCTCTCATTAAACACACTCCACAGTCTCTCTGATTAACCACACCCCACACTCTCTCTGATTCAACACACCCCACACTCTCTCTGATTAAACACACCCCGCACTCTCTCTCATTAAACACATCCCACACACTCTCTGATTAAACACACCCCACACTCTCTCTCTCATTAAACACACCCCACACTCTCTCTGATTAAACACACCCACACTCTCATTAAACACACCCCACGCTCTCTCTCATTAAACACACCCCACACTCTCTCTCATTAAACACACCCCACACCCTCTCTGAGTAAACACACCCACACTCTCTCCGATGAAACACACCCACACTCTCTCTGATTAAACACCCCCCCACTCTCTCTCTCATTAAACACACCCCACACTCTATCTGATTAAACACACCCCACACTCTCTCTGATAAAACACACCCCACAATCTCTCTCTGATTAAACACACCGCACACTCTCTCTCTGATTAAACACCCCCCACTCTCTCACTCATTAAACAAACCCCACACTCGCTCTAATTAAACACACCCCAAACTCTCTCTGATTAAACACCCCCCACTCTCTCTCTGATTAAACACACCCCACACTTTCTCTCTCATTAAACACACCCCACACTCTCTCTGATTAAACACACCTCATAATCTCGCTGATTAAACACACCCCACACTCTCCCTGATTAACCACACCCCACACACTCTCTGATTCAACACACCCCACACTCTCTCTCATTAAACGCACCCCGCACTCTCTCTAATTAAACACACCCCGCACTCTCTCTCTCTCATTAAACACACCCCACACTCTCTCTGATTAAACACACCCACACTCTCATTAAACACACTCCACACTCTCTCTCATTAAACAAACCACACACTCTCTCTGATTAAACACACCCCACACTCTCCCTGATTAAACACACCCCACACCCTCTCTGATTAAACACACCCACACTCTCTCCGATGAACCACACCCACACTCTGTGATTAAACACAGCCCACAGTCTCTCTCATTAAACACATCCCACACCCTCTCTAATTAAACACACCACACACTCTCTGATTAAACACAACCCACACTCTCTCTAATTAAACACACCACACACTCTCTGATTAAACACAACCCACACTCTCTCTGATTAAACACACCCCACACTCTCTCTGATTAAACACACCCCACAATCTCTCTGATTCAACACACCCCACACTCGCTCTCATTAAACGCACCCCACACTCTCTCTAATTAAACACACCCCGCACTCTCTCATTAAAAACACCCCACACTCTCTCTGATTAAACACACCCACACTCTCATTAAACACACCCCACACACTCTCTGATTAAACAGATCCCACATGCTCTCTGATTAAACACACCCCACACTCTCTCTGATTAAACACACCCCGGACTCTCTCTCTCTGATTAAACACACCCACACTCTCATTAAACACACCCCACACTCTCTCTGATTAAACACACCCTCTCTGATTCAACACACCCCACACTCTCTCTGATTAAACACACCCCACACTCTCTCTGATTAAACACATCCCACACTCTCTCTGATTAAACACACTCCACAGTCTCTCTGATTAACCACACCCCACACTCTCTCTGATTAAACACACCCCGCACTCTCTCTCATTAAACACATCCCACACACTCTCTGATTAAACACACCCCACACTCTCTCTCTCATTAAACACACCCCACACTCTCTCTGATTAAACACACCCACACTCTCATTAAACACACCCCACGCTCTCTCTCATTAAACACACCCCACACTCTCTCTCATTAAACACACCACACACTCTTTCTGATTAAACACACCCCACACTCTCTCTGATTAAACACACCCCACACTCTCCCTGATTAAACACACCCCACACTCTCTCTGATTCAACACACCCCACACTCTCTCTCATTAAACGGACCCCACTCTCTCTCTAATTAAACACACCCCACACTCTTTCTGCTTAAACACACCCGCACTCTCTCTCTCTCATTAAACACACCCCACACTCTCTCTCATTAAACAGACCCCACACTCTCGCTGATTAAACACACCCCACACTCTCTCTGATTAAACACACCCCATACTCTCTCTGATTCAACACACCCCACACTCTCTCTCATTAAACGCACCCCACACTCTCTCTCATTAAACACACCCCACACTCTCTCTGCTTAAACACACCCCGCACTCTCTCTCTCTCATTAAACACACCCCACACTCTCTCTGATTAAACACACCCCATAATCTCTCTGATTCAACACACCCCACACTCTCTCTAATTAAACACACCCCACACTCTCTCTAATTAAACACACCCCACACTCTCTCTCTGATTAAACACACCCCACACTCTCTCTCGTTAAACACACCCCACACTCTCTCTCTGATTAAACACACCCCACACTCTCTCTCTGATTAAACACACCCCACACTCTCTCTCTGACTAAACACACCCCACACTCTCTCTCTGATTAAACACCCCCCATTCTCCATGATTAAACACACCCCACACTCTCTCTAATTAAACACACCCCACACTCTCTCTCTGATTAAACAGCCCCCCACTCTCTCTGATTAAACACACCCCCCACTCTCTCTTTCATTAAACACATCCCACACTCTCTCTGATTAAACACACCCCACACTCTCTCTGATTAAACACACCCCACACTCTCTCTCTGATTAAACACACCGCACACTCTCTCTCTGATTAAATACACCCCACTCTCTCTCTCACTAAACACACCCCACACTCGCTCTAATTAAACACACCCCACACTCTCTCTGATTAAACACCCCCCACACTTTCTCTTTCATTAAACACAGCCTACACTCTCTCTGATTAAACACACCCCATACTCTCGCTGATTAAACACACCCCACACTCTCCCTGATTAACCACACCCCACACTCTCTCTGATTCAACACACCCCACACTCTCTCTCATTAAATGCACCCCACACTCTCTCTAATTAAACACACCCCACACTCTCTCTGCTTAAACACACCCCGCACTCTCTCTCTCTCTCATTAAACACACCCCACACTCTCTCTGATTAAACACACCCACACTCTCATTAAACACACCACACACTCGCTCTGATTAAACACACCCCACATTCTCTCTGATTAAACACACCCCACACTCTCTCTGATTAAACACACCCCACACTCTCTCTCATTAAACACACCCCACACTCTCTCTCATTAAACACACCCCGCACTCTCTCTCTCATTAAACAAACCCCACACTCTCTCTGATTAAACACACCCACACTCTCATTAAACACACCGCACACTCTCTCTCATTAAACACACTCCACACTCTCTCTCATTAAACAAACCACACACTCTCTCTGATTAAACACACCCCACACTTTCCCTGATTAAACACACCCCACACCCTGTCTGATTAAACACACCCACACTCTCTCTGATTAAACACACCCCACACTCTCTCTCATGAAACACACCCCACACTCTCTCTGATGAAACACACCCCACACTCTCTCTGATGAAACACACCCCACAATCTCTCTGATTCAACACACCCCACACTCGCTCTGATTAAACACACCCCGCACTCTCTCTCATTAAACACACCCACACTCTCTCTAATTAAACACACCCCGCACTCTCTCTCTCATTAAACACACGCCACACTCTCTCTGATTAAACACAGCCACACTCTCATTAAACACACCCCGCACTCTCTCTCTCATTCAACACACCCCACACTCTCTCTGATTAAACACACCCACACTCTCATTAAACACACCCCACACTCTCTCTGATTAAACACACCCCACACTCTCTCTCATTAAACACACTCCACACTCTCTCTGATTAAACACACCCCGCACTCTCTCTCTCTCATTAAACACACCCCACACTCTCTCTGATTAAACACACCCACACTCTCATTAAACACACCCCACACGCTCTCTGATTAAACACACCCTCTCTGATTAAACACACCCCACACTCTCTCTGATTAAACACACCCCACACTCTCTCTGATTAAACACATCCCACACTCTCTCTCATTAAACGCACTCCACAGTCTCTCTGATTAACCACACCCCACACTCTCTCTGATTCAACACACCCCACACTCTCTCTGATTAAACACACCCCGCACTCTCTCTCATTAAACACATCCCACACACTCTCTGATTAAACACACCCCACACTCTCTCTCTCATTAAACACACCTGATTAAACACACCCACACTCTCATTAAACAGACCCCACGCTCTCTCTCATTAAACACACCCCACACTCTCTCTCATTAAACACACCCCACGCTCTCTCTGATTAAACAAACCCCACACTCTCTCTGATTAAACACACCCCACACTCTCCCTGATTAAACACACCCCACACTCTCTCTGATTCAACACACCCCACACTCTCTCTCATTAAACGGACCCCACTCTCTCTCTAATTAAACTCACCCCACACTCTCTCTGCTTAAACACACCCGCACTCTCTCTCTCTCATTAAACACACCCCACACTCTCTCTCATTAAACAGACCCCACACTCTCTCTGCTTAAACACATACCGCACTCTCTCTCTCTCATTAAACACACCCCACACTCTCTCTGATTAAACACACCCCATAATCTCTCTGATTCAACACACCCCACACTCTCTCTCATTAAACGCACCCCACACTCTCTCTAATTAAACACACCCCACACTCTCTCTGATTAAACACACCCCACACTCTCTCTCTTATTAAACACACCCCACACTCTCTCTCTGACTAAACACACCCCACACTCTCTCTCATTAAACACACCCCACTCTCTCTCTCTGATTAAACACACCCCACACTCTCTCTCTGATTAAACACACCCCACACTCTCTCTCTGATTAAACACCCCCCACTCTCCCTGATTAAACACACCCCACACTCTCTCTAATTAAACACACTCCACACTCTCTCTGATTAAACACACCCCGCACTCTCTCTCTCATTAAACACACCCTCTCTGAGTAAACACACCCCACACTCTCTCTGATTAAACACACCTCACTCTCTCTCTGATTAAGCACACCACTCATTCTCTCTCATTAAACACATCCCACACTCTCTCTCATTATACACATCCCACACTCTCTCTCATTAAACACACCCCACATTCTCTCATTAAAAACACAATCCACACTCTCTCTGATTAAACACACCCCACACTCACTCTGATTAAACACACCCCACTCTCTCTGATTAAACACAACCCACACTCTCGCTGATTAAACACAACCCACACTCTGATTAAACACACCCCACATTCTCTCTTATTAAACACACCCCACACTCTCCCTGATTAAACACACCCACACTCTCATTAAACACACCCCACACTCTCTCTGATTAAACACACCCCACACTCTCCCTGATTAAACTCACCCCACACCCTCTCTGATTAAACACACCCATACTCTCTCTGATTAAACACACCCACACTCTCTCTGATTAAATACACCCACAAGCTCGCTGATTAAACACACCCCACATTCTCTCTCATTAAATACACCCCACACTCTGATTAAACACACCCCACAGTCTCTCTCATTAAACACACCCCACACTCTCTCTGATTAAACACACCCCACACTCACTCTGATTAAACACACCCCACACTCTCTCTCATTAAACACACTCCACACTCTCTCTGATTAAACACACCCCACACTCTCTCTAATTAAACACACCCCACACTCTCTCTCACTAAACACACTCCACACTCTCTCTGATTAAACAGATCTCACACTCTCTCTAATTAAACACACCCCACACTCTCTCTCACTAAACACACCCCACACTCTCTCTGATTAAACACACCCCACACTCTCTCTCAATAAACACACCCCACACTCTCTCTCAATAAACACACCCCACACTCTCTCTGATTAAACACACCCACACTCTCATTAACCACACCCCACGCTCTCTCTCATTAAACACACCCAACACTCTCTCTTATTAAACAGATCCCACACGCTCTCTGATTAAACAGACCCCACACTCTCTCTGATTAAACAAACCACGCACTCTCTCTCTCATTAAACACACCCCACACTCTCTCTGATTAAACACACCAACACTCTCATTAAACACACCCCACACGCTCTCTGATTAAACACACCCCACACTCTCTCTGAATAAACACACCCCACACTCTCTCTGATTAAACACACCCCACACTCTCTGATTAAACACACCCCATACTCTCTCTGATTAAACACACCTCACTCTCTCTCTGATTAAGCACACCCCACATTCTCTCTCATTAAACACATCCCACACTCTCTGTCATTAAACACATCCCACACTCTCTCTCATTAAACACACCCCACATTCTCTCATTAAACACACCCCACACTCTCTCTGATTAAACACACCCCACACTCACTCTGATTAAACACACCCCACTCTCTCTGATTAAACACACCCACACTCTCTCTGATTAAACACACCCACAAGCTCGCTGATTAAACACACCCCACATTCTCTCTCATTAAATACACCCCACATTCTCTCTCATTAAATACACCCCACACTCTGATTAAACACACCCCACACTCTCTCTGATTAAACACACCCCACACTCTCTCTGATTAAACACACCCCACACTCTCTCTGATTAAACACAGCCAACACTCTCGCTCATTAAACACAATCCACACCCTCTCTGATTAAACACACCCCGCACTCTCTCTCATTAAACACACACCACACTCTCTCTGATTAAACACACCCCACACTCTCTCTGATTAAACACACCCACACTCTCATTAAACACACCCCACGCTCTCTCTCATTAATCACACCCCACACTCTCTCTTATTAAACACACCCCACACTATTTCTGATTAAACACACCCCACACTCTCTGATTAAACACACCCCGCACTCTCTTTCTCATTAAACACACCCACACTCTCATTAAACACACCCCACGCTCTCTCTCATTAAACACACCCCACACTCTCTCTCATTAAACACAAACCACACTCTCATTAAACACACCCCACACTCTCTCTGATTAAACACACTCCACACTCTCTCTGATTAAACACAAACCACACTCTGATTAAACACACCCCACATTCTCTCTTATTAAACGCACCACACACTCTCCCTGATTAAACACACCCACACTCTCATTCAACTCACCCCACACCCTCTCTGATTAAACACACCTACACTCTCTCTGATTAATCACACCCACAAGCTCGCTGATTAAACACACCCCACAGTCTCTCTGATTAAACACACCCCACACTCTCTCTGATTAAACACACCCCGCACTCTCTCCATTAAACACATCCCACACTCTCTCTCATTAAACACACCCCACACACTCTCTGATTAAACACACCCCACACTCTCTCTCTCATTAAACACACCCCACACTCTCTCTGATTAAACACACCCACACTCTCATTAACCACACCCCACACTCTCTCTGATTAAACACACCACACACTCTCTCTGATTAAACACACCTCACTCTCTCTCTGATTAAGCACACCCCACATTCTCTCTCATTAAACTCATCCCACACTCTCTCTCATTAAACACATCCCACACTCTCTCTCATTAAACACACCCCACATTCTATCATTAAACACACTGCACACTCTCTCTGATTAAACACAACCCACACTCACTCTGATTAAACACACCCCACTCTCTCTGATTAAACACATCCCACACTCTCTCTGATTAAACACAACCCACACTCTGATTAAACACACCCCACATTCTCTCTTATTAAACACACCCCACACTCTCCCTGATTAAACACACCCACACTCTCAATAAACACACCCCACAGTCTCTCTGATTAAACACACCCCACACTCTCCCTGATTAAACTCACCCCACACCCTCTCTGATTAAACACACCCACACTATCTCTGATTAAACACACCCACAAGCTCGCTGATTAAACACACCCCACAGTCTCTCTGATTAAACACACCCCACACTCTCTCTGATTAAACACAGCCCGCACTCTCTCCATTAAACACATCCCACACTCTCTCTCATTAAACACACCCCACACACTCTCGGATTAAACACACCCCACACTCTCTCTCTCATTAAACACACCCCACACTCTCTCTGATTAAACACACCCACACTCTCATTAACCACACCCCACGCTCTCTCTCATTAAACACACCCTACACTCTCTCTTATTAAACACACCCCACACTCTCTCTGATTAAACACACCACACACTCTCTCTGATTAAACACACCTCACTCTCTCTCTGATTAAGCACACCCCACACTCTCTCTCATTAAACACACCCCACATTCTCTCATTAAACACACTCCACACAATCTCTGATTAAACACACCCCACACTCACTCTGATTAAACACACCCCACTCTCTCTGATTATACACAACCCACACTCTCTCTGATTAAACACAACCCACACTCTGATTAAACACACCCCACACTCTCCCTGATTAAACACACCCCACACTCTCTCTGATTAAACACACCCCACACTCTCCCTGATTAAACTCACCCCACACCCTCTCTGATTAAACACTCCCATACTCTCTCTGATTAAACACACCCACACTCTCTCTGAGTAAACACACCCACAAGCTCGCTGATTAAACACACCCCACATTCTCTCTCATTAAATACACCCCACACTCTGATTAAACACACCCCACAGTCTCTCTCATTAAACACACCCCACACTCTCTCTGATTAAACACACCCCACACTCTCTCTGATTAAACACACCCCACACTCTCTCTCATTAAACACACTCCACACTCTCTCTGATTAAACACACCCCACACTCTCTCTAATTAAACACACCCCACACTCTCTCTCATTAAACACACTCCACACTCTCTCCGATTAAACAGATCCCACACGCTCTCTGATTAAACACACCCCACACTCTCTCTGATTAAACACACCCCACACTCTCTCTCAATAAACATACCCCACACTCTCTCTGATTAAACACACCCACACTCTCATTAACCACACCCCACGCTCTCTCTCATTAAACACACCCCACACTCTCTCTTATTAAACAGATCCCACACGCTCTCTGATTAAACACACCCCACACTCTCTCTGATTAAACACACCCCGCACTCTCTCTCTCATTAAACACACCCCACACTCTCTCTGATTAAACACACCCACACTCTCATTAAACACACCCCACACTCTCTCTGATTAAACACACCCCACACTCTCTCTGATTAAACACACCCACACTCTCTCTGATTAAACACAGCCAACACTCATTCTGATTAAACACATCCCACACTCTCGCTCATTAAACACAATGCACACTCTCTCTGATTAAACACACCCCGCACTCTCTCTGATTAAACACACCCCGCACTCTCTCTCATTAAACACACACCACACCCTCTATGATTAAACACACCCCACGCTCTCTCTCATTAATCACACCCCACACTCTCTCTTATTAAACACACCCCACACTCACTCTCATTAAACACACCCCACACTCTCTCTGATTAAACACACCCCGCACTCTCTCTCTCATTAAACACACCCCACACTCTCTCCGATTAAACATACCCACACTCTCATTAAACACACCCCACACTCTCTCTCATTAAACACACTCTCTCTGATTAAACAGATCCCACACGCTCTCTGATTAAACACACCCCACACTCTCTCTGATTAAACACACCCCGCACTCTCTCTCTCATTAAACACACCCACACTCTCATTAAACACACCCCACGCTCTCTCTCATTAAACACACCCCACACTCTTTCTCATTAAACACACCCCACACTCTCTCTGATTAAACACACCCACACTCTCTCTGATTAAACACACCCACATTCTCATTAAACACTCCCCACACTCTCTCTGATTAAACACACCCACACTCTCATTAAACACACCCCACACTCTCTCTGATTAAACACACCCTCTCTGATTAAACACACCCCACACTCTCTCTGATTAAACACACCCCACACTCTCTCTGATTAAACATATCCCAAACTCTCTCTCATTAAACACACTCCACAGTCTCTCTGATTAACCACACCCCACACTCTCTCTGATTAAACACACCCCACACTCTCTCTGATTAAACACGTCCCACAGTCTCTCTGATTAAACACACCCCAAACTCTCTCTCATTAAACACACTCCACACTCTCTCTCATTAAACACACCCCACACTCTCTCTCATTAAACACACTCCACACGCTCTCTCATTAAACACACCCCACACTCTCTGATTAAACACACGCCGCACTCTCTCTCTCATTAAACACACCCCACACTCTCTGATTAAACACACCCACACTCTCATTAAACACACCCCACGCTCTCTCTCATTAAACACACCGCACACTCTCTCTCATTAAACACACCCCACACTCTCTCTGATTAAACACACCGCACACTCTCTGATTAAACACACCCCACACTCTCCCTGATTAAACACACCCCACACTCTCTCTGATTCAACAAACCCCACACTCTCTCATTAAACGCACCCCACACTCTCTCTGATTAAACACACCCCACACTCTCTCTCATTAAACACACCCCACACTCTCTCGGATTAAACACACCCAACACTCTCTGATTAAACACACCCCACACTCTCTCTCATTAAACACACCCCACATTCTCCCTGATTAAACACACCCCACACTCTCTCTGATTCAACACACGCCACACTCTGATTAAACACACCCCACACTCTCTCTCATTAAACACACCCCACACTCTCTCTGATTAAACACACCCACACTCTCATTAAACACACCCCACACTCTCTCTGATTAAATACACCCCACACTCTCTCTGAATTAACACACCCCACACTCTCTCTGATTAAACACACCCCACACTCTCTCTGATTAAACACACCCCGCACTCTCTCCATTAAACACATCCCACACCCTCTCTCATTAAACACACCCCACACACTCTCTGATTAAACACACCCTGCACTCTCTCCATTAAACACACCCCACACACTCTCTCATTAAACACACCCCACACTCTCTCTGATTAAACACACCCACACTCTCATTAACCACACCCCACGCTCTCTCTCATTAAACACACCCTACACTCTCTCTTATTAAACACACCCCACACTCTCTCTGATTAAACACACCTCACTCTCTCTCTGATTAAGCACACCACACATTCTCTCTCATTAAACACATCCCACACTCTCTCTCATTAAACACACCCCACATTCTCTCATTAAAAACACAATCCACACTCTCTCTGATTAAACACACCCCACACTCACTCTGATTAAACACACCCCACATTCTCTCTTATTAAACACACCCCACACTCTCCCTGATTAAACACACCCACACTCTCATTAAACACACCCCACACTCTCTCTGATTAAACACACCCCACACTCTCCCTGATTAAACACACCCCATACTCTCTCTGATTAAACACACCCACACTTTCTCTTATTAAATACACCCACAAGCTCGCTGATTAAACACACCCCACATTCTCTCTCATTAAATACACCCCACACTCTGATTAAACACACCCCACAGTCTCTCTCATTAAACACACCCCACACTCTCTCTGATTAAACACACCCCACACTCACTCTGATTAAACACACCCCACATTCTCTCTCATTAAATACACGCCACACTCTGATTAAACACACCCCACAGTCTCTCTCATTAAACACACCCCACACTCTCTCTGATTAAACACACCCCACACTCTCTCTGATTAAACACACCCCACACTCTCTCTCATTAAACACACTCCACACTCTCTCTGATTAAACACACCCCACATTCTCTCTAATTAAACACACCCCACACTCTCTCTCATTAAACACACTCCACACTCTCTCTGATTAAACACACCCCACATTCTCTCTTATTAAACACACCCCACACTCTCCCTGATTAAACACACCCACACTCTCATTAAACACACCCCACACTCTCTCTGATTAAACACACCCCACACTCTCCCTGATTAAACTCACCCCACACCCTCTCTGATTAAACACACCCATACTCTCTCTGATTAAACACACCCACACTCTCTCTGATTAAATACACCCACAAGCTCGCTGATTAAACACACCCCACATTCTCTCTCATTAAATACACCCCACACTCTGATTAAACACACCCCACAGTCTCTCTCATTAAACACACCCCACACTCTCTCTGATTAAACACACCCCACACTCACTCTGATTAAACACACCCCACACTCTCTCTCATTAAACACACTCCACACTCTCTCTGATTAAACACACCCCACACTCTCTCTAATTAAACACACCCCACACTCTCTCTCACTAAACACACTCCACACTCTCTCTGATTAAACAGATCTCACACTCTCTCTAATTAAACACACCCCACACTCTCTCTCACTAAACACACCCCACACTCTCTCTGATTAAACACACCCCACACTCTCTCTCAATAAACACACCCCACACTCTCTCTCAATAAACACACCCCACACTCTCTCTGATTAAACACACCCACACTCTCATTAACCACACCCCACGCTCTCTCTCATTAAACACACCCAACACTCTCTCTTATTAAACAGATCCCACACGCTCTCTGATTAAACAGACCCCACACTCTCTCTGATTAAACAAACCACGCACTCTCTCTCTCATTAAACACACCCCACACTCTCTCTGATTAAACACACCAACACTCTCATTAAACACACCCCACACGCTCTCTGATTAAACACACCCCACACTCTCTCTGAATAAACACACCCCACACTCTCTCTGATTAAACACACCCCACACTCTCTGATTAAACACACCCCATACTCTCTCTGATTAAACACACCTCACTCTCTCTCTGATTAAGCACACCCCACATTTTCTCTCATTAAACACATCCCACACTCTCTGTCATTAAACACATCCCACACTCTCTCTCATTAAACACACCCCACATTCTCTCATTAAACACACCCCACACTCTCTCTGATTAAACACACCCCACACTCACTTTGATTAAACACACCCCACTCTCTCTGATTAAACACACCCACACTCTCTCTGATTAAACACACCCACAAGCTCGCTGATTAAACACACCCCACATTCTCTCTCATTAAATACACCCCACATTCTCTCTCATTAAATACACCCCACACTCTGATTAAACACACCCCACACTCTCTCTGATTAAACACACCCCACACTCTCTCTGATTAAACACACCCCACACTCTCTCTGATTAAACACAGCCAACACTCTCGTTCATTAAACACAATCCACACCCTCTCTGATTAAACACACCCCGCACTCTCTCTCATTAAACACACACCACACTCTCTCTGATTAAACACACCCCACACTCTCTCTGATTAAACACACCCACACTCTCATTAAACACACCCCACGCTCTCTCTCATTAATCACACCCCACACTCTCTCTTATTAAACACACCCCACACTATTTCTGATTAAACACACCCCACACTCTCTGATTAAACACACCCCACACTCTCTTTCTCATTAAACACACCCACACTCTCATTAAACACACCCCACGCTCTCTCTCATTAAACACACCCCACACTCTCTCTCATTAAACACAAACCACACTCTCATTAAACACACCCCACACTCTCTCTGATTAAACACACTCCACACTCTCTCTGATTAAACACAAACCACACTCTGATTAAACACACCCCACATTCTCTCTTATTAAACGCACCACACACTCTCCCTGATTAAACACACCCACACTCTCATTCAACTCACCCCACACCCTCTCTGATTAAACACACCTACACTCTCTCTGATTAATCACACCCACAAGCTCGCTGATTAAACACACCCCACAGTCTCTCTGATTAAACACACCCCACACTCTCTCTGATTAAACACACCCCGCACTCTCTCCATTAAACACATCCCACACTCTCTCTCATTAAACACACCCCACACACTCTCTGATTAAACACACCCCACACTCTCTCTCTCATTAAACACACCCCACACTCTCTCTGATTAAACACACCCACACTCTCATTAACCACACCCCACACTCTCTCTGATTAAACACACCACACACTCTCTCTGATTAAACACACCTCACTCTCTCTCTGATTAAGCACACCCCACATTCTCTCTCATTAAACTCATCCCACACTCTCTCTCATTAAACACATCCCACACTCTCTCTCATTAAACACACCCCACATTCTATCATTAAACACACTGCACACTCTCTCTGATTAAACACAACCCACACTCACTCTGATTAAACACACCCCACTCTCTCTGATTAAACACATCCCACACTCTCTCTGATTAAACACAACCCACACTCTGATTAAACACACCCCACATTCTCTCTTATTAAACACACCCCACACTCTCCCTGATTAAACACACCCACACTCTCAATAAACACACCCCACAGTCTCTCTGATTAAACACACCCCACACTCTCCCTGATTAAACTCACCCCACACCCTCTCTGATTAAACACACCCATACTCTCTCTGATTAAACACACCCACACTATCTCTGATTAAACACACCCACAAGCTCGCTGATTAAACACACCCCACAGTCTCTCTGATTAAACACACCCCACACTCTCTCTGATTAAACACACCCCGCACTCTCTCCATTAAACACATCCCACACTCTCTCTCATTAAACACACCCCACACACTCTCGGATTAAACACACCCCACACTCTCTCTCTCATTAAACACACCCCACACTCTCTCTGATTAAACACACCCACACTCTCATTAACCACACCCCACGCTCTCTCTCATTAAACACACCCTACACTCTCTCTTATTAAACACACCCCACACTCTCTCTGATTAAACACACCACACACTCTCTCTGATTAAACACACCTCACTCTCTCTCTGATTAAGCACACCCCACACTCTCTCTCATTAAACACACCCCACATTCTCTCATTAAACACACTCCACACAATCTCTGATTAAACACACCCCACACTCACTCTGATTAAACACACCCCACTCTCTCTGATTATACACAACCCACACTCTCTCTGATTAAACACAACCCACACTCTGATTAAACACACCCCACACTCTCCCTGATTAAACACACCCCACACTCTCTCTGATTAAACACACCCCACACTCTCCCTGATTAAACTCACCCCACACCCTCTCTGATTAAACACTCCCATACTCTCTCTGATTAAACACACCCACACTCTCTCTGAGTAAACACACCCACAAGCTCGCTGATTAAACACACCCCACATTCTCTCTCATTAAATACACCCCACACTCTGATTAAACACACCCCACAGTCTCTCTCATTAAACACACCCCACACTCTCTCTGATTAAACACACCCCACACTCTCTCTGATTAAACACACCCCACACTCTCTCTCATTAAACACACTCCACACTCTCTCTGATTAAACACACCCCACACTCTCTCTAATTAAACACACCCCACACTCTCTCTCATTAAACACACTCCACACTCTCTCTGATTAAACACAAACCACACTCTGATTAAACACACCCCACATTCTCTCTTATTAAACGCACCACACACTCTCCCTGATTAAACACACCCACACTCTCATTCAACTCACCCCACACCCTCTCTGATTAAACACACCTACACTCTCTCTGATTAATCACACCCACAAGCTCGCTGATTAAACACACCCCACAGTCTCTCTGATTAAACACACCCCACACTCTCTCTGATTAAACACACCCCGCACTCTCTCCATTAAACACATCCCACACTCTCTCTCATTAAACACACCCCACACACTCTCTGATTAAACACACCCCACACTCTCTCTCTCATTAAACACACCCCACACTCTCTCTGATTAAACACACCCACACTCTCATTAACCACACCCCACACTCTCTCTGATTAAACACACCACACACTCTCTCTGATTAAACACACCTCACTCTCTCTCTGATTAAGCACACCCCACATTCTCTCTCATTAAACTCATCCCACACTCTCTCTCATTAAACACATCCCACACTCTCTCTCATTAAACACACCCCACATTCTATCATTAAACACACTGCACACTCTCTCTGATTAAACACAACCCACACTCACTCTGATTAAACACACCCCACTCTCTCTGATTAAACACATCCCACACTCTCTCTGATTAAACACAACCCACACTCTGATTAAACACACCCCACATTCTCTCTTATTAAACACACCCCACACTCTCCCTGATTAAACACACCCACACTCTCAATAAACACACCCCACAGTCTCTCTGATTAAACACACCCCACACTCTCCCTGATTAAACTCACCCCACACCCTCTCTGATTAAACACACCCATACTCTCTCTGATTAAACACACCCACACTATCTCTGATTAAACACACCCACAAGCTCGCTGATTAAACACACCCCACAGTCTCTCTGATTAAACACACCCCACACTCTCTCTGATTAAACACACCCCGCACTCTCTCCATTAAACACATCCCACACTCTCTCTCATTAAACACACCCCACACACTCTCGGATTAAACACACCCCACACTCTCTCTCTCATTAAACACACCCCACACTCTCTCTGATTAAACACACCCACACTCTCATTAACCACACCCCACGCTCTCTCTCATTAAACACACCCTACACTCTCTCTTATTAAACACACCCCACACTCTCTCTGATTAAACACACCACACACTCTCTCTGATTAAACACACCTCACTCTCTCTCTGATTAAGCACACCCCACACTCTCTCTCATTAAACACACCCCACATTCTCTCATTAAACACACTCCACACAATCTCTGATTAAACACACCCCACACTCACTCTGATTAAACACACCCCACTCTCTCTGATTATACACAACCCACACTCTCTCTGATTAAACACAACCCACACTCTGATTAAACACACCCCACACTCTCCCTGATTAAACACACCCCACACTCTCTCTGATTAAACACACCCCACACTCTCCCTGATTAAACTCACCCCACACCCTCTCTGATTAAACACTCCCATACTCTCTCTGATTAAACACACCCACACTCTCTCTGAGTAAACACACCCACAAGCTCGCTGATTAAACACACCCCACATTCTCTCTCATTAAATACACCCCACACTCTGATTAAACACACCCCACAGTCTCTCTCATTAAACACACCCCACACTCTCTCTGATTAAACACACCCCACACTCTCTCTGATTAAACACACCCCACACTCTCTCTCATTAAACACACTCCACACTCTCTCTGATTAAACACACCCCACACTCTCTCTAATTAAACACACCCCACACTCTCTCTCATTAAACACACTCCACACTCTCTCCGATTAAACAGATCCCACACGCTCTCTGATTAAACACACCCCACACTCTCTCTGATTAAACACACCCCACACTCTCTCTCAATAAACATACCCCACACTCTCTCTGATTAAACACACCCACACTCTCATTAACCACACCCCACGCTCTCTCTCATTAAACACACCCCACACTCTCTCTTATTAAACAGATCCCACACGCTCTCTGATTAAACACACCCCACACTCTCTCTGATTAAACACACCCCGCACTCTCTCTCTCATTAAACACACCCCACACTCTCTCTGATTAAACACACCCACACTCTCATTAAACACACCCCACACTCTCTCTGATTAAACACACCCCACACTCTCTCTGATTAAACACACCCACACTCTCTCTGATTAAACACAGCCAACACTCATTCTGATTAAACACATCCCACACTCTCGCTCATTAAACACAATGCACACTCTCTCTGATTAAACACACCC
The DNA here is from genome assembly GCF_047496885.1 of Scyliorhinus torazame. Classification (NCBI taxonomy): domain Eukaryota; kingdom Metazoa; phylum Chordata; class Chondrichthyes; order Carcharhiniformes; family Scyliorhinidae; genus Scyliorhinus; species Scyliorhinus torazame. The sequence goes on along the minus strand of NC_092721.1, from coordinate 209,628,298 downwards.
CGCACTCTCTCTGATTAAACACACCCCGCACTCTCTCTCATTAAACACACACCACACCCTCTATGATTAAACACACCCCACGCTCTCTCTCATTAATCACACCCCACACTCTCTCTTATTAAACACACCCCACACTCACTCTCATTAAACACACCCCACACTCTCTCTGATTAAACACACCCCGCACTCTCTCTCTCATTAAACACACCCCACACTCTCTCCGATTAAACATACCCACACTCTCATTAAACACACCCCACACTCTCTCTCATTAAACACACTCTCTCTGATTAAACAGATCCCACACGCTCTCTGATTAAACACACCCCACACTCTCTCTGATTAAACACACCCCGCACTCTCTCTCTCATTAAACACACCCACACTCTCATTAAACACACCCCACGCTCTCTCTCATTAAACACACCCCACACTCTTTCTCATTAAACACACCCCACACTCTCTCTGATTAAACACACCCACACTCTCTCTGATTAAACACACCCACATTCTCATTAAACACTCCCCACACTCTCTCTGATTAAACACACCCACACTCTCATTAAACACACCCCACACTCTCTCTGATTAAACACACCCTCTCTGATTAAACACACCCCACACTCTCTCTGATTAAACACACCCCACACTCTCTCTGATTAAACATATCCCACACTCTCTCTCATTAAACACACTCCACAGTCTCTCTGATTAACCACACCCCACACTCTCTCTGATTAAACACACCCCACACTCTCTCTGATTAAACACGTCCCACAGTCTCTCTGATTAAACACACCCCAAACTCTCTCTCATTAAACACACTCCACACTCTCTCTCATTAAACACACCCCACACTCTCTCTCATTAAACACACTCCACACGCTCTCTCATTAAACACACCCCACACTCTCTGATTAAACACACGCCGCACTGTCTCTCTCATTAAACACACCCCACACTCTCTGATTAAACACACCCACACTCTCATTAAACACACCCCACGCTCTCTCTCATTAAACACACCGCACACTCTCTCTCATTAAACACACCCCACACTCTCTCTGATTAAACACACCGCACACTCTCTGATTAAACACACCCCACACTCTCCCTGATTAAACACACCCCACACTCTCTCTGATTCAACAAACCCCACACTCTCTCATTAAACGCACCCCACACTCTCTCTGATTAAACACACCCCACACTCTCTCTCATTAAACACACCCCACACTCTCTCGGATTAAACACACCCAACACTCTCTGATTAAACACACCCCACACTCTCTCTCATTAAACACACCCCACATTCTCCCTGATTAAACACACCCCACACTCTCTCTGATTCAACACACGCCACACTCTGATTAAACACACCCCACACTCTCTCTCATTAAACACACCCCACACTCTCTCTGATTAAACACACCCACACTCTCATTAAACACACCCCACACTCTCTCTGATTAAATACACCCCACACTCTCTCTGAATTAACACACCCCACACTCTCTCTGATTAAACACACCCCACACTCTCTCTGATTAAACACACCCCGCACTCTCTCCATTAAACACATCCCACACCCTCTCTCATTAAACACACCCCACACACTCTCTGATTAAACACACCCTGCACTCTCTCCATTAAACACACCCCACACACTCTCTCATTAAACACACCCCACACTCTCTCTCTCATTAAACACACCCCACACTCTCTCTGATTAAACACACCCACACTCTCATTAACCACACCCCACGCTCTCTCTCATTAAACACACCCTACACTCTCTCTTATTAAACACACCCCACACTCTCTCTGATTAAACACACCTCACTCTCTCTCTGATTAAGCACACCACACATTCTCTCTCATTAAACACATCCCACACTCTCTCTCATTAAACACACCCCACATTCTCTCATTAAAAACACAATCCACACTCTCTCTGATTGAACACACCCCACACTCACTCTGATTAAACACACCCCACATTCTCTCTTATTAAACACACCCCACACTCTCCCTGATTAAACACACCCACACTCTCATTAAACACACCCCACACTCTCTCTGATTAAACACACCCCACACTCTCCCTGATTAAACACACCCCATACTCTCTCTGATTAAACACACCCACACTTTCTCTTATTAAATACACCCACAAGCTCGCTGATTAAACACACCCCACATTCTCTCTCATTAAATACACCCCACACTCTGATTAAACACACCCCACAGTCTCTCTCATTAAACACACCCCACACTCTCTCTGATTAAACACACCCCACACTCACTCTGATTAAACACACCCCACATTCTCTCTCATTAAATACACGCCACACTCTGATTAAACACACCCCACAGTCTCTCTCATTAAACACACCCCACACTCTCTCTGATTAAACACACCCCACACTCTCTCTGATTAAACACACCCCACACTCTCTCTCATTAAACACACTCCACACTCTCTCTGATTAAACACACCCCACATTCTCTCTAATTAAACACACCCCACACTCTCTCTCATTAAACACACTCCACACTCCCTCCGATTAAACAGATCCCACACGCTCTCTGATTAAACACACCCCACACTCTCTCTGATTAAACACACCCCACACTCTCTCTCAATAAACATACCCCACACTCTCTCTGATTAAACACACCCACACTCTCATTAACCACACCCCACGCTCTCTCTCATTAAACATACCCCACACTCTCGCTTATTAAACAGATCCCACACGCTCTCTGATTAAACACACCCCACACTCTCTCTGATTAAACACACCCCGCACTCTCTCTTTCATTAAACACACCCCACACTCTCTCTGATTAAACACACCCACACTCTCATTAAACACACCCCACACTCTCTCTGATTAAACACACCCCACACTCTCTCTGATTAAACACACCCACACTCTCTCTGATTAAACACAGCCAACACTCATTCTGATTAAACACATCCCACACTCTCGCTCATTAAACACAATGCACACTCTCTCTGATTAAACACACCCCGCACTCTCTCTGATTAAACACACCCCGCACTCTCTCTCATTAAACACACACCACACCCTCTCTGATTAAACACACCCCACGCTCTCTCTCATTAATCACACCCCACACTCTCTCTTATTAAACACACCCCACACTCTCTCATTAAAAGCACCCCACCCTCTCTCTGATTAAACACAGCCCACACTCACTCTCATTAAACACACCCCACACTCTCTCTGATTAAACACACCCCGCACTCTCTCTGATTAAACACACCCCGCACTCTCTCTCTCATTAAACACACCCACACTCTCATTAAACACACCCCACGCTCTGTCTCATTAAACACACCCCACACTCTTTCTCATTAAACACACCCCACACTCTCTCTGATTAAACACACCCACACTCTCTCTGATTAAACACACCCACATTCTCATTAAACACTCCCCACACTCTCTCTGATTAAACACACCCACACTCTCATTAAACACACCCCACACTCTCTCTGATTAAACACACCCTCTCTGATTAAACACACCCCACACTCTCTCTGATTAAACACACCCCACACTCTCTCTGATTAAACATATCCCACACTCTCTCTCATTAAACACACTCCACAGTCTCTCTGATTAACCACACCCCACACTCTCTCTGATTAAACACACCCCACACTCTCTCTGATTAAACACGTCCCACAGTCTCTCTGATTAAACACACCCCAAACTCTCTCTCATTAAACACACTCCACACTCTCTCTCATTAAACACACCCCACACTCTCTCTCATTAAACACACTCCACACGCTCTCTCATTAAACACACCCCACACTCTCTGATTAAACACACGCCGCACTCTCTCTCTCATTAAACACACCCCACACTCTCTGATTAAACACACCCACACTCTCATTAAACACACCCCACGCTCTCTCTCATTAAACACACCGCACACTCTCTCTCATTAAACACACCCCACACTCTCTCTGATTAAACACACCGCACACTCTCTGATTAAACACACCCCACACTCTCCCTGATTAAACACACCCCACACTCTCTCTGATTCAACAAACCCCACACTCTCTCATTAAACGCACCCCACACTCTCTCTGATTAAACACACCCCACACTCTCTCTCATTAAACACACCCCACACTCTCTCGGATTAAACACACCCAACACTCTCTGATTAAACACACCCCACACTCTCTCTCATTAAACACACCCCACATTCTCCCTGATTAAACACACCCCACACTCTCTCTGATTCAACACACGCCACACTCTGATTAAAAACACCCCACACTCTCTCTCATTAAACACACCCCACACTCTCTCTGATTAAACACACCCACACTCTCATTAAACACACCCCACACTCTCTCTGATTAAATACACCCCACACTCTCTCTGAATTAACACACCCCACACTCTCTCTGATTAAACACACCCCACACTCTCTCTGATTAAACACACCCCGCACTCTCTCCATTAAACACATCCCACACCCTCTCTCATTAAACACACCCCACACACTCTCTGATTAAACACACCCTGCACTCTCTCCATTAAACACACCCCACACACTCTCTCATTAAACACACCCCACACTCTCTCTCTCATTAAACACACCCCACACTCTCTCTGATTAAACACACCCACACTCTCATTAACCACACCCCACGCTCTCTCTCATTAAACACACCCTACACTCTCTCTTATTAAACACACCCCACACTCTCTCTGATTAAACACACCTCACTCTCTCTCTGATTAAGCACACCACACATTCTCTCTCATTAAACACACCCCACATTCTCTCATTAAAAACACAATCCACACTCTCTCTGATTAAACACACCCCACACTCACTCTGATTAAACACACCCCACATTCTCTCTTATTAAACACACCCCACACTCTCCCTGATTAAACACACCCACACTCTCATTAAACACACCCCACACTCTCTCTGATTAAACACACCCCACACTCTCCCTGATTAAACACACCCACACTTTCTCTTATTAAATACACCCACAAGCTCGCTGATTAAACACACCCCACATTCTCTCTCATTAAATACACCCCACACTCTGATTAAACACACCCCACAGTCTCTCTCATTAAACACACCCCACACTCTCTCTGATTAAACACACCCCACACTCACTCTGATTAAACACACCCCACATTCTCTCTCATTAAATACACGCCACACTCTGATTAAACACACCCCACAGTCTCTCTCATTAAACACACCCCACACTCTCTCTGATTAAACACACCCCACACTCTCTCTGATTAAACACACCCCACACTCTCTCTCATTAAACACACTCCACACTCTCTATGATTAAACACACCCCACATTCTCTCTAATTAAACACACCCCACACTCTCTCTCATTAAACACACTCCACACTCTCTCCGATTAAACAGATCCCACACGCTCTCTGATTAAACACACCCCACACTCTCTCTGATTAAACACACCCCACACTCTCTCTCAATAAACATACCCCACACTCTCTCTGATTAAACACACCCACACTCTCATTAACCACACCCCACGCTCTCTCTCATTAAACATACCCCACACTCTCGCTTATTAAACAGATCCCACACGCTCTCTGATTAAACACACCCCACACTCTCTCTGATTAAACACACCCCGCACTCTCTCTTTCATTAAACACACCCCACACTCTCTCTGATTAAACACACCCACACTCTCATTAAACACACCCCACACTCTCTCTGATTAAACACACCCCACACTCTCTCTGATTAAACACACCCACACTCTCTCTGATTAAACACAGCCAACACTCATTCTGATTAAACACATCCCACACTCTCGCTCATTAAACACAATGCACACTCTCTCTGATTAAACACACCCCGCACTCTCTCTGATTAAACACACCCCACACTCTCTCGGATTAAACACACCCAACACTCTCTGATTAAACACACCCCACACTCTCTCTCATTAAACACACCCCACATTCTCCCTGATTAAACACACCCCACACTCTCTCTGATTCAACACACGCCACACTCTGATTAAACACACCCCACACTCTCTCTCATTAAACACACCCCACACTCTCTCTGATTAAACACACCCACACTCTCATTAAACACACCCCACACTCTCTCTGATTAAATACACCCCACACTCTCTCTGAATTAACACACCCCACACTCTCTCTGATTAAACACACCCCACACTCTCTCTGATTAAACACACCCCGCACTCTCTCCATTAAACACATCCCACACCCTCTCTCATTAAACACACCCCACACACTCTCTGATTAAACACACCCTGCACTCTCTCCATTAAACACACCCCACACACTCTCTCATTAAACACACCCCACACTCTCTCTCTCATTAAACACACCCCACACTCTCTCTGATTAAACACACCCACACTCTCATTAACCACACCCCACGCTCTCTCTCATTAAACACACCCTACACTCTCTCTTATTAAACACACCCCACACTCTCTCTGATTAAACACACCTCACTCTCTCTCTGATTAAGCACACCACACATTCTCTCTCATTAAACACATCCCACACTCTCTCTCATTAAACACACCCCACATTCTCTCATTAAAAACACAATCCACACTCTCTCTGATTAAACACACCCCACACTCACTCTGATTAAACACACCCCACATTCTCTCTTATTAAACACACCCCACACTCTCCCTGATTAAACACACCCACACTCTCATTAAACACACCCCACACTCTCTCTGATTAAACACACCCCACACTCTCCCTGATTAAACACACCCCATACTCTCTCTGATTAAACACACCCACACTTTCTCTTATTAAATACACCCACAAGCTCGCTGATTAAACACACCCCACATTCTCTCTCATTAAATACACCCCACACTCTGATTAAACACACCCCACAGTCTCTCTCATTAAACACACCCCACACTCTCTCTGATTAAACACACCCCACACTCACTCTGATTAAACACACCCCACATTCTCTCTCATTAAATACACGCCACACTCTGATTAAACACACCCCACAGTCTCTCTCATTAAACACACCCCACACTCTCTCTGATTAAACACACCCCACACTCTCTCTGATTAAACACACCCCACACTCTCTCTCATTAAACACACTCCACACTCTCTCTGATTAAACACACCCCACATTCTCTCTAATTAAACACACCCCACACTCTCTCTCATTAAACACACTCCACACTCCCTCCGATTAAACAGATCCCACACGCTCTCTGATTAAACACACCCCACACTCTCTCTGATTAAACACACCCCACACTCTCTCTCAATAAACATACCCCACACTCTCTCTGATTAAACACACCCACACTCTCATTAACCACACCCCACGCTCTCTCTCATTAAACATACCCCACACTCTCGCTTATTAAACAGATCCCACACGCTCTCTGATTAAACACACCCCACACTCTCTCTGATTAAACACACCCCGCACTCTCTCTTTCATTAAACACACCCCACACTCTCTCTGATTAAACACACCCACACTCTCATTAAACACACCCCACACTCTCTCTGATTAAACACACCCCACACTCTCTCTGATTAAACACACCCACACTCTCTCTGATTAAACACAGCCAACACTCATTCTGATTAAACACATCCCACACTCTCGCTCATTAAACACAATGCACACTCTCTCTGATTAAACACACCCCGCACTCTCTCTGATTAAACACACCCCGCACTCTCTCTCATTAAACACACACCACACCCTCTCTGATTAAACACACCCCACGCTCTCTCTCATTAATCACACCCCACACTCTCTCTTATTAAACACACCCCACACTCTCTCATTAAAAGCACCCCACCCTCTCTCTGATTAAACACAGCCCACACTCACTCTCATTAAACACACCCCACACTCTCTCTGATTAAACACACCCCGCACTCTCTCTGATTAAACACACCCCGCACTCTCTCTCTCATTAAACACACCCACACTCTCATTAAACACACCCCACGCTCTGTCTCATTAAACACACCCCACACTCTTTCTCATTAAACACACCCCACACTCTCTCTGATTAAACACACCCACACTCTCTCTGATTAAACACACCCACATTCTCATTAAACACTCCCCACACTCTCTCTGATTAAACACACCCACACTCTCATTAAACACACCCCACACTCTCTCTGATTAAACACACCCTCTCTGATTAAACACACCCCACACTCTCTCTGATTAAACACACCCCACACTCTCTCTGATTAAACATATCCCACACTCTCTCTCATTAAACACACTCCACAGTCTCTCTGATTAACCACACCCCACACTCTCTCTGATTAAACACACCCCACACTCTCTCTGATTAAACACGTCCCACAGTCTCTCTGATTAAACACACCCCAAACTCTCTCTCATTAAACACACTCCACACTCTCTCTCATTAAACACACCCCACACTCTCTCTCATTAAACACACTCCACACGCTCTCTCATTAAACACACCCCACACTCTCTGATTAAACACACGCCGCACTCTCTCTCTCATTAAACACACCCCACACTCTCTGATTAAACACACCCACACTCTCATTAAACACACCCCACGCTCTCTCTCATTAAACACACCGCACACTCTCTCTCATTAAACACACCCCACACTCTCTCTGATTAAACACACCGCACACTCTCTGATTAAACACACCCCACACTCTCCCTGATTAAACACACCCCACACTCTCTCTGATTCAACAAACCCCACACTCTCTCATTAAACGCACCCCACACTCTCTCTGATTAAACACACCCCACACTCTCTCTCATTAAACACACCCCACACTCTCTCGGATTAAACACACCCAACACTCTCTGATTAAACACACCCCACACTCTCTCTCATTAAACACACCCCACATTCTCCCTGATTAAACACACCCCACACTCTCTCTGATTCAACACACGCCACACTCTGATTAAAAACACCCCACACTCTCTCTCATTAAACACACCCCACACTCTCTCTGATTAAACACACCCACACTCTCATTAAACACACCCCACACTCTCTCTGATTAAATACACCCCACACTCTCTCTGAATTAACACACCCCACACTCTCTCTGATTAAACACACCCCACACTCTCTCTGATTAAACACACCCCGCACTCTCTCCATTAAACACATCCCACACCCTCTCTCATTAAACACACCCCACACACTCTCTGATTAAACACACCCTGCACTCTCTCCATTAAACACACCCCACACACTCTCTCATTAAACACACCCCACACTCTCTCTCTCATTAAACACACCCCACACTCTCTCTGATTAAACACACCCACACTCTCATTAACCACACCCCACGCTCTCTCTCATTAAACACACCCTACACTCTCTCTTATTACACACACCCCACACTCTCTCTGATTAAACACACCTCACTCTCTCTCTGATTAAGCACACCACACATTCTCTCTCATTAAACACACCCCACATTCTCTCATTAAAAACACAATCCACACTCTCTCTGATTAAACACACCCCACACTCACTCTGATTAAACACACCCCACATTCTCTCTTATTAAACACACCCCACACTCTCCCTGATTAAACACACCCACACTCTCATTAAACACACCCCACACTCTCTCTGATTAAACACACCCCACACTCTCCCTGATTAAACACACCCACACTTTCTCTTATTAAATACACCCACAAGCTCGCTGATTAAACACACCCCACATTCTCTCTCATTAAATACACCCCACACTCTGATTAAACACACCCCACAGTCTCTCTCATTAAACACACCCCACACTCTCTCTGATTAAACACACCCCACACTCACTCTGATTAAACACACCCCACATTCTCTCTCATTAAATACACGCCACACTCTGATTAAACACACCCCACAGTCTCTCTCATTAAACACACCCCACACTCTCTCTGATTAAACACACCCCACACTCTCTCTGATTAAACACACCCCACACTCTCTCTCATTAAACACACTCCACACTCTCTCTGATTAAACACACCCCACATTCTCTCTAATTAAACACACCCCACACTCTCTCTCATTAAACACACTCCACACTCTCTCCGATTAAACAGATCCCACACGCTCTCTGATTAAACACACCCCACACTCTCTCTGATTAAACACACCCCACACTCTCTCTCAATAAACATACCCCACACTCTCTCTGATTAAACACACCCACACTCTCATTAACCACACCCCACGCTCTCTCTCATTAAACATACCCCACACTCTCGCTTATTAAACAGATCCCACACGCTCTCTGATTAAACACACCCCACACTCTCTCTGATTAAACACACCCCGCACTCTCTCTTTCATTAAACACACCCCACACTCTCTCTGATTAAACACACCCACACTCTCATTAAACACACCCCACACTCTCTCTGATTAAACACACCCCACACTCTCTCTGATTAAACACACCCACACTCTCTCTGATTAAACACAGCCAACACTCATTCTGATTAAACACATCCCACACTCTCGCTCATTAAACACAATGCACACTCTCTCTGATTAAACACACCCCGCACTCTCTCTGATTAAACACACCCCGCACTCTCTCTCATTAAACACACACCACACCCTCTCTGATTAAACACACCCCACGCTCTCTCTCATTAATCACACCCCACACTCTCTCTTATTAAACACACCCCACACTCTCTCATTAAAAGCACCCCACCCTCTCTCTGATTAAACACAGCCCACACTCACTCTCATTAAACACACCCCACACTCTCTCTGATTAAACACACCCCGCACTCTCTCTCTCATTAAACACACCCCACACTCTCATTAAACACACCCCACGCTCTCTCTCATTAAACACACCCCACACTCTTTCTCATTAAACACACCCCACACTCTCTCTGATTAAACACACCCACACTCTCTCTGATTAAACACACCCACACTCTTATTAAACACACCCCACACTCTCTCTGATTAAACACACCCACACTCTCATTAAACACACCCCACACTCTCTCTGATTAAACACACCCTCTCTGATTAAACACACCCCACACTCTCTCTGATTAAACACACCCCACACTCTCTCTGATTAAACATATCCCACACTCTCTCTCATTAAACACACTCCACAGTCTCTCTGATTAACCACACCCCACACTCTCTCTGATTAAACACACCCCACACTCTCTCTGATTAAACACATCCCACAGTCTCTCTGATTAAACACACCCCAAACTCTCTCTCATTAAAGACACTCCACACTCTCTCTCATTAAACACACCCCACACTCTCTCTCATTAAACACACTCCACACGCTCTCTCATTAAACACACCCCACACTCTCTGATTAAACACACGCCGCACTCTCTCTCTCATTAAACACACCCCACACTCTCTGATTAAACACACCCACACTCTCATTAAACACACCCCACGCTCTCTCTCATTAAACACACCGCACACTCTCTCTCATTAAACACACCCCACACTCTCTCTGATTAAACACACCGCACACTCTCTGATTAAACACCCCCCACACTCTCCCTGATTAAACACACCCCACACTCTCTCTGATTCAACAAACCCCACACTCTCTCATTAAACGCACCCCACACTCTCTCTGATTAAACACACCCCACACTCTCTCTCATTAAACACACCCCACACTCTCTCGGATTAAACACACCCAACACTCTCTGATTAAACACACCCCACATTCTCCATGATTAAACACACCCCACACTCTCTCTGATTCAACACACGCCACACTCTCTCATTAAACGCACCCCACACTCTGATTAAACACACACCACACTCTCTCTCATTAAACACACCCCACACTCTCTCTGATTAAACACACGCACACTCTCATTAAACACACCCCACACTCTCTCTGATTAAACACACCCCACACTCTCTCTGAATTAACACACCCCACACTCTCTCTGATTAAACACACCCCACACTCTCTCTGATTAAACACATCCCACACTCTCTCTGATTAAACACACCCCACACTCTCTCTGATTAAACACACCCCGCACTCTCTCCATTAAACACATCCCACACTCTCTCTCATTAAACACACCCCACACACTCTCTGATTAAACACACCCTGCACTCTCTCCATTAAACACACCCCACACACTCTCTCATTAAACACACCCCACACTCTCTCTCTCATAAAACACACCCCACACTCTCTCTGATAAAACACACCCACACTCTCATTAACCACACCCCACGCTCTCTCTCATTAAACACACCCTACACTCTCTCTTATTAAACACACCCCACACTCTCTCTGATTAAACACACCCCACACTCTCTCTGATTAAACACACCTCACTCTCTCTCTGATTAAGCACACCCCACATTCTCTCTCATTAAACACATCCCACACTCTCTCTCATTAAACACATCCCACACTCTCTCTCATTAAACACACCCCACATTCTCTCATTAAAAACACAATCCACACTCTCTCTGATTAAACACACCCCACACTCACTTTGATTAAACACACCCCACTCTCTCTGATTAAACACAACCCACACTCTCTCTGATTAAACACAACCCACACTCTGATTAAACACACCCCACATTCTCTCTTATTAAACACACCCCACACTCTCCCTGATTAAACACACCCACACTCTCATTAAACACACCCCACACTCTCTCTGATTAAACACACCCCACACTCTCCCTGATTAAACTCACCCCACACCCTCTCTGATTAAACACACCCATACTCTCTCTGATTAAACACACCCACACTCTCTCTTATTAAATACACCCACAAGCTCGCTGATTAAACACACCCCACATTCTCTCTCATTAAATACACCCCACACTCTGATTAAACACACCCCACAGTCTCTCTCATTAAACACACCCCACACTCTCTCTGATTAAACACACCCCACACTCACTCTGATTAAACACACCCCACACTCTCTCTCATTAAACACACTCCACACTCTCTCTGATTAAACACACCCCACACTCTCTCTAATTAAACACACCCCACACTCTCTCTCACTAAACACACTCCACACTCTCTCTGATTAAACAGATCCCACACGCTCTCTGATTAAACACACCCCACACTCTCTCTGATTAAACACACCCCACACTCTCTCTCAATAAACACACCCCACACTCTCTCTGATTAAACACACCCACACTCTCATTAACCACACCCCACGCTCTCTCTCATTAAACACACCCAACACTCTCTTTTATTAAACAGATCCCACACGCTCTCTGATTAAACAGACCCCACACTCTCTCTGATTAAACACACCCCGCACTCTCTCTCTCATTAAACACACCCCACACTCTCTCTGATTAAACACACCAACACTCTCATTAAACACACCCCACACTCTCTCTGATTAAACACACCCCACACTCTCTCTGAATAAACACACCCCACACTCTCTCTGATTAAACACACCCCACATTCTCTCATTAAACACACCCCACACTCTCTCTGATTAAACACACCCCACACTCACTCTGATTAAACACACCCCACTCTCTCTGATTAAACACAACCCACACTCTCTCTGATTAAACACAACCCACACTCTGATTAAACACACCCCACATTCTCTCTTATTAAACACACCCCACACTCTCCCTGATTAAACACACCCACACTCTCATTAAACACACCCCACACTCTCTCTGATTAAACACACCCCACTCTCTCTGATTAAACACAACCCACATTCTCTCTGATTAAACACAACCCACACTCTGATTGAACACACCCCACATTCTCTCTTATTAAACACACCCTACACCCTCTCTGATTAAACACACCCATACTCTCTCTGATTAAACACACCCACACTCTCTCTGGTTAAACACACCCACAAGTTCACTGATTAAACACACCCCACATTCTCTCTCATTAAATACACCCCACACTCTGATTAAACACACCCCACACTCTCTCTGATTAAACACACCCCACACTCTCTCTGATTAAACACACCCCACACTCTCTCTGATTAAACACAGCCAACACTCTCTCTGATTAAACACATCCCACACTCTCGCTCATTAAACACAATCCACACCCTCTCTGATTAAACACACGCCGCACTCTCTCTGATTAAACACACCCCGCACTCTCTCTCATTAAACACACACCACACTCTCTCTGATTAAACACACCCCACACTCTCTCTGATTAAACACACCCACACTCTCATTAAACACACCCCACGCTCTCTCTCATTAATCACACCCCACACTCTCTCTTATTAAACACACCCCACACTATTTCTGATTAAACACACCCCACACTCTCTGATTAAACACACCCCGCACTCTCTTTCTCATTAAACACACCCACACTCTCATTAAACACACCCCACGCTCTCTCTCATTAAACACACGCCACACTCTCTCTCATTAAACACAACCCACACTCTCTCTGATTAAACACACCCACACTCTCATTAAACACACCCCACACTCTCTCTGATTAAACACACCCCACACTCTCTCTGATTAAACACACCCCACACTCTCTCTGATTAAACACAAACCACACTCTGATTAAACACACCCCACATTCTCTCTTATTAAACGCACCACACACTCTCCCTGATTAAACACACCCACACTCTCATTCAACTCACCCCACACCCTCTCTGATTAAACACACCCACACTCTCTCTGATTCAACACACCTACACTCTCTCTGATTAATCACACCCACAAGCTCGCTGATTAAACACACCCCACAGTCTCTCTGATTAAACACACCCACACTCTCTCTGATTAAACACAGCCAACACTCATTCTGATTAAACACATCCCACACTCTCGCTCATTAAACACAATGCACACTCTCTCTGATTAAACACACCCCGCACTCTCTCTGATTAAACACACCCCGCACTCTCTCTCATTAAACACACACCACACCCTCTCTGATTAAACACACCCCACGCTCTCTCTCATTAATCACACCCCACACTCTCTCTTATTAAACACACCCCACACTCTCTCATTAAAAGCACCCCACCCTCTCTCTGATTAAACACAGCCCACACTCACTCTCATTAAACACACCCCACACTCTCTCTGATTAAACACACCCCGCACTCTCTCTCTCATTAAACACACCCCACACTCTTATTAAACACACCCCACGCTCTCTCTCATTAAACACACCCCACACTCTTTCTCATTAAACACACCCCACACTCTCTCTGATTAAACACACCCACACTCTTATTAAACACACCCCACACTCTCTCTGATTAAACACACCCACACTCTCATTAAACACACCCCACACTCTCTCTGATTAAACACACCCTCTCTGATTAAACACACCCCACACTCTCTCTGATTAAACACACCCCACACTCTCTCTGATTAAACATATCCCACACTCTCTCTCATTAAACACACTCCACAGTCTCTCTGATTAACCACACCCCACACTCTCTCTGATTAAACACACCCCACACTCTCTCTGATTAAACACATCCCACAGTCTCTCTGATTAAACACACCCCAAACTCTCTCTCATTAAAGACACTCCACACTCTCTCTCATTAAACACACCCCACACTCTCTCTCATTAAACACACTCCACACGCTCTCTCATTAAACACACCCCACACTCTCTGATTAAACACACGCCGCACTCTCTCTCTCATTAAACACACCCCACACTCTCTGATTAAACACACCCACACTCTCATTAAACACACCCCACGCTCTCTCTCATTAAACACACCGCACACTCTCTCTCATTAAACACACCCCACACTCTCTCTGATTAAACACACCGCACACTCTCTGATTAAACACCCCCCACACTCTCCCTGATTAAACACACCCCACACTCTCTCTGATTCAACAAACCCCACACTCTCTCATTAAACGCACCCCACACTCTCTCTGATTAAACACACCCCACACTCTCTCTCATTAAACACACCCCACACTCTCTCGGATTAAACACACCCAACACTCTCTGATTAAACACACCCCACATTCTCCCTGATTAAACACACCCCACACTCTCTCTGATTCAACACACGCCACACTCTCTCATTAAACGCACCCCACACTCTGATTAAACACACCCCACACTCTCTCTCATTAAACACACCCCACACTCTCTCTGATTAAACACACGCACACTCTCATTAAACACACCCCACACTCTCTCTGATTAAACACACCCCACACTCTCTCTGAATTAACACACCCCACACTCTCTCTGATTAAACACATCCCACACTCTCTCTGATTAAACACACCCCACACTCTCTCTGATTAAACACACCCCGCACTCTCTCCATTAAATACATCCCACACTCTCTCTCATTAAACACACCCCACACACTCTCTGATTAAACACACCCCGCACTCTCTCTGATTAAACACACGCACACTCTCATTAAACACACCCCACACTCTCTCTGATTAAACACACCCCACACTCTCTCTGAATTAACACACCCCACACTCTCTCTGATTAAACACATCCCACACTCTCTCTGATTAAACACACCCCACACTCTCTCTGATTAAACACACGCACACTCTCATTAAACACACCCCACACTCTCTCTGATTAAACACACCCCACACTCTCTCTGAATTAACACACCCCACACTCTCTCTGATTAAACACATCCCACACTCTCTCTGATTAAACACACCCCACACTCTCTCTGATTAAACACACCCCGCACTCTCTCCATTAAACACATCCCACACTCTCTCTCATTAAACACACCCCACACACTCTCTGATTAAACACACCCTGCACTCTCTCCATTAAACACACCCCACACACTCTCTCATTAAACACACCCCACACTCTCTCTCTCATAAAACACACCCCACACTCTCTCTGATAAAACACACCCACACTCTCATTAACCACACCCCACGCTCTCTCTCATTAAACACACCCTACACTCTCTCTTATTAAACACACCCCACACTCTCTCTGATTAAACACACCCCACACTCTCTCTGATTAAACACACCTCACTCTCTCTCTGATTAAGCACACCCCACATTCTCTCTCATTAAACACATCCCACACTCTCTCTCATTAAACACATCCCACACTCTCTCTCATTAAACACACCCCACATTCTCTCATTAAAAACACAATCCACACTCTCTCTGATTAAACACACCCCACACTCACTTTGATTAAACACACCCCACTCTCTCTGATTAAACACAACCCACACTCTCTCTGATTAAACACAACCCACACTCTGATTAAACACACCCCACATTCTCTCTTATTAAACACACCCCACACTCTCCCTGATTAAACACACCCACACTCTCATTAAACACACCCCACACTCTCTCTGATTAAACACACCCCACACTCTCCCTGATTAAACTCACCCCACACCCTCTCTGATTAAACACACCCATACTCTCTCTGATTAAACACACCCACACTCTCTCTTATTAAATACACCCACAAGCTCGCTGATTAAACACACCCCACATTCTCTCTCATTAAATACACCCCACACTCTGATTAAACACACCCCACAGTCTCTCTCATTAAACACACCCCACACTCTCTCTGATTAAACACACCCCACACTCACTCTGATTAAACACACCCCACACTCTCTCTCATTAAACACACTCCACACTCTCTCTGATTAAACACACCCCACACTCTCTCTAATTAAACACACCCCACACTCTCTCTCACTAAACACACTCCACACTCTCTCTGATTAAACAGATCCCACACGCTCTCTGATTAAACACACCCCACACTCTCTCTGATTAAACACACCCCACACTCTCTCTCAATAAACACACCCCACACTCTCTCTGATTAAACACACCCACACTCTCATTAACCACACCCCACGCTCTCTCTCATTAAACACACCCAACACTCTCTTTTATTAAACAGATCCCACACGCTCTCTGATTAAACAGACCCCACACTCTCTCTGATTAAACACACCCCGCACTCTCTCTCTCATTAAACACACCCCACACTCTCTCTGATTAAACACACCAACACTCTCATTAAACACACCCCACACTCTCTCTGATTAAACACACCCCACACTCTCTCTGAATAAACACACCCCACACTCTCTCTGATTAAACACACCCCACATTCTCTCATTAAACACACCCCACACTCTCTCTGATTAAACACACCCCACACTCACTCTGATTAAACACACCCCACTTTCTCTGATTAAACACAACCCACACTCTCTCTGATTAAACACAACCCACACTCTGATTAAACACACCCCACATTCTCTCTTATTAAACACACCCCACACTCTCCCTGATTAAACACACCCACACTCTCATTAAACACACCCCACACTCTCTCTGTTTAAACACACCCCACTCTCTCTGATTAAACACAACCCACATTCTCTCTGATTAAACACAACCCACACTCTGATTGAACACACCCCACATTCTCTCTTATTAAACACACCCTACACCCTCTCTGATTAAACACACCCATACTCTCTCTGATTAAACACACCCACACTCTCTCTGGTTAAACACACCCACAAGTTCACTGATTAAACACACCCCACATTCTCTCTCATTAAATACACCCCACACTCTGATTAAACACACCCCACACTCTCTCTGATTAAACACACCCCACACTCTCTCTGATTAAACACACCCCACACTCTCTCTGATTAAACACAGCCAACACTCTCTCTGATTAAACACATCCCACACTCTCGCTCATTAAACACAATCCACACCCTCTCTGATTAAACACACGCCGCACTCTCTCTGATTAAACACACCCCGCACTCTCTCTCATTAAACACACACCACACTCTCTCTGATTAAACACACCCCACACTCTCTCTGATTAAACACACCCACACTCTCATTAAACACACCCCACGCTCTCTCTCATTAATCACACCCCACACTCTCTCTTATTAAACACACCCCACACTATTTCTGATTAAACACACCCCACACTCTCTGATTAAACACACCCCGCACTCTCTTTCTCATTAAACACACCCACACTCTCATTAAACACACCCCACGCTCTCTCTCATTAAACACACCCCACACTCTCTCTCATTAAACACAACCCACACTCTCTCTGATTAAACACACCCACACTCTCATTAAACACACCCCACACTCTCTCTGATTAAACACACCCCACACTCTCTCTGATTAAACACACCCCACACTCTCTCTGATTAAACACAAACCACACTCTGATTAAACACACCCCACATTCTCTCTTATTAAACGCACCACACACTCTCCCTGATTAAACACACCCACACTCTCATTCAACTCACCCCACACCCTCTCTGATTAAACACACCCACACTCTCTCTGATTCAACACACCTACACGCTCTCTGATTAATCACACCCACAAGCTCGCTGATTAAACACACCCCACAGTCTCTCTGATTAAACACACCCCACACTCTCTCTGATTAAACACACCCCGCACTCTCTCCATTAAACACATCCCACACTCTCTCTCATTAAACACACCCCACACACTCTCTGATTAAACACACCCCACACTCTCTCTCTCATTAAACACACCCCACACTCTCTCTGATTAAACACACCCACACTCTCATTAACCACACCCCACGCTCTCTCTCATTAAACACACCCTACACTCTCTCTTATTAAACACACCCCACACTCTCTCTGATTAAACAGACCACACACTCTCTCTGATTAAGCACACCCCACATTCTCTCTCATTAAACTCATCCCACACTCTCTCTCATTAAACACATCCCACACTCTCTCTCATTAAACACACCCCACATTCTCTCATTAAACACACTGCACACTCTCTCTGATTAAACACACCCCACACTCACTCTGATTAAACACACCCCACTCTCTCTGATTAAACACAACCCACACTCTCTCTGATTAAACACAACCCACACTCTGATTAAACACACCCCACATTCACTCTTATTAAACACACCCCACACTCTCCCTGATTAAACACACCCACACTCTCAATAAACACACCCCACAGTCACTCTGATTAAACACACCGCACACTCTCCCTGATTAAACTCACCCCACACCCTCTCTGATTAAACACACCCATACTCTCTCTGATTAAACACACCCACACTCTCTCTGATTAAACACACCCACAAGCTCGCTGATTAAACACACCCCACAGTCTCTCTGATTAAACACACCCCACACTCTCTCCATTAAACACATCCCACACTCTCTCTCATTAAACACACCCCACACACTCTCGGATTAAACACACCCCACACTCTCTCTCTCATTAAACACACCCCACACTCTCTCTGATTAAACACACCCACACTCTCATTAACCACACCCCACGCTCTCTCTCATTAAACACACCCTACACTCTCTCTTATTAAACACACCCCACACTCTCTCTGATTAAACACACCACACACTCTCTCTGATTAAACACACCTCACTCTCTCTCTGATTAAGCACACCCCACATTCTCTCTCATTAAACACATCCCACACTCTCTCTCATTAAACACATCCCACACTCTCTCTCATTAAACACACCCCACATTCTCTCATTAAACACACTCCACACTCTCTCTGATTAAACACACCCCACACTCACTCTGATTAAACACACCCCACTCTCTCTGATTAAACACAACCCACACTCTCTCTGATTAAACACAACCCACACTCTGATTAAACACACCCCACATTCTCTCTTATTAAACACACCCCACACTCTCCCTGATTAAACACACCCCACACTCTCTCTGATTAAACACACCCCACACTCTCCCTGATTCAACTCACCCCACACCCTCTCTGATTAAACACTCCCATACTCTCTCTGATTAAACACACCCACACTCTCTCTGAGTAAACACACCCACAAGCTCGCTGATTAAACACACCCCACATTCTCTCTCATTAAATACACCCCACACTCTGATTAAACACACCACACAGTCTCTCTCATTAAACACACCCCACACTCTCTCTGATTAAACACACCCCACACTCTCTCTGATTAAACACACCCCACACTCTCTCTCATTAAACACACTCCACACTCTCTCTCATTAAACACACCCCACACTCTCTCTAATTAAACACACCCCACACTCTCTCTCATTAAACACACTCCACACTCTCTCCGATTAAACAGATCCCACACGCTCTCTGATTAAACACACCCCACACTCTCTCTGATTAAACACACCCCACACTCTCTCTCAATAAACATACCCACACTCTCTCTGATTAAACACACCCACACTCTCATTAACCACACCCCACGCTCTCTCTCATTAAACACACCCCACACTCTCTCTTATTAAACAGATCCCACACGCTCTCTGATTAAACACACCCCGCACTCTCTCTGATTAAACACAACCCACACTCTCTCTGATTAAACACAACCCACACTCTGATTAAACACACCCCACATTCACTCTTATTAAACACACCCCACACTCTCCCTGATTAAACACACCCACACTCTCAATAAACACACCCCACAGTCACTCTGATTAAACACACCGCACACTCTCCCTGATTAAACTCACCCCACACCCTCTCTGATTAAACACACCCATACTCTCTCTGATTAAACACACCCACACTCTCTCTGATTAAACACACCCACAAGCTCGCTGATTAAACACACCCCACAGTCTCTCTGATTAAACACACCCCACACTCTCTCCATTAAACACATCCCACACTCTCTCTCATTAAACACACCCCACACACTCTCGGATTAAACACACCCCACACTCTCTCTCTCATTAAACACACCCCACACTCTCTCTGATTAAACACACCCACACTCTCATTAACCACACCCCACGCTCTCTCTCATTAAACACACCCTACACTCTCTCTTATTAAACACACCCCACACTCTCTCTGATTAAACACACCACACACTCTCTCTGATTAAACACACCTCACTCTCTCTCTGATTAAGCACACCCCACATTCTCTCTCATTAAACACATCCCACACTCTCTCTCATTAAACACATCCCACACTCTCTCTCATTAAACACACCCCACATTCTCTCATTAAACACACTCCACACTCTCTCTGATTAAACACACCCCACACTCACTCTGATTAAACACACCCCACTCTCTCTGATTAAACACAACCCACACTCTCTCTGATTAAACACAACCCACACTCTGATTAAACACACCCCACATTCTCTCTTATTAAACACACCCCACACTCTCCCTGATTAAACACACCCCACACTCTCTCTGATTAAACACACCCCACACTCTCCCTGATTCAACTCACCCCACACCCTCTCTGATTAAACACTCCCATACTCTCTCTGATTAAACACACCCACACTCTCTCTGAGTAAACACACCCACAAGCTCGCTGATTAAACACACCCCACATTCTCTCTCATTAAATACACCCCACACTCTGATTAAACACACCACACAGTCTCTCTCATTAAACACACCCCACACTCTCTCTGATTAAACACACCCCACACTCTCTCTGATTAAACACACCCCACACTCTCTCTCATTAAACACACTCCACACTCTCTCTGATTAAACACACCCCACACTCTCTCTAATTAAACACACCCCACACTCTCTCTCATTAAACACACTCCACACTCTCTCCGATTAAACAGATCCCACACGCTCTCTGATTAAACACACCCCACACTCTCTCTGATTAAACACACCCCACACTCTCTCTCAATAAACATACCCACACTCTCTCTGATTAAACACACCCACACTCTCATTAACCACACCCCACGCTCTCTCTCATTAAACACACCCCACACTCTCTCTTATTAAACAGATCCCACACGCTCTCTGATTAAACACACCCCGCACTCTCTCTGATTAAACACACCCCGCACTCTCTCTCTCATTAAACACACCCCACACTCTCTCTGATTAAACACACCCCACACTCTCTCTGATTAAACACACCCACACTCTCTCTGATTAAACACAGCCAACACTCATTCTGATTAAACACATCCCACACTCTCGCTCATTAAACACAATGCACACTCTCTCTGATTAAACACACCCCGCACTCTCTCTGATGAAACACACCCCGCACTCTCTCTCATTAAACACACACCACACCCTCTCTGATTAAACACACCCCACGCTCTCTCTCATTAATCACACCCCACACTCTCTCTTATTAAACACACCCCACACTCTCTCATTAAAAGCACCCCACACTCTCTCTGATTAAACACAGCCCACACTCACTCTCATTAAACACACCCCACACTCTCTCTGATTAAACACACCCCGCACTCTCTCTCTCATTAAACACACCCCACACTCTCTCCGATTAAACACACCCACACTCTCATTAAACACACCCCACACTCTCTCTCATTAAACACACTCCACACTCTCTCTGATTAAACAGATCCCACACGCTCTCTGATTAAACACACCCCACACTCTCTCTGATTAAACACACCCCACGCTCTCTCCCATTAAACACACCCCACACTCTCTCACATTAAACACACCCCACACTCTCTCTGATTAAACACACCCACACTCTCTCTGATTAAACACACCCACACTCTCATTAAACACACCCCACACTCTCTCTGATTAAACACACCCCACACTCTCTCTGATTAAACACACCCCACACTCTCTCTGATTCAACACACCACACACTCTCTCTCATTAAACACACCCCACACTCTCTCTGATTAAACACACCCTGCACTCTCTCTAATTAAACACACCCCGCACTCTCTCTGATTAAACACACCCCACACTCTCTCTAATTAAACACACACCACACTCTCTCTGATTAAACACATCCCACACTCTCTCTGATTAAACACACCCCACACTCTGTCATTAAACACACTCCACACTCTCTCTCATTAAACACACTCCACACGCTCTCTCATTAAACACACCCCACACTCTCTCTGATTAAACACACCCCGCACTCTCACTCTCATTATACACACCCCACACTCTCTCTGATTAAACACACCCACACACTCATTAAACACACCCCACACTCTCTCTGATTAAACACACCCACACTCTCATTAGACACACCCCACACTCTCTCTCATTAAACACACTCCACACTCTCTCTGATTAAACAGATCCCACAAGCTCTCTGATTAAACACACCCCACACTCTATCTGATTAAACACACCCCGCACTCTCTCTCTCATTAAACACACCCCACACTCTCTCTGATTAAACACACCCACACTCTCATTAAACACACCTCATGCTCTCTCGGATTAAACACACCCCACACTCTCTCTCATTAAACACACCCCACACTCTCTCTGATTCAACACACCCCACACACTCTCTCATTAAACGCACCCCACACTCTCTCTAATTAAACACACCCCACACTCTCTCTGCTTAAACACACCCGCACACTCTCTCTCTCATTAAACACACCCCACACTCTCTCTCATTAAACACACCCCACACTCTCTCTGATTAAACACACGCACACTCTCATTAAACACACCCCACACTCTCTCTGATTAAACACACCCCACACTCTCTCTGAATTAACACACCCCACACTCTCTCTGATTAAACACATCCCACACTCTCTCTGATTAAACACACCCCACACTCTCTCTGATTAAACACACCCCGCACTCTCTCCATTAAATACATCCCACACTCTCTCTCATTAAACACACCCCACACACTCTCTGATTAAACACACCCCGCACTCTCTCTGATTAAACACACGCACACTCTCATTAAACACACCCCACACTCTCTCTGATTAAACACACCCCACACTCTCTCTGAATTAACACACCCCACACTCTCTCTGATTAAACACATCCCACACTCTCTCTGATTAAACACACCCCACACTCTCTCTGATTAAACACACGCACACTCTCATTAAACACACCCCACACTCTCTCTGATTAAACACACCCCACACTCTCTCTGAATTAACACACCCCACACTCTCTCTGATTAAACACATCCCACACTCTCTCTGATTAAACACACCCCACACTCTCTCTGATTAAACACACCCCGCACTCTCTCCATTAAACACATCCCACACTCTCTCTCATTAAACACACCCCACACACTCTCTGATTAAACACACCCTGCACTCTCTCCATTAAACACACCCCACACACTCTCTCATTAAACACACCCCACACTCTCTCTCTCATAAAACACACCCCACACTCTCTCTGATAAAACACACCCACACTCTCATTAACCACACCCCACGCTCTCTCTCATTAAACACACCCTACACTCTCTCTTATTAAACACACCCCACACTCTCTCTGATTAAACACACCCCACACTCTCTCTGATTAAACACACCTCACTCTCTCTCTGATTAAGCACACCCCACATTCTCTCTCATTAAACACATCCCACACTCTCTTTCATTAAACACATCCCACACTCTCTCTCATTAAACACACCCCACATTCTCTCATTAAAAACACAATCCACACTCTCTCTGATTAAACACACCCCACACTCACTTTGATTAAACACACCCCACTCTCTCTGATTAAACACAACCCACACTCTCTCTGATTAAACACAACCCACACTCTGATTAAACACACCCCACATTCTCTCTTATTAAACACACCCCACACTCTCCCTGATTAAACACACCCACACTCTCATTAAACACACCCCACACTCTCTCTGATTAAACACACCCCACACTCTCCCTGATTAAACTCACCCCACACCCTCTCTGATTAAACACACCCATACTCTCTCTGATTAAACACACCCACACTCTCTCTTATTAAATACACCCACAAGCTCGCTGATTAAACACACCCCACATTCTCTCTCATTAAATACACCCCACACTCTGATTAAACACACCCCACAGTCTCTCTCATTAAACACACCCCACACTCTCTCTGATTAAACACACCCCACACTCACTCTGATTAAACACACCCCACACTCTCTCTCATTAAACACACTCCACACTCTCTCTGATTAAACACACCCCACACTCTCTCTAATTAAACACACCCCACACTCTCTCTCACTAAACACACTCCACACTCTCTCTGATTAAACAGATCCCACACGCTCTCTGATTAAACACACCCCACACTCTCTCTGATTAAACACACCCCACACTCTCTCTCAATAAACACACCCCACACTCTCTCTGATTAAACACACCCACACTCTCATTAACCACACCCCACGCTCTCTCTCATTAAACACACCCAACACTCTCTTTTATTAAACAGATCCCACACGCTCTCTGATTAAACAGACCCCACACTCTCTCTGATTAAACACACCCCGCACTCTCTCTCTCATTAAACACACCCCACACTCTCTCTGATTAAACACACCAACACTCTCATTAAACACACCCCACACTCTCTCTGATTAAACACACCCCACACTCTCTCTGAATAAACACACCCCACACTCTCTCTGATTAAACACACCCCACATTCTCTCATTAAACACACCCCACACTCTCTCTGATTAAACACACCCCACACTCACTCTGATTAAACACACCCCACTCTCTCTGATTAAACACAACCCACACTCTCTCTGATTAAACACAACCCACACTCTGATTAAACACACCCCACATTCTCTCTTATTAAACACACCCCACACTCTCCCTGATTAAACACACCCACACTCTCATTAAACACACCCCACACTCTCTCTGTTTAAACACACCCCACTCTCTCTGATTAAACACAACCCACATTCTCTCTGATTAAACACAACCCACACTCTGATTGAACACACCCCACATTCTCTCTTATTAAACACACCCTACACCCTCTCTGATTAAACACACCCATACTCTCTCTGATTAAACACACCCACACTCTCTCTGGTTAAACACACCCACAAGTTCACTGATTAAACACACCCCACATTCTCTCTCATTAAATACACCCCACACTCTGATTAAACACACCCCACACTCTCTCTGATTAAACACACCCCACACTCTCTCTGATTAAACACACCCCACACTCTCTCTGATTAAACACAGCCAACACTCTCTCTGATTAAACACATCCCACACTCTCGCTCATTAAACACAATCCACACCCTCTCTGATTAAACACACGCCGCACTCTCTCTGATTAAACACACCCCGCACTCTCTCTCATTAAACACACACCACACTCTCTCTGATTAAACACACCCCACACTCTCTCTGATTAAACACACCCACACTCTCATTAAACACACCCCACGCTCTCTCTCATTAATCACACCCCACACTCTCTCTTATTAAACACACCCCACACTATTTCTGATTAAACACACCCCACACTCTCTGATTAAACACACCCTGCACTCTCTTTCTCATTAAACACACCCACACTCTCATTAAACACACCCCACGCTCTCTCTCATTAAACACACCCCACACTCTCTCTCATTAAACACAACCCACACTCTCTCTGATTAAACACACCCACACTCTCATTAAACACACCCCACACTCTCTCTGATTAAACACACCCCACACTCTCTCTGATTAAACACACCCCACACTCTCTCTGATTAAACACAAACCACACTCTGATTAAACACACCCCACATTCTCTCTTATTAAACGCACCACACACTCTCCCTGATTAAACACACCCACACTCTCATTCAACTCACCCCACACCCTCTCTGATTAAACACACCCACACTCTCTCTGATTCAACACACCTACACGCTCTCTGATTAATCACACCCACAAGCTCGCTGATTAAACACACCCCACAGTCTCTCTGATTAAACACACCCCACACTCTCTCTGATTAAACACACCCCGCACTCTCTCCATTAAACACATCCCACACTCTCTCTCATTAAACACACCCCACACACTCTCTGATTAAACACACCCCACACTCTCTCTCTCATTAAACACACCCCACACTCTCTCTGATTAAACACACCCACACTCTCATTAACCACACCCCACGCTCTCTCTCATTAAACACACCCTACACTCTCTCTTATTAAACACACCCCACACTCTCTCTGATTAAACAGACCACACACTCTCTCTGATTAAGCACACCCCACATTCTCTCTCATTAAACTCATCCCACACTCTCTCTCATTAAACACATCCCACACTCTCTCTCATTAAACACACCCCACATTCTCTCATTAAACACACTGCACACTCTCTCTGATTAAACACACCCCACACTCACTCTGATTAAACACACCCCACTCTCTCTGATTAAACACAACCCACACTCTCTCTGATTAAACACAACCCACACTCTGATTAAACACACCCCACATTCACTCTTATTAAACACACCCCACACTCTCCCTGATTAAACACACCCACACTCTCAATAAACACACCCCACAGTCACTCTGATTAAACACACCGCACACTCTCCCTGATTAAACTCACCCCACACCCTCTCTGATTAAACACACCCATACTCTCTCTGATTAAACACACCCACACTCTCTCTGATTAAACACACCCACAAGCTCGCTGATTAAACACACCCCACAGTCTCTCTGATTAAACACACCCCACACTCTCTCCATTAAACACATCCCACACTCTCTCTCATTAAACACACCCCACACACTCTCGGATTAAACACACCCCACACTCTCTCTCTCATTAAACACACCCCACACTCTCTCTGATTAAACACACCCACACTCTCATTAACCACACCCCACGCTCTCTCTCATTAAACACACCCTACACTCTCTCTTATTAAACACACCCCACACTCTCTCTGATTAAACACACCACACACTCTCTCTGATTAAACACACCTCACTCTCTCTCTGATTAAGCACACCCCACATTCTCTCTCATTAAACACATCCCACACTCTCTCTCATTAAACACATCCCACACTCTCTCTCATTAAACACACCCCACATTCTCTCATTAAACACACTCCACACTCTCTCTGATTAAACACACCCCACACTCACTCTGATTAAACACACCCCACTCTCTCTGATTAAACACAACCCACACTCTCTCTGATTAAACACAACCCACACTCTGATTAAACACACCCCACATTCTCTCTTATTAAACACACCCCACACTCTCCCTGATTAAACACACCCCACACTCTCTCTGATTAAACACACCCCACACTCTCCCTGATTCAACTCACCCCACACCCTCTCTGATTAAACACTCCCATACTCTCTCTGATTAAACACACCCACACTCTCTCTGAGTAAACACACCCACAAGCTCGCTGATTAAACACACCCCACATTCTCTCTCATTAAATACACCCCACACTCTGATTAAACACACCACACAGTCTCTCTCATTAAACACACCCCACACTCTCTCTGATTAAACACACCCCACACTCTCTCTGATTAAACACACCCCACACTCTCTCTCATTAAACACACTCCACACTCTCTCTGATTAAACACACCCCACACTCTCTCTAATTAAACACACCCCACACTCTCTCTCATTAAACACACTCCACACTCTCTCCGATTAAACAGATCCCACACGCTCTCTGATTAAACACACCCCACACTCTCTCTGATTAAACACACCCCACACTCTCTCTCAATAAACATACCCACACTCTCTCTGATTAAACACACCCACACTCTCATTAACCACACCCCACGCTCTCTCTCATTAAACACACCCCACACTCTCTCTTATTAAACAGATCCCACACGCTCTCTGATTAAACACACCCCGCACTCTCTCTGATTAAACACACCCCGCACTCTCTCTCTCATTAAACACACCCCACACTCTCTCTGATTAAACACACCCCACACTCTCTCTGATTAAACACACCCACACTCTCTCTGATTAAACACAGCCAACACTCATTCTGATTAAACACATCCCACACTCTCGCTCATTAAACACAATGCACACTCTCTCTGATTAAACACACCCCGCACTCTCTCTGATGAAACACACCCCGCACTCTCTCTCATTAAACACACACCACACCCTCTCTGATTAAACACACCCCACGCTCTCTCTCATTAATCACACCCCACACTCTCTCTTATTAAACACACCCCACACTCTCTCATTAAAAGCACCCCACACTCTCTCTGATTAAACACAGCCCACACTCACTCTCATTAAACACACCCCACACTCTCTCTGATTAAACACACCCCGCACTCTCTCTCTCATTAAACACACCCCACACTCTCTCCGATTAAACACACCCACACTCTCATTAAACACACCCCACACTCTCTCTCATTAAACACACTCCACACTCTCTCTGATTAAACAGATCCCACACGCTCTCTGATTAAACACACCCCACACTCTCTCTGATTAAACACACCCCACGCTCTCTCCCATTAAACACACCCCACACTCTCTCACATTAAACACACCCCACACTCTCTCTGATTAAACACACCCACACTCTCTCTGATTAAACACACCCACACTCTCATTAAACACACCCCACACTCTCTCTGATTAAACACACCCCACACTCTCTCTGATTAAACACACCCCACACTCTCTCTGATTCAACACACCACACACTCTCTCTCATTAAACACACCCCACACTCTCTCTGATTAAACACACCCTGCACTCTCTCTAATTAAACACACCCCGCACTCTCTCTGATTAAACACACCCCACACTCTCTCTAATTAAACACACACCACACTCTCTCTGATTAAACACATCCCACACTCTCTCTGATTAAACACACCCCACACTCTGTCATTAAACACACTCCACACTCTCTCTCATTAAACACACTCCACACGCTCTCTCATTAAACACACCCCACACTCTCTCTGATTAAACACACCCCGCACTCTCACTCTCATTATACACACCCCACACTCTCTCTGATTAAACACACCCACACACTCATTAAACACACCCCACACTCTCTCTGATTAAACACACCCACACTCTCATTAGACACACCCCACACTCTCTCTCATTAAACACACTCCACACTCTCTCTGATTAAACAGATCCCACAAGCTCTCTGATTAAACACACCCCACACTCTATCTGATTAAACACACCCCGCACTCTCTCTCTCATTAAACACACCCCACACTCTCTCTGATTAAACACACCCACACTCTCATTAAACACACCTCATGCTCTCTCGGATTAAACACACCCCACACTCTCTCTCATTAAACACACCCCACACTCTCTCTGATTCAACACACCCCACACACTCTCTCATTAAACGCACCCCACACTCTCTCTAATTAAACACACCCCACACTCTCTCTGCTTAAACACACCCGCACACTCTCTCTCTCATTAAACACACCCCACACTCTCTCTGATTAAACACACCCCACACTCTCTCTGATTAAACACACCCCACACTCTCTCTGATTCAACACACCCCACACTCTCTCTGATTAAACGCACCCCACACTCTCTCTAATTAAACACACCCCACACTCTCTCTGATTAAACACACCCCGCACTCTCTCTCATTAAACACACAAAAGACTCTCTCTGATTAAACACACCCCACACTCTCTCTCTCATTGAACACACCCCACACTCTCTCATTAAAAGCACCCCACACTCTCTCTGATTAAACACAGCCCACACTCACTCTCATTAAACACACCCCACACTCTCTCTGATTAAACACACCCCGCACTCTCTCTCTCATTAAACACACCCCACACTCTCTCCGATTAAACACACCCACACTCTCATTAAACACACCCCACACTCTCTCTCATTAAACACACTCCACACTCTCTCTGATTAAACAGATCCCACACGCTCTCTGATTAAACACACCCCACACTCTCTCTGATTAAACACACCCCGCACTCTCTCTCTCATTAAACACACCCCACGCTCTCTCTCATTAATCACACCCCACACTCTCTCTTATTAAACACACCCCACACTCTCTCATTAAAAGCACCCCACACTCTCTCTGATTAAACACAGCCCACACTCACTCTCATTAAACAGATCCCACACGCTCTCTGATTAAACACACCCCACACTCTCTCTGATTAAACACACCCCACGCTCTCTCTCATTAAACACACCCGACACTCTCTCACATTAAACACACCCCACACTCTCTCTGATTAAACACACCCACACTCTCTCTGATTAAACACACCCACACTCTCATTAAACACACCCCACACTCTCTCTGATTAACACACCCCACACTCTCTCTGATTAAACACACCCCACACTCTCTCTGATTACACACAGCCAACACTCTCTCTGATTAAACACATCCCACACTCTCTCTCATTAAACACAATCCACACTCTCTGATTAACCACACCCCACACTATCTCTGATTAAACACACCCCACACTCTCTCTGATTAAACACACCCCGCACTCTCTCTCATTAAACACACAAAAGACTCTCTCTGATTAAACACACCCCACACTCTCTCTCTCATTAAACACACCCCACACTCTCTCTGATTAAACACACCCACACTCTCATTAAACACACCCCACGCTCTCTCTCATTAATCACACCCCACACTCTCTCTCATTAAACACACCCCACACTCTCTCTGATTAAACACACCCCACAATCTCTCTGATTCAACACACCCCACACTCTCTCTCATTAAACGCACCCCACACTCTCTCTAATTACACACCCCACACTCTCTCTAATTAAACACACCCCACACTCTCTCTGATTTATCACACCCCACACTCTCTCTGATTAAACACACCCCACACTCTCTCTGATTAAACACACCCTGCACTCTATCTAATTAAACACACCCCGCACTCTCTCTGATTAAACACACCCCACACTCTCTCTAATTAAACACACACCACACTCTCTCTGATTAAACACATCCCACACTCTCTCTGATTAAACACACCCCACACTCTGTCATTAAACACACTCCACACTCTCTCCGATTAAACACACCCTGCACTCTCTCTAATTAAACACACCCCGCACTCTCTCTGATTTATCACACCCCACACTCTCTCTGATTAAACACACCCCACAATCTCTCTGATTCAACACACCCCACACTCTCTCTCATTAAACACACCCCACACTCTCTCTGATTAAACACACCCTGCACTCTCTCTAATTAAACACACCCCGCACTCTCTCTGATTAAACACACCCCACACTCTCTCTAATTAAACACACACCACACTCTCTCTGATTAAACACATCCCACACTCTCTCTCATTAAACACACTCCACACTCTCTCTGATTAAACACACTCCACACGCTCTCTCATTAAACACACCCCACACTCTCTCTGATTAAACACACCCCGCACTCTCACTCTCATTATACACACCCCACACTCTCTCTGATTAAACACACCCACACACTCATTAAACACACCCCACACTCTCTCTGATTAAACACACCCACACTCTCATTAGACACACCCCACACTCTCTCTCATTAAACACACTCCACACTCTCTCTGATTAAACAGATCCCACAAGCTCTCTGATTAAACACACCCCACACTCTATCTGATTAAACACACCCCGCACTCTCTCTCTCATTAAACACACCCCACACTCTCTCTGATTAAACACACCCACACTCTCATTAAACACACCTCATGCTCTCTCGGATTAAACACACCCCACGCTCTCTCTCATTATACACACCCCACACTCTCTCTGATTAAACACACCCCACACTCTCCCTGATTAAACACACCCCACACTCTCTCTGATTCAACACACCCCACACACTCTCTCATTAAACGCACCCCACACTCTCTCTAATTAAACACACCCCACACTCTCTCTGCTTAAACACACCCGCACACTCTCTCTCTCATTAAACACACCCCACACTCTCTCTGATTAAACACACCCCACACTCTCTCTGATTAAACACACCCCACACTCTCTCTGATTCAACACACCCCACACTCTCTCTGATTAAACGCACCCCACACTCTCTCTAATTAAACACACCCCACACTCTCTCTGATTAAACACACCCCGCACTCTCTCTCATTAAACACACAAAAGACTCTCTCTGATTAAACACACCCCACACTCTCTCTCTCATTAAACACACCCCACACTCTCTCTGATTATACACACCCACACTCTCATTAAACACACCCCACGCTCTCTCTCATTAATCACACCCCACACTCTCTCTCATTAAACACACCCCACACTCTCTCTGATTAAACACACCCCACACTCTCTGATTAAACCCACCCCACACTCTCCCTGACTAAACGCACCCCACACTCTCTCTGATTCAACACACGCCACACTCTCTCATTAAACGCACCCCACACTCTCTCTGATTAAACACACCCCACACTCTCTCTCATTAAACACAGCCCACACTCTCTCTGATTAAACACACCCCGCACTCTCTCTCTCATTAAACACACCCCACACTCTCTCTCATTAAACACACTCCACACTCTCTCTGATTAACAAGATCCCACACGCTCTCTGATTAAACACACCCCACACTCTCTCTGATTAAACACACCCTGCACTCTCTCTCTCATTAAACACACCCCACACTCTCTCTGATTAAACACACCCACACTCTCATTAAACACACCCCATGCTCTCTCTGATTAAACACACCCCACACTCTCTCTCATTAAACACACCCCACACACTCTCTCATTAAACGCACCCCACACTCTCTCTGCTTAAACACACCCGCACACTCTCTCTCTCATTAAACACACCCCACACTCTCTCTGATTAAACACACCCACACTCTCTCTGATTAAACACACCCCACACTCTCTCTGATTCAACACACCCCACACTCTCTCTCATTAAACGCACCCCACACTCTCTTTAATTAAACACACCTCACACTCTCTCTGCTTAAACACACCCCCCTCTCTCTCTCTCTCATTAAACACACCCCACACTCTCTCTGATTAAACACACCCCACAATCTCTCTGATTCAACACACCCCACACTCTCTCTCATTAAACGCACCTCACACTCTCTCTAATTAAACACACCCCACACTCTCTCTAATTAAACACACCCCACACTCTCTCTGATTTATCACACCCCACACTCTCTCTGATTAAACACACCCCACACTCTCTCTGATTAAACACACCCTGCACTCTCTCTAATTAAACACGCCCCGCACTCTCTCTGATTAAACACACCCCACACTCTCTCTAATTAAACACACACCACACTCTCTCTGATTAAACACATCCCACACTCTCTCTCATTAAACAGATCCCACACGCTCTCTGATTAAACACACCCCGCACTCTCTCTGATTAAACACACCCCGCACTCTCTCTCTCATTAAACACACCCCACACTCTCTCTGATTAAACACACCCCACACTCTCTCTGATTAAACACACCCACACTCTCTCTGATTAAACACAGCCAACACTCATTCTGATTAAACACATCCCACACTCTCGCTCATTAAACACAATGCACACTCTCTCTGATTAAACACACCCCGCACTCTCTCTGATTAAACACACCCCGCACTCTCTCTCATTAAACACACACCACACCCTCTCTGATTAAACACACCCCACGCTCTCTCTCATTAATCACACCCCACACTCTCTCTTATTAAACACACCCCACACTCTCTCATTAAAAGCACCCCACACTCTCTCTGATTAAACACAGCCCACACTCACTCTCATTAAACACACCCCACACTCTCTCTGATTAAACACACCCCGCACTCTCTCTCTCATTAAACACACCCCACACTCTCTCCGATTAAACACACCCACACTCTCATTAAACACACCCCACACTCTCTCTCATTAAACACACTCCACACTCTCTCTGATTAAACAGATCCCACACGCTCTCTGATTAAACACACCCCACACTCTCTCTGATTAAACACACCCCACGCTCTCTCCCATTAAACACACCCCACACTCTCTCACATTAAACACACCCCACACTCTCTCTGATTAAACACACCCACACTCTCTCTGATTAAACACACCCACACTCTCATTAAACACACCCCACACTCTCTCTGATTAAACACACCCCACACTCTCTCTGATTAAACACACCCCACACTCTCTCTGATTCAACACACCACACACTCTCTCTCATTAAACACACCCCACACTCTCTCTGATTAAACACACCCTGCACTCTCTCTAATTAAACACACCACGCACTCTCTCTGATTAAACACACCCCACACTCTCTCTAATTAAACACACACCACACTCTCTCTGATTAAACACATCCCACACTCTCTCTGATTAAACACACCCCACACTCTGTCATTAAACACACTCCACACTCTCTCTCATTAAACACACTCCACACGCTCTCTCATTAAACACACCCCACACTCTCTCTGATTAAACACACCCCGCACTCTCACTCTCATTATACACACCCCACACTCTCTCTGATTAAACACACCCACACACTCATTAAACACACCCCACACTCTCTCTGATTAAACACACCCACACTCTCATTAGACACACCCCACACTCTCTCTCATTAAACACACTCCACACTCTCTCTGATTAAACAGATCCCACAAGCTCTCTGATTAAACACACCCCACACTCTATCTGATTAAACACACCCCGCACTCTCTCTCTCATTAAACACACCCCACACTCTCTCTGATTAAACACACCCACACTCTCATTAAACACACCTCATGCTCTCTCGGATTAAACACACCCCACACTCTCTCTCATTAAACACACCCCACACTCTCTCTGATTCAACACACCCCACACACTCTCTCATTAAACGCACCCCACACTCTCTCTAATTAAACACACCCCACACTCTCTCTGCTTAAACACACCCGCACACTCTCTCTCTCATTAAACACACCCCACACTCTCTCTGATTAAACACACCCCACACTCTCTCTGATTAAACACACCCCACACTCTCTCTGATTCAACACACCCCACACTCTCTCTGATTAAACGCACCCCACACTCTCTCTAATTAAACACACCCCACACTCTCTCTGATTAAACACACCCCGCACTCTCTCTCATTAAACACACAAAAGACTCTCTCTGATTAAACACACCCCACACTCTCTCTCTCATTGAACACACCCCACACTCTCTCATTAAAAGCACCCCACACTCTCTCTGATTAAACACAGCCCACACTCACTCTCATTAAACACACCCCACACTCTCTCTGATTAAACACACCCCGCACTCTCTCTCTCATTAAACACACCCCACACTCTCTCCGATTAAACACACCCACACTCTCATTAAACACACCCCACACTCTCTCTCATTAAACACACTCCACACTCTCTCTGATTAAACAGATCCCACACGCTCTCTGATTAAACACACCCCACACTCTCTCTGATTAAACACACCCCGCACTCTCTCTCTCATTAAACACACCCCACGCTCTCTCTCATTAATCACACCCCACACTCTCTCTTATTAAACACACCCCACACTCTCTCATTAAAAGCACCCCACACTCTCTCTGATTAAACACAGCCCACACTCACTCTCATTAAACAGATCCCACACGCTCTCTGATTAAACACACCCCACACTCTCTCTGATTAAACACACCCCACGCTCTCTCTCATTAAACACACCCGACACTCTCTCACATTAAACACACCCCACACTCTCTCTGATTAAACACACCCACACTCTCTCTGATTAAACACACCCACACTCTCATTAAACACACCCCACACTCTCTCTGATTAACACACCCCACACTCTCTCTGATTAAACACACCCCACACTCTCTCTGATTAAACACAGCCAACACTCTCTCTGATTAAACACATCCCACACTCTCTCTCATTAAACACAATCCACACTCTCTGATTAACCACACCCCACACTATCTCTGATTAAACACACCCCACACTCTCTCTGATTAAACACACCCCGCACTCTCTCTCATTAAACACACAAAAGACTCTCTCTGATTAAACACACCCCACACTCTCTCTCTCATTAAACACACCCCACACTCTCTCTGATTAAACACACCCACACTCTCATTAAACACACCCCACGCTCTCTCTCATTAATCACACCCCACACTCTCTCTCATTAAACACACCCCACACTCTCTCTGATTAAACACACCCCACAATCTCTCTGATTCAACACACCCCACACTCTCTCTCATTAAACGCACCCCACACTCTCTCTAATTACACACCCCACACTCTCTCTAATTAAACACACCCCACACTCTCTCTGATTTATCACACCCCACACTCTCTCTGATTAAACACACCCCACAATCTCTCTGATTCAACACACCCCACACTCTCTCTCATTAAACACACCCCACACTCTCTCTGATTAAACACACCCTGCACTCTCTCTAATTAAACACACCCCGCACTCTCTCTGATTAAACACACCCCACACTCTCTCTAATTAAACACACACCACACTCTCTCTGATTAAACACATCCCACACTCTCTCTGATTAAACACACCCCACACTCTGTCATTAAACACACTCCACACTCTCTCCGATTAAACACACCCTGCACTCTCTCTAATTAAACACACCCCGCACTCTCTCTGATTTATCACACCCCACACTCTCTCTGATTAAACACACCCCACAATCTCTCTGATTCAACACACCCCACACTCTCTCTCATTAAACACACCCCACACTCTCTCTGATTAAACACACCCTGCACTCTCTCTAATTAAACACACCCCGCACTCTCTCTGATTAAACACACCCCACACTCTCTCTAATTAAACACACACCACACTCTCTCTGATTAAACACATCCCACACTCTCTCTCATTAAACACACTCCACACTCTCTCTGATTAAACACACTCCACACGCTCTCTCATTAAACACACCCCACACTCTCTCTGATTAAACACACCCCGCACTCTCACTCTCATTATACACACCCCACACTCTCTCTGATTAAACACACCCACACACTCATTAAACACACCCCACACTCTCTCTGATTAAACACACCCACACTCTCATTAGACACACCCCACACTCTCTCTCATTAAACACACTCCACACTCTCTCTGATTAAACAGATCCCACAAGCTCTCTGATTAAACACACCCCACACTCTATCTGATTAAACACACCCCGCACTCTCTCTCTCATTAAACACACCCCACACTCTCTCTGATTAAACACACCCACACTCTCATTAAACACACCTCATGCTCTCTCGGATTAAACACACCCCACGCTCTCTCTCATTATACACACCCCACACTCTCTCTGATTAAACACACCCCACACTCTCCCTGATTAAACACACCCCACACTCTCTCTGATTCAACACACCCCACACACTCTCTCATTAAACGCACCCCACACTCTCTCTAATTAAACACACCCCACACTCTCTCTGCTTAAACACACCCGCACACTCTCTCTCTCATTAAACACACCCCACACTCTCTCTGATTAAACACACCCCACACTCTCTCTGATTAAACACACCCCACACTCTCTCTGATTCAACACACCCCACACTCTCTCTGATTAAACGCACCCCACACTCTCTCTAATTAAACACACCCCACACTCTCTCTGATTAAACACACCCCGCACTCTCTCTCATTAAACACACAAAAGACTCTCTCTGATTAAACACACCCCACACTCTCTCTCTCATTAAACACACCCCACACTCTCTCTGATTATACACACCCACACTCTCATTAAACACACCCCACGCTCTCTCTCATTAATCACACCCCACACTCTCTCTCATTAAACACACCCCACACTCTCTCTGATTAAACACACCCCACACTCTCTGATTAAACCCACCCCACACTCTCCCTGACTAAACGCACCCCACACTCTCTCTGATTCAACACACGCCACACTCTCTCATTAAACGCACCCCACACTCTCTCTGATTAAACACACCCCACACTCTCTCTCATTAAACACAGCCCACACTCTCTCTGATTAAACACACCCCGCACTCTCTCTCTCATTAAACACACCCCACACTCTCTCTCATTAAACACACCCCACACTCTCTCTCATTAAACACACTCCACACTCTCTCTGATTAACAAGATCCCACACGCTCTCTGATTAAACACACCCCACACTCTCTCTGATTAAACACACCCTGCACTCTCTCTCTCATTAAACACACCCCACACTCTCTCTGATTAAACACACCCACACTCTCATTAAACACACCCCATGCTCTCTCTGATTAAACACACCCCACACTCTCTCTCATTAAACACACCCCACACACTCTCTCATTAAACGCACCCCACACTCTCTCTGCTTAAACACACCCGCACACTCTCTCTCTCATTAAACACACCCCACACTCTCTCTGATTAAACACACCCACACTCTCTCTGATTAAACACACCCCACACTCTCTCTGATTCAACACACCCCACACTCTCTCTCATTAAACGCACCCCACACTCTCTTTAATTAAACACACCTCACACTCTCTCTGCTTAAACACACCCCCCTCTCTCTCTCTCTCATTAAACACACCCCACACTCTCTCTGATTAAACACACCCCACAATCTCTCTGATTCAACACACCCCACACTCTCTCTCATTAAACGCACCTCACACTCTCTCTAATTAAACACACCCCACACTCTCTCTAATTAAACACACCCCACACTCTCTCTGATTTATCACACCCCACACTCTCTCTGATTAAACACACCCCACACTCTCTCTGATTAAACACACCCTGCACTCTCTCTAATTAAACACACCCCGCACTCTCTCTGATTAAACACACCCCACACTCTCTCTAATTAAACACACACCACACTCTCTCTGATTAAACACATCCCACACTCTCTCTCATTAAACACAGCCCACACTCTCTCTGATTAAACACACCCCGCACTCTCTCTCTCATTAAACACACCCCACACTCTCTCTCATTAAACACACCCCACACTCTGTCATTAAACACACTCCACACTCTCTCTCATTAAACACACACCACACTCTCTCTCAATAAACACACTCCACACGCTCTCTCATTAAACACACCCCACACTCTCTCTGATTAAACACACCCCGCACTCTCACTCTCATTATACACACCCCACACTCTCTGTGATTAAACACACCCACACACTCATTAAACACACCCCACACTCTCTCTGATTAAACACACCCACACTCTCATTAGACACACCCCACACTCTCTCTCATTAAACACACTCCACACTCTCTCTGATTAAACAGATCCCACAAGCTCTCTGATTAAACACACCCCACACTCTCTCTGATTAAACAAACCCCGCACTCTCTCTCTCATTAAACACACCCCACACTCTCTCTGATTAAACACACCCACACTCTCATTAAACACACCTCATGCTCTCTCGGATTAAACACACCCCACACTCTCTCTCATTAAACACACCCCACACTCTCTCTGACTAAACACACCCCACACTCTCCCTGATTAAACACACCCCACACTCTCTCTGATTCAACACACCCCACACTCTCTCTGATTCAACACACCCCACACTCTCTCTGATTAAACGCACCCCACACTCTCTCTAATTAAACACACCCCACACTCTCTCTGATTAAACACACCCACACTCTCTCTTTGATTAAACACACCCCACACTCTCTGATTAAACACCCCATGCACTCTCTCACTGATTAAACCCCCCCCCCGCACTCTCTCTCTGATCAAACACATCCCAAACGCTCTCTGATTAAACACACCCCACACTCTCTCTCATTAAACACACCCCACACTCTCTCTGATTAAACACACCCCACACTCTCTCTGATTAAACACACCCTGCACTCTCTCTAATTAAACACACCCCGCACTCTCTCTGATTAAACACACCCCACAC
This sequence comes from Scyliorhinus torazame, assembly GCF_047496885.1. Taxonomy (NCBI): domain Eukaryota; kingdom Metazoa; phylum Chordata; class Chondrichthyes; order Carcharhiniformes; family Scyliorhinidae; genus Scyliorhinus; species Scyliorhinus torazame. Next base: position 209,586,259 of record NC_092721.1, on the reverse strand, counting down.
TCTCTCTAATTAAACACACACCACACTCTCTCTGATTAAACACATCCCACACTCTCTCTCATTAAACACAGCCCACACTCTCTCTGATTAAACACACCCCGCACTCTCTCTCTCATTAAACACACCCCACACTCTCTCTCATTAAACACACCCCACACTCTGTCATTAAACACACTCCACACTCTCTCTCATTAAACACACACCACACTCTCTCTCAATAAACACACTCCACACGCTCTCTCATTAAACACACCCCACACTCTCTCTGATTAAACACACCCCGCACTCTCACTCTCATTATACACACCCCACACTCTCTGTGATTAAACACACCCACACACTCATTAAACACACCCCACACTCTCTCTGATTAAACACACCCACACTCTCATTAGACACACCCCACACTCTCTCTCATTAAACACACTCCACACTCTCTCTGATTAAACAGATCCCACAAGCTCTCTGATTAAACACACCCCACACTCTCTCTGATTAAACAAACCCCGCACTCTCTCTCTCATTAAACACACCCCACACTCTCTCTGATTAAACACACCCACACTCTCATTAAACACACCTCATGCTCTCTCGGATTAAACACACCCCACACTCTCTCTCATTAAACACACCCCACACTCTCTCTGACTAAACACACCCCACACTCTCCCTGATTAAACACACCCCACACTCTCTCTGATTCAACACACCCCACACTCTCTCTGATTCAACACACCCCACACTCTCTCTGATTAAACGCACCCCACACTCTCTCTAATTAAACACACCCCACACTCTCTCTGATTAAACACACCCACACTCTCTCTTTGATTAAACACACCCCACACTCTCTGATTAAACACCCCATGCACTCTCTCACTGATTAAACCCCCCCCCCCGCACTCTCTCTCTGATCAAACACATCCCAAACGCTCTCTGATTAAACACACCCCACACTCTCTCTCATTAAACACACCCCACACTCTCTCTCATTAAACACACCCCACACTCTCTCTGATTAAACACTCCCCGCACTCTCTCTAATTATACACACCCCACACTCTCTCTGATTAAACACAGCCCACCATCTCTCTGATTAAACACATCTCACACTCTCTCTGATTAAAAACACCCCACACTCTCTCTGATGAAACACACCCACACTCTCTCTGATTAAACACACCCACACTCTCTGATTAAACACACCCACACTCTCTGATTAAACACACCCACACACTCTGATTAAACACACCCCACACTCTGTCATTAAACACACCCCACACTCTCTCTGATTAAACACACCCCACACTCTCTCTCATTAAACACACCCCACACTCTCTCTGATTAAACACACCCCACACTCTCTCTGATTAAACACACCCCACACTCTCTCTGATTCAACACACCCCACACTCTCTCTGATTAAACGCACCCCACACTCTCTCTAATTAAACACACCCCACACTCTCTCTGATTAAACACCCCCTGCACTCTCTCACTGATTAAACCCCCCCCCCCCCGCACTCTCTCTCTGATCAAACACATCCCAAACGCTCTCTGATTAAACACACCCCACACTCTCTCTCATTAAACACACCCCACACTCTCTCTCATTAAACACACCCCACACTCTCTCTGATTAAACACACCCCGCACTCTCTCTCTCATTAAACACACCCCACACTCTCTCTAATTAAACACAACCCACACTCTCTCTGCTTAAACACATCGCACACTCTCTCTCTCATTAAACACACCCCACACTCTCTCTGATTAAACACACCCCACACTCTCTCTGATTAAACACACCCCACACTCTCTCTGATTCAACACACCCCACACTCTCTCTGATTAAACACACCCCACACTCTCTCTCATTAAACACACTCCACACTCTCTCTGATTAAACAGATCCCACACGCCCTCTGATTAAACACACCCCACACTCTCTCTGATTAAACATAGCCGGCACTCTCTCTCTCATTAAACACACCCCACACTCTCTCTGATTAAACAAACCCACACTCTCATTAAACACACCCCACACTCTCTCTGATTAAACACACCCCACACTCTCTCTGATTAAACCCACCCCACACCTTCTCTGATTAAACACACCCACACTCTCTCTGATTAAACACTCCCCGCACTCTCTCTAATTATACACACCCCACACTCTCTCTGATTAAACACAGCCCACCATCTCTCTGATTAAACACATCTCACACTCTCTCTGATTAAAAACACCCCACACTCTCTCTGATGAAACACACCCACACTCTCTCTGATTAAACACACCCACACTCTCTGATTAAACACACCCACACTCTCTGATTAAACACACCCACACACTCTGATTAAACACACCCCACACTCTGATTAAACACACCCCACACTCTGTCATTAAACACACCCCACACTCTCTCTGATTAAACACACCCCACACTCTCTCTCATTAAACGCACCCCACACTCTCTTTAATTAAACACACCCCACACTCTCTCTGCTTAAACACACCCCGCTCTCTCTCTCTCTCATTAAACACACCCCACACTCTCTCTGATTAAACACACCCCACAATCTCTCTGATTCAACACACCCCACACTCTCTCTCATTAAACGCACCCCACACTCTCTCTAATTAAACACACCCCACACTCTCTCTCATTAAACACAGCCCACACTCTCTCTGATTAAACACACCCCGCACTCTCTCTCTCATTAAACACACCCCACACTCTCTCTGATTAAACACATCCACACTCTCATTAAACACACCCCACACTCTCTCTCATTAAACACACTCCATACTCTCTCTGATTAACAAGATCCCACACGCTCTCTGATTAAACACACCCCACACTCTCCCTGATTAAACACACCCTGCACTCTCTCTCTCATTAAACACACCCCACACTCTCTCTGATTAAACACACCCACACTCTCATTAAACACACCCCATGCTCTCTCTGATTAAACACACCCCACACTCTCTCTCATTAAACACACCCCACACACTCTCTCATTAAACGCACCCCACACTCTCTCTAATTAAACACACCCCACACTCTCTCTGCTTAAACACACCCGCACACTCTCTCTCTCATTAAACACACCCCACAATCTCTCTGATTTATCACACCCCACACTCTCTCTGATTAAACACACCCCACACTCTCTCTGATTAAACACACCCTGCACTCTCTCTAATTAAACACACCCCGCACTCTCTCTGATTAAACACACCCCACATTCTCTCTAATTAAACACACACGACACTCTCTCTGATTAAACACATCCCACACTCTCTCTGATTCAACACACCCCACACTCTGTCATTAAACACACTCCACACTCTCTCTCATTAAACACACACCACACTCTCTCTCATTAAACACACTCCACACGCTCTCTCATTAAACACACCCCACACTCTCTCTGATTAAACACACCCCGCACTCTCACTCTCATTATACACACCCCACACTCTCTCTGATTAAACACACCCACACACTCATTAAACACACCCCACACTCTCTCTGATTAAACACACCCACACTCTCATTAGACACACCCCACACTCTCTCTCATTAAACACACTCCACACTCTCTCTGATTAAACAGATCCCACAAGCTCTCTGATTAAACACACCCCACACTCTCTCTGATTAAACACACCCCGCACTCTCTCTCTCATTAAACACACCCCACACTCTCTCTGATTAAACACACCCACACTCTCATTAAACACACCTCATGCTCTCTCGGATTAAACACACCCCACACTCTCTCTCATTAAACACACCCCACACTCTCTCTGATTAAACACACCCCACACTCTCCCTGATTAAACACACCCCACACTCTCTCTGATTCAACACACCCCACACACTCTCTCATTAAACGCACCCCACACTCTCTCTAATTAAACACACCCCACACTCTCTCTGCTTAAACACACCCGCACACTCTCTCTCTCATTAAACACACCCCACACGCTCTCTGATTAAACACACCCCACACTCTCTCTGATTAAACACACCCCACACTCTCTCTGATTCAACACACCCCACACTCTCTCTGATTAAACGCACCCCACACTCTCTCTAATTAAACACACCCCACACTCTCTCTGATTAAACACACCCACACTCTCTCTTTGATTAAACACACCCCACACTCTCTGATTAAACACCCCATGCACTCTCTCACTGATTAAACCCCCCCCCCGCACTCTCTCTCTGATCAAACACATCCCAAACGCTCTCTGATTAAACACACCCCACACTCTCTCTCATTAAACACACCCCACACTCTCTCTCATTAAACACACCCCACACTCTCTCTGATTAAACACACCGCACAGTCTCTCTGATTAAACACACCCCGCACTCTCTCTGATTAAACACACCCCGCACTCTCTCTAATTATACACACCCCACACTCTCTCTGATTAAACACAGCCCACCATCTCTCTGATTAAACACATCTCACACTCTCTCTGATTAAACACAGCCCACACTCTCTCTGATGAAACACACCCACACTCTCTCTGATTAAACACACCCACACTCTCTGATTAAACACACCCACACTCTCTGATTAAACACACCCACACACTCTGATTAAACACACCCCACACTCTGTCATTAAACACACCCCACACTCTCTCTCATTAAACACACCCCACACTCTCTCTGATTAAACACACCCCACACTCTCTCTCATTAAACACACACGACAATCTCTCTGATTAAACACATCCCACACTCTCTCTGATTAAACACACCCCACACTCTGTCATTAAACACACTCCACACTCTCATTAAACACACACCACACTCTCTCTCATTAAACACACTCCACACGCTCTCTCATTAAACACACCCCACACTCTCTCTGATTAAACACACCCCGCACTCTCACTCTCATTATACACACCCCACACTCTCTCTGATTAAACACACCCACACACTCATTAAACACACCCCACACTCTCTCTGATTAAACACACCCACACTCTCATTAGACACACCCCACACTCTCTCTCATTAAACACACTCCACACTCTCTCTGATTAAACAGATCCCACAAGCTCTCTGATTAAACACACCCCACACTCTCTCTGATTAAACACACCCCGCACTCTCTCTCTCATTAAACACACCCCACACTCTCTCTGATTAAACACACCCACACTCTCATTAAACACACCTCATGCTCTCTCGGATTAAACACACCCCACACTCTCTCTCATTAAACACACCCCACACTCTCTCTGATTAAACACACCCCACACTCTCCCTGATTAAACACACCCCACACTCTCTCTGATTCAACACACCCCACACACTTTCTCATTAAACGCACCCCACACTCTCTCTAATTAAACACACCCCACACTCTCTCTGCTTAAACACACCCGCACACTCTCTCTCTCATTAAACACACCCCACACGCTCTCTGATTAAACACACCCCACACTCTCTCTGATTAAACACACCCCACACTCTCTCTGATTCAACACACCCCACACTCTCTCTGATTAAACGCACCCCACACTCTCTGATTAAACACACCATGCACTCTCTCACTGATTAAACCCCCCCCCCCGCACTCTCTCTCTGATCAAACACATCCCAAACGCTCTCTGATTAAACACACCCCACACTCTCTCTCATTAAACACACCCCACACTCTCTCTCATTAAACACACCCCACACTCTCTCTGATTAAACACACCGCACAGTCTCTCTGATTAAACACACCCCGCACTCTCTCTGATTAAACACACCCCGCACTCTCTCTAATTATACACACCCCACACTCTCTCTGATTAAACACAGCCCACCATCTCTCTGATTAAACACATCTCACACTCTCTCTGATTAAACACAGCCCACACTCTCTCTGATGAAACACACCCACACTCTCTCTGATTAAACACACCCACACTCTCTGATTAAACACACCCACACTCTCTGATTAAACACACCCACACACTCTGATTAAACACACCCCACACTCTGTCATTAAACACACCCCACACTCTCTCTCATTAAACACACCCCACACTCTCTCTCATTAAACACACTCCACACTCTCTCTGATTAAACAGATCCCACACGCCCTCTGATTAAACACACCCCACCCTCTCTCTGATTTAACATAGCCGGCACTCTCTCTCTCATTAAACACACCCCACACTCTCTCTGATTAAACAAACCCACACTCTCATTAAACACACCCCACACTCTCTCTGATTAAACACACCCCACACTCTCTCTGATTAAACACACCCCACACCTTCTCTGATTAAACACACCCACACTCTCTCTGATTAAACACACCCCACACTCTCTCTGATTAAACACACCCCACACTCTCTCTGATTAAACACACCCCACACTCTCTCTCATTAAACACACCCCACACTCTCTCTGATTAAACACACCCCACAGTCTCTCTGATTAAACACACCCCGCACTCTCTCTAATGATACACACCCCACACTCTCTCTGATTAAACACAGCCCACCATCTCTCTGATTAAACACACCTCACACTCTCTCTGATTAAACACACCCCACACTCTCTCTGATTAAACACACCCACACTCTCTCTGATTAAACACACCCACACTCTCTGATTAAACACACCCACACTCTCTGATTAAACACACCCACACACTGATTAAACACACCCCACACTCTGTCATTAAACACACCCCACACTCTCTCTGATTAAACACACCCCACACTCTCTCTCATTAAACACACCCCACACTCTCTCTGATTAAACACACCCCACACTCTCTCTGATTAAACACACCCCACACTCTCTCTGATTCAACACACCCCACACTCTCTCTGATTAAACGCACCCCACACTCTCTCTAATTAAACACACCCCACACTCTCTCTGATTAAACACACCCACACTCTCTCTTTGATTAAACACACCCCACACTCTCTGATTAAATACCCCCTGCACTCTCTCACTGATTAAACCCCCCCTGCACTCTCTCTCTGATCAAACACATCCCAAACGCTCTCTGATTAAACACACCCCACACTCTCTCTCATTAAACACACCCCACACTCTCTCTCATTAAACACACCCCACACTCTCTCTCATTAAACACACCACGCACTCTCTCTCTCATTAAACACACCCCCACTCTCTCTGATTAAACACACCCACACTCTCATTAAACACACCCCACACTCTCTCTAATTAAACACACCCCACACTCTCTCTGCTTAAACACACCCGCACACTCTCTCTCTCATTAAACACACCCCACACTCTCTCTGATTAAACACACCCCACACTCTCTCTGATTAAACACACCCCACACTCTCTCTGATTCAACACACCCACACTCTCATTAAACACACCCCACACTCTCTCTGATTAAACACACCCCACACTCTCTCTGGTTAAACACATCCCACACTCTCTCTCATTAAACACACCCCACACTCTCTCTGATTAAACACACCCACACTCTCTCTTTGATTAAACACACCCCACACTCTCTGATGAAACACCCCCTGCACTCTCTCACTGATTAAACCCCCCCCCCCGCACTCTCTCTCTGATCAAACACATCCCAAACGCTCTCTGATTAAACACACCCCACACTCTCTCTCATTAAACACACCCCACACTCTCTCTCATTAAACACACCCCACACTCTCTCTGATTAAACACACCCCGCACTCTCTCTCTCATTAAACACACCCCAACTCTCTCTGATTAAACACACCCACACTCTCATTAAACACACCCCACACTCTCTCTGATTAAACACACCCCACACTCTCTCTGGTTAAACACATCCCACACTCTCTCTCATTAAACACACCCCACAGTCTCTCTGATTAACCACATCCACACTCTCATTAAACACACCCACACTCTCTCTGATTAAACACACCTCACACTCTCCCTGATTAAACACACCCCACACCTTCTCTGATTAAACACACCCACACTCTCTCTGATTAAACACACCCCACACTCTCTCTGATCAAACACACCCCACCCTCTCTCTAAACAAACACACCCCACACTCTCTCTGATTAAACACACCCCACCCTCTCTCTAAACAAACACACCCCACACTCTCTCTCATTAAACACACCCCGCACTCTCTCTAATTATACACACCCCACACTCTCTCTAATTATACACACCCCACACTCTCTCTGATTAAACACAGCCCACAATCTCTCTGATTAAACACATCTCACACTCTCTCTGATTAAACACACCCCACACTCTCTCTGATTAAACACACCCACACTCTCTCTGATTAAACACACCCACACTCTCTCTGATTAAACACACCCCACACTCTCTCTGATTCAACACACCCCACACTCTCTCTGATTAAACGCACCCCACACTCTCTGATTAAACACACCATGCACTCTCTCACTGATTAAACCCCCCCCCGCACTCTCTCTCTGATCAAACACATCCCAAACGCTCTCTGATTAAACACACCCCACACTCTCTCTCATTAAACACACCCCACACTCTCTCTAATTATACACACCCCACACTCTCTCTGATTAAACGCACCCCACACTCTCTCTAATTAAACACACCCCACACTCTCTCTGCTTAAACACACCCGCACACTCTCTCTCTCATTAAACACACCCCACACGCTCTCTGATTAAACACACCCCACACTCTCTCTGATTAAACACACCCCACACTCTCTCTGATTCAACACACCCCACACTCTCTCTGATTAAACGCACCCCACACTCTCTGATTAAACACACCATGCACTCTCTCACTGATTAAACCCCCCCCCCGCACTCTCTCTCTGATCAAACACATCCCAAACGCTCTCTGATTAAACACACCCCACACTCTCTCTCATTAAACACACCCCACACTCTCTCTCATTAAACACACCCCACACTCTCTCTGATTAAACACACCGCACAGTCTCTCTGATTAAACACACCCCGCACTCTCTCTGATTAAACACACCCCGCACTCTCTCTAATTATACACACCCCACACTCTCTCTGATTAAACACAGCCCACCATCTCTCTGATTAAACACATCTCACACTCTCTCTGATTAAACACAGCCCACACTCTCTCTGATGAAACACACCCACACTCTCTCTGATTAAACACACCCACACTCTCTGATTAAACACACCCACACTCTCTGATTAAACACACCCACACACTCTGATTAAACACACCCCACACTCTGTCATTAAACACACCCCACACTCTCTCTCATTAAACACACCCCACACTCTCTCTCATTAAACACACTCCACACTCTCTCTGATTAAACAGATCCCACACGCCCTCTGATTAAACACACCCCACACTCTCTCTGATTTAACATAGCCGGCACTCTCTCTCTCATTAAACACACCCCACACTCTCTCTGATTAAACAAACCCACACTCTCATTAAACACACCCCACACTCTCTCTGATTAAACACACCCCACACTCTCTCTGATTAAACACACCCCACACCTTCTCTGATTAAGCACACCCACACTCTCTCTGATTAAACACACCCCACACTCTCTCTGATTAAACACACCCCACACTCTCTCTGATTAAACACACCCCACACTCTCTCTCATTAAACACACCCCACACTCTCTCTGATTAAACACACCCCACAGTCTCTCTGATTAAACACACCCCGCACTCTCTCTAATTATACACACCCCACACTCTCTCTGATTAAACACAGCCCACCATCTCTCTGATTAAACACACCTCACACTCTCTCTGATTAAACACACCCCACACTCTCTCTGATTAAACACACCCACACTCTCTCTGATTAAACACACCCACACTCTCTGATTAAACACACCCACACTCTCTGATTAAACACACCCACACACTGATTAAACACACCCCACACTCTGTCATTAAACACACCCCACACTCTCTCTGATTAAACACACCCCACACTCTCTCTCATTAAACACACCCCACACTCTCTCTGATTAAACACACCCCACACTCTCTCTGATTAAACACACCCCACACTCTCTCTGATTCAACACACCCCACACTCTCTCTGATTAAACGCACCCCACACTCTCTCTAATTAAACACACCCCACACTCTCTCTGATTAAACACACCCACACTCTCTCTTTGATTAAACACACCCCACACTCTCTGATTAAATACCCCCTGCACTCTCTCACTGATTAAACCCCCCCTGCACTCTCTCTCTGATCAAACACATCCCAAACGCTCTCTGATTAAACACACCCCACACTCTCTCTCATTAAACACACCCCACACTCTCTCTCATTAAACACACCCCACACTCTCTCTGATTAAACACACCACGCACTCTCTCTCTCATTAAACACACCCCCACTCTCTCTGATTAAACACACCCACACTCTCATTAAACACACCCCACACTCTCTCTAATTAAACACACCCCACACTCTCTCTGCTTAAACACACCCGCACACTCTCTCTCTCATTAAACACACCCCACACTCTCTCTGATTAAACACACCCCACACTCTCTCTGATTAAACACACCCCACACTCTCTCTGATTCAACACACCCACACTCTCATGAAACACACCCCACACTCTCTCTGATTAAACACACCCCACACTCTCTCTGGTTAAACACATCCCACACTCTCTCTCATTAAACACACCCCACACTCTCTCTGATTAAACACACCCACACTCTCTCTTTGATTAAACACACCCCACACTCTCTGATGAAACACCCCCTGCACTCTCTCACTGATTAAACCCCCCCCCCCGCACTCTCTCTCTGATCAAACACATCCCAAACGCTCTCTGATTAAACACACCCCACACTCTCTCTCATTAAACACACCCCACACTCTCTCTCATTAAACACACCCCACACTCTCTCTGATTAAACACACCCCGCACTCTCTCTCTCATTAAACACACCCCAACTCTCTCTGATTAAACACACCCACACTCTCATTAAACACACCCCACACTCTCTCTGATTAAACACACCCCACACTCTCTCTGGTTAAACACATCCCACACTCTCTCTCATTAAACACACCCCACAGTCTCTCTGATTAACCACATCCACACTCTCATTAAACACACCCACACTCTCTCTGATTAAACACACCTCACACTCTCCCTGATTAAACACACCCCACACCTTCTCTGATTAAACACACCCACACTCTCTCTGATTAAACACACCCCACACTCTCTCTGATCAAAAACACCCCACCCTCTCTCTAAACAAACACACCCCACACTCTCTCTGATTAAACACACCCCACACTCTCTCTGATTAAGCACACCCCACACTCTCTCTGATTAAACACACCCCACAGTCTCTCTGATTAAACACACCCCGCACTCTCTCTAATTATACACACCCCACACTCTCTCTAATTATACACACCCCACACTCTCTCTGATTAAACACAGCCCACAATCTCTCTGATTAAACACATCTCACACTCTCTCTGATTAAACACACCCCACACTCTCTCTGATTAAACACACCCACACTCTCTCTGATTAAACACACCCACACTCTCTGATTAAACACACCCCCACTCTCTGATTAAACACACCCACACACTCTGATTAAACACACCCCACACTCTCTGTCATTAAACACACCCCACACTCTCTCTGATTAAACACACCCCACACTCTCTCATTAAACACACCCCACACTCTCTCTGATTAAACACACCCCACACTCTCTCTGATTAAACCACCCCACACTCTCTCTGATTACACCACCCCACTCTCTCTCTGATTAAACCACCCCACACTGTCTCTCTCTGATTAAACACAAGATTAACCTGCATTGGGCACCACTGAAGAGGATTAACCTGGGTTAGGATACTGGAAGAAGTCTCACAACACCAGGTTAAAGTCCAACAGGTTTGTTTCGAATCACTAGCTTTTGGAGCACTGCTCCTTCCTCAGGTGAATGAAGAGGTAGGTTCCAGAAACATATATACAGACAATGATGCAAGGTGATACTTTGAACGTGATTCTTTGCAGGTAATTAATTCTTTACAGGTCCAGGCAGAGCAACTGGAGAGAGGGGTAACCCCAGGTTAAAGAGGTGTGAATTGTCTCAAGCCAGGACAGTTTGAGACAACCTGTTGTTGTAAGACATCTTACTGTGCCCACCCCAGTCCAACGCTGGCATCGCCGTATCATGGATTAGGATATGCTGCACAGGATAATCCAGAACACGCCCGTCTCCATAAACTTAAGAACAAACCTACTCTGCATGGGAATAAATGATGTAGCTATTGCAGCGTTCTATGCGGTGGAAGCCAGTGATGAGCAACTCTGTTCCACCAATCAGACCCTCCTGATCCAGACAAATGGGCATAAGGAATAGAAACTAAAGCGATTTGAAGAGCAAGGTGTACCAAGATTCTCGGAGCGTCGCAGTGGAGGAACCGAGTTGGGTGATTCCGACCAATCAAGTTTCCCTCGAGCGATTAAATATTTCCTGGCCTTGTACAGCATCATGGGAAAGTCTTCCTGAGTGTTGGCAAACGTTTCAATCTTATTCTTCACTGATCCGAGCACCTGAGGGGTGAGGGGTCAAAGTTTGTGTCATGAAAATGGCTTCAAAGATTGGAATAGCAGTTTGTGCAAACAGCAAAGGTAGGCATATCCGCTTAGCACGGTAAACATCTGCAAAATCTCAGCACTGATACCCAGCCTGACCTCTTTCAGCAGTGAGCATGGGCCGAAAATCAGCCTCACTGTAATAATAATCATCTTGTATTGTCACGAGGAATAAGTCACTGTGAAAAGCCCCTAGCCGCCACATTGCGGCGCCTGTTCGGGTAAGCTGGTACGGGAATTGAACCGTACTGCTGGCTTTGATCTGCATCACATACCAGCTGTCTAGCCCACTGAGCTAAACCAGCCCTCCTGTACACGGGAGATCAAAGAGGCAAAGTATCAGCCAGGATGTGCACTCCTCATCACAATTATTGTATTTGTCATTCCTGGGATGTGGCCACCGCTCACTGTGCTGGCATATATTCCCATCTCGGAAAATCAATCACATTCCTCATCACCTCTCCAAACACACCACACCCAACTTTGAGTCATCCTTGCCTCAGTGATTATCACTCTCGGCTCATCGTCAAGGATTGTAAACCCACTCCCAAGGCTGACATTCCAGTGAGGTACTGAGGGAGTGCCGCACTGTCAGAGGGTCAGTACTGAGGGAGTGCTGCACTGTCAGAGAGTCAGTACTGAGGGAGTGCTGCACTGTCAGAGGGTCAGTACTGAGGGAGTGCTGCACTGTCAGAGGGTCAGTACTGAGGGAGTGCCGCACTGTCAGAGGGTCAGTACTGAGGGAGTGCTGCACTGTCAGAGGGTCAGTACTGAGGGAGTGCTGCACTGTCAGAGAGTCAGTACTGAGGGAGTGCTGCACTGTCAGAGGGTCAGTACTGAGGGAGTGCCGCACTGTCAGAGGGTCAGTACTGAGGGAGTGCCGCACTGTCAGAGGGTCAGTACTGAGGGAGTGCCGCACTGTCAGAGGGTCAGTACTGAGGGAGTGCCGCACTGTCAGAGGGTCAGTACTGAGGGAGTGCTGCACTGTCAGAGGGTCAGTACTGACGGAGTGCCGCACTGTCAGAGGGTCAGTACTGAGGGAGTGCCGCACTGTCAGAGGGTCAGTACTGAGGGAGTGCTGCACTGTCAGAGGGTCAGTACTGAGGGAGTGCTGCACTGTCAGAGGGTCAGTACTGAGGGAGTGCTGCACTGTCAGAGGGTCAGTCCTGAGGGAGTGCCGCACTGTCAGAGGGTCAGTACTGAGGGAGTGCCGCACTGTCAGAGGGTCAGTACTGAGGGAGTGCTGCACCGTCAGAGGGTCAGTACTGAGGGAGTGCCGCACTGTCAGAGGGTCAGTACTGAGGGAATGCTGCACTGTCAGAGGGTCAGTACTGAGGGAGTGCCGCACTGTCACAGGGTCAGTACTGAGGGAGTGCCGCACTGTCAGAGGGTCAGTACTGAGGGAGTGCTGCACCGTCAGAGGGTCAGTACTGAGGGAGTGCCGCACTGTCAGAGGGTCAGTACTGAGGGAATGCTGCACTGTCAGAGGGTCAGTACTGAGGGAGTGCCGCACTGTCAGAGGGTCAGTACTGAGGGAGTGCCGCACTGTCAGAGGGTCAGTACTGAGGGAATGCTGCACTGTCAGAGGGTCAGTACTGAGGGAGTGCCGCACTGTCAGAGGGTCAGTACTGAGGGAGTGCCGCACTGTCAGAGGGTCAGTACTGAGGGAGTGCTGCACCGTCAGAGGGTCAGTACTGAGGGAGTGCCGCACTGTCAGAGGGTCAGTACTGAGGGAATGCTGCACTGTCAGAGGGTCAGTACTGAGGGAGTGCCGCACTGTCAGAGGGTCAGTACTGAGGGAGTGCTGCACTGTCAGAGGGTCAGTACTGAGGGAGTGCCGCACTGTCAGAGGGTCAGTACTGAGGGAGTGCCGCACTGTCAGAGGGTCAGTACTGAGGGAGTGCCGCACTGTCATAGGGTCAGTACTGAGGGAGTGCCGCACTGTCAGAGGGTCAGTACTGAGGGAGTGCTGCACTGTCAGAGGGTCAGTACTGAGGGAGTGCCGCACTGTCAGAGGGTCAGTACTGAGGGAGTGCCGCACTGTCAGAGGGTCAGTACTGAGGGAGTGCTGTACTGTCAGAGGGTCAGGACTGAGGGAGTGCTGCACAGTCAGAGAGTCAGTACTGAGGGAGTGCTGCACTCTCAGAGGGTCAGTACTGAGGGAGTGCTGCACTGTCAGAGGGTCAGTACTGAGGGAGTGCTGCACTGTCAGAGGGTCAATACTGAGGGAGTGTCGCACTGTCAGAGGGTCAGTACTGAGGGAGTGCTGCACTGTCATAGGGTCAGTACTGAGGGAGTGCCGCACTGCCAGAGTGTCAGTACTGAGGGAGTGCCGCACTGTCAGAGGGTCAGTACTGAGGGAGTGCCGCACTGTCAGAGGGTCAGTACTGAGGGAGTGCCGCACTGTCAGAGGGTCAGTACTGAGGAAGGCTGCACTGTCAGAGGGTCAGTACTGAGGGAGTGCTGCACTGTCAGAGGGTCAGTACTGAGGGAGAGCTGCACTGTCAGAGGGTCAGTACTGAGGGAGTGCTGCTCTGTCAGAGGGTCAGTACTGAGGGAGTGCTGCACTGTCAGAGGGTCAGTACTGAGGGAGTGCTGCACTGTCAGAGGGTCAGTACTGAGGGAGAGCTGCACTGTCAGAGGGTCAGTACTGAGGGAGTGCCGCACTGTCTGAGGGTCAGTACTGAGGGAGTGCTGCACTGTCAGAAGGTCAGTTCTGAGGCAGTGCTGCACTGTCAGAGGGTCAGTACTGAGGGAGTGTTGCACTGTCAGAGGGTCAGTACTGAGGGAGTGCCGCACTGTCAGAGGGTCAGTACTGAGGGAGTGCTGCACTGTCAGAGGGTCAGTACTGAGGGAGTGCTGCACTGTCAGAGGGTCAGTACTGAGTGAGTGCTGCACTGTCAGAGGGTCAGTACTGAGGAAGTGCTGCACTGTCAGAGTCAGTGCTGAGGGAGTGCCGCACTGTCGGAGGGACAGTACTGAGCGAGTGCTGCACTGTCAGAGGGTCAGTACTGAGGGAGTGCCGCACTGTCAGAGGGTCAGTACTGAGGGTGTGCCGCACTGTCGGAGGGTCAGTACTGAGGGAGTGCTGCACTGTCAGAGGGTCAGTACTCAGGGAGTGCTGCACCGTCAGAGGGTCAGTACTGAGGGAGTGCTGTACTGTCAGAGGGTCAGGACTGAGGGAGTGCTGCACTGTCAGAGGGTCAGTACTGAGGGAATGCTGCACCGTCAGAGGGTCAGTACTGAGGGAGCGCCGCACTGTCAGAGGGTCAGTACTGAGGGAGTGCAGCACTGTCAGAGGGTCAGTACTGAGGGAGTGCTGCACTGTCAGAGGGTCAGTACTCAGGGAGTGCTGCACTGTCAGAGGGTCAGTACTGAGGGAGTGCTGCACTGTCAGAGGGTCAGTACTGAGGGAGTGCTGCACTGTCAGAGGGTCAGTACTGAGGGAGTGCCGCATGACCAAGTCAGTTAGGATTATATTCTTTGGAGTTTATTAGAGTGAGAGGTGATCTCGTAGAAACTTAAAAAATAATAAGAAGAAACTTTATGTCACAAGTAGGCTTACATTAACACTGGAATGAAGTTACTGTGAAAATCCCCTAGTCACCACACTCCGGCGCCTGTTCGGGTCACAGAGGGAGAATTCTGAATGTCCAATTCATCTGACACCACGTCTTTCGGGACTTGTGGGAGGAAACCGGAGCACCCGGAGGAAACCCACGCAGACACGGGGAGAACGTGCAGACTCCGCACAGACAGTGACCCAAGCCGGAATCGAACCTGGGAACCTGGAAGCTGTGAAGCAACAGTGCTAACCACAGTGCTACCGAGCTGCCCGTAAATGTTTTCGAAAAAGGTGAGGAGAAATTTCTTCTCCCAGAGAGTGGTGAATCTGTAGTTGAGGCATAAATGCGTAATTTGAAGATGAAATTAGCACTTGGGGATAAAGGGATCGAGGGATGTGAGGTTGGGCGGGATCAGGGTTTTGAACTTGATGATCAGCCATGATCATAATGAATGGTGGCGCAGGCTCGAAGGGCCGAATGGCCTCCTCCTGCTTCTATTTTCTTTGTGAGATTCTATGTCTATGTTTGGAGAGTCTTGTGCTGTCTTTTGATGCGCTGTTTTACTGAGGCAGCATTTTTTAAAAAAGAAACCAGTCTCGTCACTCAACACGGAGAGTTGTGTATTGTGGCTGTCTTAGCCATCGTTCTGGGGCATGGGCTTCATTGGTTGCAAACTTCAACCTTTATTTCAACGTTGAGAATATCCAACTGCTGTTGAACATGTTGTTTATCAGATGTCGCTGGAAACTGGTTACCTGCAAACCTTTCCTGAAGCTGAATGAGATATTGAGTGAGAGGTTGTATAAAAATGATTCACCTCACTCGACCTACCGTGCTTTCTTGATTCAAGACAGTGGTATTTGTTACTTGTTATAATTTTGGCAAACTATCTTTGCACATTATGTGGGTCATCCTCTGACCTTTCACCCTGTGGAACCTGGAATCGAATCCAATCTGTGAAGTGGCTCGTGATGTCATTTTACCAAAGGATTCAATCTCTCCTGAAAATTGCATTTTAAATCTCCAACTCTACATTAAACTGAACCTTTGACAATTCCACCACTTTCTTCCACAACACCCAACTCTATGTTTGATTGTAAAGATGTGGAACTCAATCCAGTGCATTACAATACCCAGGCCGAGACCAGAGGCTGCACTGTCCCTCGTTCCCATTGCCTGGCCGAGACCAGAGGCTGCACTGTCCCTCGTTCCCATTGCCTGGCCGAGACCAGAGGCTGCACTGTCCCTCGTTCCCATTGCCTGGCCGAGACCAGAGGCTGCACTGTCCCTCGTTCCCATTGCCTGGTTGTGGTGTGGTCCCACGATCTGGTTTACATGAGCCAAGTTTCAGGGGGCTGGCTGGAAGGTTGGATGAGCCATTATATCTTTCCCTTCCCATTCTCTCACGTTTATGAATGAGGTTTGATCTTCACTCCTCAGTCCGTAGCGTAAGAAACAGTCACTGTGGTCTATCAGTGATTGCAGCATACACGGAATTGGAGCGAGGCAAGGGAGTGTGTTGGCTGAAATGAAGGCTGACATGAGGTGAATTTACATGTCAGTGTTTCAGAGCCGAGATTGTGCTGCATTATCCTTGGATCCACCAAGGATAAATTACGCTATAAATTAAACTGAGACAGACACACTGATATCACATCCATTCAGAGAGCCAGTGTTCAGAGAGCCAGTGTTCAGAGAGCCAGTGTGCAGGGAGCCAGTGTGCAGGGAGCCAGTGTGCAGGAGGCGTGTTCAAATCACCGGGGTCAGTTCCTCAGGTGAAATGTCCGAGATAATAAAACAGAGACACTGTCCATCCAGCCCACTCTGCCAGTTTTAATATCCCACACTCCTCCCACCCCCGCTCTATCTCTCCCATCACCCCCTTCTATTCTTTTCTCCCTCATGTGTTTAAAAGCTTCCCTTTAAATAAAACCGTACTATTCACTTCAAACTCTCTGTCAAAGTGACTTTCCCATTCTCCCAACTCTCCCGGTAAGGATGTTTCCTCCGTATTCCCCATTCGATTGATTTGTGTGTTTTACTGATGATCGCTGACTACTGGAAACTTCTCTGCATCTACATATTCAAAATTTAAATTACACATAAAACTAGCATACTATTCCTTGGATCCAATGCACTCAGGCGCGTTAAGTGTTAACTGGAGGTTTGTGGGCTCTTTATGAATCATTGCTCAGTGCAGTAGGATCGTACCTGGATGAGAGACTTGACACTGGGTTGGAAAACCATATTGGTGTTGAGTAGAAAGGAGCGGAGGAGGGGTTGTGGGTAACAAGCTAGCTGTGCAATAATTCCAGTTAGTAAGAAATTGACGTAGAGCGAGTTCTGTAACATATTTTCCAGCTTGGCAAACAGAACAGCGATAAACGAACCTGGATGGGGAGAGACAAAGGATTGTCAACATCCGAGAGAGCCCAGACTAACTCAGCACAGACTGACAGACAAACAGAGGGGTCGTCAACATCCGAGAGAGTGGACACAGTCTAACTCACTACAGAGACAGGCAGAATCACAAAGTCAGCAAGAGAGGTAGACAGAGAGAAAGAGAGAGATGGATCTGGTACAGGAACAGTCAATGCAATCAACCGGAGATCTAATTGCCCAGAAGTGCGAGCCTGCAATCAGGAATTCTCAGGGGGATGTTGAG
The DNA here is from genome assembly GCF_047496885.1 of Scyliorhinus torazame. NCBI lineage: Eukaryota > Metazoa > Chordata > Chondrichthyes > Carcharhiniformes > Scyliorhinidae > Scyliorhinus > Scyliorhinus torazame. The sequence goes on along the minus strand of NC_092721.1, from coordinate 209,567,380 downwards.
GGGGAGGATGTGGTAGAGAGACATGTGACAAATACATGCAACATGGAATAACAGAAATTAAAAGAAACATACAGAGGTGGAAGAGGGAGACAATAGAAAACGAGAATGTGAGATGAGTGAACGAGATCTCTGAACTAACCAACTCGCACAAGATCAGGACTCACAGAGATAGGGTAAAGGTAGGAAGGGTGCTAGAACGGGTGAAAGAAAGTGAGAGAATGAGTGAGAGGGCCAGAGATGGATCGGCAGCAGTGCCTGGACTGGAATAAGTGACCAATCCTGGGTTTTTATTTGTTCTGTTGACACACGGGAATCTTTCACATAAAAGTGTGTTCAGCCACAAGGACCTGGGTTTGACAGTGTAACATCTTACGGTGTAGGTCTGTGATGAGAACGCAAGTTTCTAGAATTCACCCAGTCGTTTGCACCATTACTGCACTAGTCACCTCCTCGGTAAGTGCATACTCTGCACAGTTCAACACTAGATCCCTGTACTGCCATTAAGTTAGATCATTGGCTGGTTTGCACCTCAACTCCAGATTGCTCCAAATCTCTCAGTAGCTTTAGCCAATAAAAATCTATTGATACAAAAACAAAATACTATGAATGCTGCCAGTCTGACAGAAAAACAGAAAACGCCAAAACCCTCAGCAGGCCACAGATGGAGCACCTGGAGAAGTTGGCATTGATGTCCTTCGAGCTGAGATGGTTATGGCCCAGGCAGCCTTTCCCTGACCCACTGCACCAAATACTGGGCAGTCCCTAGAATCTTGCAACACAGGAGGAGACCATCCTGCCCATTAAGTGTCTGCTAGCTCTTTCAACTAAAAACAGGTGAAGCACTTGAGGAATACAAGGAAAGTAGAAAAGAGCCCAAGCAGGGAGTTAGGAGGGCAAAAAGGGGTCACAAAATGTCCTTGGCAGACAGGATTAAGGAGAATCCCAAGGCATTTTAAACGTATATTAGGAACAAGAGGGTAGCTCGAGAAAGAGTTGGTCCACTCAAGGACAAAGGAGGGAAATTATGTATCGAACCAGAGGATGTGGGTGAGGTCCTTAATGAGTATTCACAAAGGAGAGGGACACGTTGATTGGTGTTTGCAAGGATATTCCGGGTAATTATAGGCCAGTCAACTTGACGTCAGTGACAGTGAAATTGTTGGAAAAGATTCCCAGAGATAGGGGGCGCAATTCTCCGACCCTCCACCGGAGGGTCGGCGGGAATCCCCCGGTGATTCTCCGGCCTGCGATGGGCCGAAGTCCCGCCGCTGTCAACCCATGCCAGCCGGCGTGGATTGAACCACCTTTGGGACAGCGGCACGGGCGGGCTCCGGGGTCCTGGGGGGGCGTGGGGCGGTCTGGCCCCGGGGGGTGCCCCCACGGTGGCCTGGCCCGCGATCGGGGTCCACCGATCCACGGGCGGGCCTGTGCCGTGGGGGCACTCTTTTCCTTCCGCCTTCGCCATGGTCTCCACTATGGCGGAGGCGGAAGAGACCCCCTCCACGTCCCGCCGTCCCAAAGGTGGTTCAATCCACGCCGGCGGGCGAGGGTTGACAGCGGCGGGACTTCGGCCCATCGCAGGCCGGAGAATCGCTGGGGGATTCCCGCCGACCGGCGCGGCGCGATTCCCGCCCCCGCTGAATCACCGGTGGCGGAGAATTCGCGACACGGCGGCAGCGGGATTCACGCCGGCCCTCGGCGATTCCCCGACCCGGTGGGGGGGTCGGAGAATCGCGCCCAGGATCTCTGCACATTTGGAGGTGAATGGTCTGACTAGCGACAGACAGCACGGTTTTGTACGAGGGAGGTCATGTCTCAGTAATTTGATTGAATTTTTTGAGCAGGTGACAAAAAATGATTGGCGAGGGAAGGGCTGTGGATGTTGTCTACATGGACTTTAGTAAAGCATTTGATACGGTCCCTCATGGCTGGCTGGTGCAAAAGATTAAATCACATGGGGTCGGGGTGAACGAGCTGGATGGATCCAGATCGGGCTGGGCCACAGAAGACAGAGGGTAGCAGTGGAAGGGTGTTTTTCCGAATGGAGAACTGTAACTAGTGGTGTTCCGCAGGGATCAGTATTGGGACCTCTGCTCTTTGCAATATATATAAATGACTTGGAAGAAAACGTAGCGGGTCTGATTAGCAAGTTTGTGGATGATACTAAGATTGCTGGAGTTGCGGATAGTGATGAAGATTGTCAGAGAATACAACAGGATATAGATAGGCTGCAAAATTGGGCAGAGAAATGGCAGATGGAGTTTAACCCGGACAAATGCGAGGTGATGCATTTTGGTAGATCCAATTCAGATGGGAGCTATAAAATAAACGGCAGAACCATCAGGAGCAGAGACACAGAGAGATCTGGGCGTGCAGGTCCACAGATCCTTAAAAGTGGCAGCACAGGTGGAACTGGTGGTAAAGAAAGCATGTGGCATGCTTGCCTTCATAGGACGGGGTATCGAGTATAAAAGCTTGAACATTATGTTACAGTTATATAGAACGTTGGTTAGGCCACATTTGGAATACTGGGCGGGATTCTCCGACCCCCCCGCCGGGTTGGAGAATTGCTGGGGGGCGGCGTGAATCCCGCCCCCGCCGGCCGCCAAATTCTCCGCCACCGTAAGTTCGGCGGGGGCGGGAATCGCGCTGGTCGGCGGGGCCCCCCCGGTGATTCTCCGGCCCGCGATGGGCCGAAGTCCCGCTGCTGGAATGCCGGTCCCGCCGGCGTGAATCAAACCACCTCTCTTACCGGCGGGACTAACGCCGCGGGCGGGCTCCGGGGTCCTGGGGGGTGGGGGGGGCGCAGAGCGATCTGGCCCCAGGGTGTGCCCCCGGTGGCCTGGCCTGCGATCAGGGCCCATCGATCCGCGGGCGGGCCTGAGCCGTGGGGGCACTCTTTTCCTTCCGCCTCGGCCATAGCCTCCACGATGGCCGATACGGAAGTGACCCCCTCCCTCGCGCATGCGCGGACTTCCGCCGCCCGGCGCAGTCCCTTCGGCCCCGGCTGGCATGGCGCCAAAGGCCTTCCACGCCAGCCGGCGGGACAGCAACCACTCCGGCGCGGGCCTAGCCCCTCACGGTGAGGGCTTGGCCCCTAAAGGTGCGGAGAAATCCACACCTTTGGGGCGGCCCGACGCCGGAGAGGTTCCCGCCACTCCATCCCGCCGGGACCCCCGCCCCGCCGGGTAGGGGAGAATCCCGGCCACTGTGTCCAATTCTGGTCACCGCACGACCAGAAGGACGTGGAGGCTTTGGAGAGGGTACAGAAAAGGTTTACCAGGATGTTGCCTGGTATGGAGGGTATTAGCTATGAGGAGAGATTGAATAAACTGGGATTGTTCTCCCTGGAGAGACGGAGGCTGAGGGGCGACCTGATAGAAGTTTATAAAATTATGAGGGGTATAGATAGGGTGATCAGTGGGAGGCTTTTTCCCAGGGTGGAAATGACAATTACAAGGGGGCACAAGTTCACGGTGAGGGGGGAAAGGTTCAGTGGAGATGTGTGGGGGAAGTTTTTTACACCGAGGGTGGTGGTGGCCTGGAATGCACGGCCCAGTGAGGTGGTTGGGGCAGATACGTTAGCGACCGTTAAGACTTATCTGGATAGACACATGAATGGGCAGCACGGTAGCACAGTGGTTAGCACAATTGCTTCACAGCTCCAGGGTCCCAGGTTCGATTCCGGCTTGGGTCACTGTCTGTGCGGAGTCGGCACATCCTCCCCGTGTCTGCGTGGGTTTCCTCCGGGTGCTCCGGTTTCCTCCCACAGTCCAAAGATGTGCAGGTTAGGTGGATTGGTCATGATAAATTGCCCTTAGTGTCCAAAATTGCCCTTAGTGTCGGGTGGGGTTACTGGGTTATGGGGATAGGGTGGAGGTGTTGACCTTGGGTAGGGTGCTCTTTCCAAGAGCCGGTGCAGACTCAATGGGACGAATGGCCTCCTTCTGCACTGAAAATTCTGTGATGAACAAACCGGGTACAGAAGGATACAGGCGGTTGGTTTGATAGGACACGTGATCGGCGCAGGCTTGGAGGGCCGAAGGGCCTGTTCCTATGCTGTATTGTTCTTTGTTCTTGACAGAGTGATCATTTAAATACCACTTTGCCGGCTCTTTCCCCAAATCCCTGAAAAGCCCTCCTCCCACTCGAGGCGATTCCTCCTTATCTGCTGTATTAAAACGCCTCCATTAAATCTCCCTTTTGCCTTCTCTGCTGCAAGGACAACATCCCCAACTTCTCCAGTCTCTCCACATTCACTGTGTCCCTCATCCTTGGTACAGTAAAAAAGAAATCTCTTCTTTATCCTCCCTAAGGCATCATAGACCATAAGACCATCAGAAATAGGAACAGGAGGAACCCATTCTGGCCTTCGAGCCTGCTCTGACATTTACTAAGATCTTGGCTGATCTAACACTCACCAACTCCACTTTCCTGCCTTCTCTGTGTAACCCTTAATTCCCCCACTGATTTAAACCTATCGATCTCAACCTTGAAAATGCTCAAGGAATCGGCCTCGAAGCTTCGTCAGTAAAGAATTCCAAAGATTCACCACTCCGGGAGAAGAAATTCTTCCTCAAATCCAACTTGAATGATTACCCCTTCATTCTGCGACTCTGCCCTGTGGTCCATGAGTGGAAACATCCTCCCAACATTTCCCCTGTCCAAATCCCCCAGAGAATCCTGTATGTTTCAATCCTATCATCTTTCGTTCTTCTGACCACCACAGAGTCCAGACCCAACCTGTTTAATCTTTCCTCATATGGCAGTCCCTCCACGCCCGGGATCATCTGAGTAAACCTCCTCTGTACTGCCTCCAACGATAATACATCTATCCTTAAAACAGGGACTAAAACTCTACACAGTGCTCGAAATGTGGCCTCACTTGTACCTTGTACAGTTGCAGCAAAACCTTTTACACTCCAGCCCCCTTGAAATAAAAGCCATCTTTCCAGTGTCCTTCCGTTACTTTCTGCTCCTTTCTGGGTTTCATGAACAACGACCCCCAAGTCCATTTGTGCTGCAGCTTTCTGCAATCTCTCTCCATTTAAATTATAATCCCCCTTCTCATTCTTTCTTACAAAATGAACAACTCACATTTTCCTTCTTTGAAATTCATTTGCCAATTTTCTGCCCCTCACTTAACCGATCGATATCTCTCTGCAAACGATTTAAATCCTCCTTAAAACCTGCCTTCCCTCCCAATTTTGTATAAACTACAAATTTGGCCACGCTGCTCCTGTTCTTTCCTCCAAATCATTCATATATATTGCGAAGAGCTGCGATCCCAACACTGATCCCCATGGCTCTCTGCTGATTACTGCCCTCCAGCCTGAGAAAGACCCCTTGGCGCTGCTCACTGCTTCCCGTTAGTTAGCCTCATCGTCCTTCCTGAAGTGTGGTTCCCAGAATTGAACACAATTCTCCAGCAGGTGCTGAGCCAGTGATTTATAAAGTTGCAACAATAACTTGCTTTCTAGTGGCCTTGCCCATGGCACCCCTACCTGTGAAAGGCTGGCTCTGTGCTTGCCCAACTCGCTCAGGGCTGACCATTATCTGACCCACGGATCTCACTGAAGGCCGGTGCGCAGAGGCCGCTGACCAATTGTTATTGTGATGCAAGTAGGGACTCTCATTCTCCTCATCTTCCTGCTCCTCCGCCTCAGACTGCAGATCCCCTCTGCCTCTCATCCTCTCCTCCATGTAGCACTGGCCTTCCATCCGAGCCTCCATCTCCTGCAGCTCCTCTGTGAACTTCTCCACATTCAGCCCCTTCCCATTGGCCTCCGTTGGTGCCTGATCGAGCAGCTCATCAATCAGACGGTCGATGGACTCAGAACCTGATGGGGGTTGATGACTAACAGATGCCTCCTCAGGATTAATCTCAGGCACTGTTCCGTCATCCTGTGACGGTTCCACTGTAGCTGACCTCCGGAGGCAGCAAGCTTCCTTCCCCAAACTTTCATGAGCATCTCCTGTTGCCGACATTCCTTTCCAGTCCTCTGTCACTGGCTCCTCCATCCTTGGGCGGTTTCCCTCAGACATGTCCCTTCGAACTTTCTTGACCATCAGACAGTTCTCATGGCGTTCCGAGGTTCCGGGCAGCTTCCCGGCCCTGTTCTTGGCTCGAGAGTCGTTTAGCAAGGAGCTGCCACAGTCTCCTGCTGCCCAGGGTTGATTGGCACCTCGCTCGCTGTGGTCGATGGAGGAGGTGGGCAGGTGGAGCTCTGCCTTTGCTGGCCCTGCCTCTGTCTGCAGACAGCGTTTCTTGCTCTGGGGAGTGATGGTGATGTTACATTTGTTGTACTCCACATCCCAGTCACCGTTTTCCAGCCCATCATTCTTGATAGTGGCGTCTAGTTTGAGCTGGGCTTGGTTTTGGACATGGAATCTCTCCCTGTGCTGCTCTTGGCCAAAATGGTCCATGTGTGGGTTGATGGCATTGGCATCAAACGGAATGGGCGGGACGTTACAAGGATCGGGCTCCTGCCCATCATAAGGTGCTGACCACCTTCCGCAGGCCCTGACACAGTGGTCAATGTGCCGGCGAGCGTCCCGTAGGTACTCCAGGTAGTTAGAGTCCAGCTCAGACACGTCCTCCCACCTGCCGTGGGCAGGGCTGCAGATGGGTGAATCTGGCCTCACCCCTCCTGGTGATCGGGGTGAGTTTCCTGTGTCGGAGGCCGTGCTCTGCTGCCTCATAAATAGTGCAATGCGGGCAGGAGTCGAGGGCTTGGGCACTGCAGCGGTCACAGATGAGGTGTCGATACTCGGACTCCCGTGAGCTGCAGACACACAAGAAGATAATGAGCATCCACAGGTCAATGAAGTCACAGCACTCAGCTTCCCGAGTGTCTCTCACATCTGGCAATAGCAGGAGAGTTTGACAATAAATATAGAAAAGGAAAGACTAACTCACATTTCTGTAGCACCCTATACAACCCATGGATCTCGAGAGAGAAACTTTACTGACATGTTTTTTAAAAAATCCTACCTTGAAGATCTGGATGTCACTTGCAAGGTAAACCCCATCTACTGACCCAACCCTTCTGGCTGGTGGACTCCACAGGTTTCGTGGTTGGATTAATTCCTACCGTCAACATCCCTGTGGTGACCAGGAACTGAACTGAACTAGCATATAAATCATACAATCATAGAATTTACTGTGCAGAAGGAGGCCATTCGGCCCATCGAGTCTGCACCGGCTCTTGGAACGAGCACCCTACTTAAGCCCACACCTCCACCCTATCCCCGTAACCCCACCTAACCTAAGGGCAATTTATCATTGGCCAATCCACCTAACCTGACCATCTTCGGACTGTGGGAGGAAACCAGAGCACCCAGAGGAAACCCACGCAGACACGGGGAGGATATGCAGACTCCACACAGACAGTGACCCAAGCCGGGAATCGAACCTGGGACCCTGGAGCTGCGAGGCAACTGTGCTAACCACTGTGCTAACCACTAAATACTGCGGCTACCAGAGCAGGTCAAAGGCTGAGAATCCTGCAGCGAGTAACTCACCTCCTGACCCCCCAAAGCCTGTCCACCATCTACAAGGCACAAGTCAGGAGTGTGATGGAATACTCTCCACTTGCCTGGATGAGCGCGGCTCCAACAACACTCAAGAAGCTCAACACCATCCAGGACAAAGCAGCCGCTTAATTGGCTCCCCTTCCACAAACATCCACTCCCTCCCCCACCGCGCACAGTAGCAGCCGTGTGTACCATCTACAAGATGCACTGCAGCAACTCACCAAGGCTCCTCAGGCAGCACCTTCCAAACCCACGACCACTCCCATCTAGAAGGACAAGAGCAGCAGATACCTGGGAACCCCACCAGCTGGAGGTTCCCCTCCGAGTCACTCACCCCCCTGACTGGGAAATATATCGGGCGTTCTTTCACTGTCGCTGGGGCAACATCCGGGAACTCCCTCCCCAGCAGCACAGTGGGTGTACCTACACCTCAGGGACTGCAGCGGGTTCAAGAAGGGAACTCACCCCCACCTTCTGAAGGGCAATAAGGGTTGTCGATAAATGCTGCCCTAGCCCGGAACACACGCATCCTGACGTCACTGACAACAGCAATGTAAACTCAGATTAATACAAACACACCTTTTAGTGTCAAAGAGCTGCAAAGACCAAGGTCACCAAAAGGTACCAAAGGACGGTGATTGAGCATTGCACCATGAGTCAGGATGTGAGGAACCCAGCATTGCGCATGTGCCGAAATCTCTGTAATACCTTGTGTCACCACAGGATGGAGCACGGACGCTAACTCTCAATCACTCTCACTGGGGCTGAGTGTTATAAAAGGTGAAGTCTCTACTCCAGGGGATTCTGATATCGATGTAACCACAGAATCCCGCCATTGGTTATTAGCACATTACTGGGCGTGATTCAATGGAAACATTCCTCAGTGTCATTTTGGATGCGTTTGGCAGGACGTTCTTCGATGTCCGCATTGGCAAAATCGCGCCTACATTAATCGGCACTCTGCCAAAAATCAGCCCCCCGCGAGGCTCGCCATTATTGGCTGTCTCGCTGTCTGATTGGCCGCACTGGCGATTCAGCCTCTCTTTGCTGAACGCTCCCTCACCACTCACTCGCACAAGCATGGCAGCGACACACCCGCTCCTCGCTCTGGGGGTGTTCACCTGGCCATGCTTCCAGGGGCGCTGTGGAGACGAGACCCTCCTTTGCAACTTGTCTATTTCTTTGTCCACAACAAGCTTAAATTGTACCAAGCTGTGGTCACGGTCACTAAAATGCTTCCCCGCCAACACATCAACCACCTGTCCAGCATCATTCCCCAGGATTCGGTCCAGCTCTGCACCGGCCCTTGTTGGACCCTCGACGTATTGACCTAAACTGTTCCCCTGGATACATTTTGAGAACTCCACCCCATCTAAGCCCTTAACACAGTGACTTTCCCGATTAATGTTGGGAAAGTTGAAATCACCTAATATAATTACCCTATTATTATTTCTACACCCACCCACGAATTGCACACATATTTGCTCCTCAATTTCCCATTGACTATCTGCACTACTTTAGAGGAATTTAAGGCTTCACTTCCTGCAGTAGTGAGAACTCATGCGGAAGAGCAACGAGTTAAAACTGCTCGACGGGCCTTAGAAAGGCCGCTGCTTTTGAATTGGTAGATAAGCAAAGTTTGGTTTTCAATATCAATTTCAATCTGTGAAGGATAGAAACTGGGGAAAGTGGAAATTCACGGGTGGTAAATGCAAAGGAGGCTTAGTTGGTGATCATCGAATTTACAGTGCAGAAGGAGGCCATTCGGCCCATCGAGTCTGCACCGGCCCTTGGAAAGAGCACCCCACTTAACCTCACACCTCCACCCTATCCCCATAACCCAATAACCCCTCCTAACTTTTTTGGACACTAAGGGCAATTTAGCATGGCCAATCCACCTAAACTGCACATCTTTGGACTGTGGGAGGAAACCGGAGCACCCGGAGGAAACCCACGCAGACACGGGGAGAACGTGCAGACTCCGCACAGACAGTGACCCAGCGGGGTAATTGAACCTGGGACCCTGGAGCTGTGAAGCAACTGTGCTAACCACTGTGCTACCATGCTGCCCACTGTTAAGGATGTCAAGGAGTGTGTGCCTCAGAGTAAAAAGGAAACCTATAATAGTGGAGGAGAGATAAGAAAACAAAGTGTTTTTGTTGTAATAAAGTTGGGCACATGAAGTTGCAGTGTTGATGGCTTAAGAAAAGTACTGGGTAAAAGTATAAACTCGGTAAAACAGGGTGAACCAGTGGGACAAAAACCATTGTCCCAGTGGAAAAGGAGCAACAGAGTGCACATTCTGCTCCGATGTCTTGTGGTCTAACAACCTGTTCAGAGGCTGGTGGGTAAACTGGTGCGTGAACTTGTTAAGGATTTTATTTGTGAGGGTAAGGTTTATTTGTGTGTACAAGGTGGAGTAGGTCAGGAGATTAAGATCTTAAGGTATGCTGGAGCAAGTCAATCTTTATTGGGAGGGTTAAGGAGATAAGTGGTTTGAAAGCATATTGCCAGATAAGGTGATAATATGTGGAATTAGTGGTGAGAGCAGTGGTGTGCCATTCTGCAAGGTGAGGGGGCAGCACGGTGGCACAGTGGGTTAGCACTGCTGCCTCACGGCGCCGAGGTCCCAGGTTCGATCCCGGCTCTGGGCCACTGCCGGTGTGGAGTTTGCACATTCTCCCCGTGTTTGCGTGGGTTTCACCCCCACAAACCAAAGATATGCAGGCTAGGTGGATTGGCCAAGCTAAATTGTCCCTTAATTGGAAAAAATGAATTGGGCTCACTAAATTTATTTTAAAAAACATAATGTAAGGTGAGGTTAGAGTCTAAGTGGTGGTAGGAGCCAGAGAAAAATTACCGTTTTCAGAGGTACAATTTATCCTGGCTAATGATATAGCTGGGTCACAGGTGGGAGTGCAGCCTACTGAGGTTGAAATGCCAGTGGAAAGTCAAACAACTGAGATGTTGCAAGAAGTATATCTGGGGGTGTTTCCGGATTGTGTGGTAACCATATCACAAAGCCCAAGGTTAAGACAGAAGGAAGAGAACTTGAGGAGTACTGATAGGGAAGCAAAGGTTTAGTTGGCTGAACCGAATTGGGACCAGTGTCCTTGCAGGAAGGTTTGCTAATGCTGCTGGTGGGTGTAAACTAACTTGGCAAGGGTCTGGAATCCTGAGAGAAGGTCCAGCAGGGATAGATATACAACCAACATTAGAAGAGATATCACGTGAGTCAGGAAGGCAGAGAATGTCTCAGCCCAGTTAAGTCACCAGGGAGTTTGGCAAGATTGGATGGAATTTATTCTAATGCAAGGATTCTGACGAACAAGGCAGATGAGTTGATGGCACAAGTTAAAGCATGGGGGTTTGATGTCATTGCTGTCAATGAGACATGGTTGAGAGAGGGGCAGGATTGACAGCTCAATATTCCAGGATACCTGGGGTCTTCAGGGGAGATAGGGAAGGAGGTAAAAGGGGAGGGGGTGTCACAGTTTTGATCAGGAATCAATTACAGCAGTAAGGAGGGACGGTATCTGATGAGGCTCTTCAACTGAAGCCATATGGTTAGAACTTAAAAATCAAAAAGGAGCAATCACATTGCTGGGACTGTTCTCTAGGCCCCCTAACAGTCTGAGAGAAATAGAAGAGCAGACAGATCGGCAAATTTCAGAGAAGTGTAAAAGTAACAGAGTCCTGATAGTGGGGATTTCAACTTCCCCGACATTAACTGGGGAAAGGTTTAGAGGGAGCAGAATTCTTAAAATGCATCCAGGAGAACTTTTTAAGCCTGTATGTAGAAGGAGCTATAAGGTCCTGGACTTAATTTTCGGTAACGAAGCTGGGCATGTGGCTGAACTATCATTGGGGGAGCATTTTGCAGATAGTGATCATAACTCCCTTAGGTTAAAGATTGTTCTAGAAAAGGATAAGGATGGACCTGAAATCAAAGTTCTGAACTGGGGGAAGGCCGATTTTTGTAAGATTAGACATGATTGGGCCAGAGTGGACTGGGAGCGGACACTTTTAGGTAAATCTGTGACAGAATAGTGGGATGCATTCGAGAAAGAAATAGGGAGAATGCAGGGCCAACAAGCTCCAATCAAGAAAAAGGGTGGGAGCACAAATCCAGTGAACCCTGGATATGGAGGGAGACACGGCATTGGATCAGGACAAAAAGGGAGGCTTATGACAAATACTTAGGGTTCAAAATAGCAGAAGCCTTAGAGGCATATAGAATGTGCAAGAGGGAAGTTAAAAAGGAAATTAGGGGAGCAAAAAGGGGACATGAAAGAATACTGGCAGAAAAAATAAAGGAAAATCCTCAATTGTTTTACAAGCACATTAAGGGTAAAAGGACAACAAGGGAAAAAGTAGGACCATTAAGGACCACAGGGTAATGTGTGTGTGGAGCCGGAGGATGTCGGTCGGATTCTAAATGAATACTTTGTGTCAGTGTTCAGTCGTGAGAGGGACGGTGTGGGTATAGAAATCAGGGAGAAGGACTGTAATAAAATGAAAGAGATTAACACAGACAAAGAGGAGGTTCTGAGGAGTCTGGCAGGGTTAAACGTAGATAAATCTCCACGGCCAGATGAAATGTATCCCAGGCTGCTGAGTGAAGCAAGGGAGGAAATAGCAGGAGTGCTGGCAATAATTTTCAATTCCTCTCTGGCCACTGGAGAGGTGCCAGAGGACTGGAGGATAGTCAATGTGGTTCCATTATTCAAGAAGGGAGGAAGGGATAAAGCAGGAAACTACAGACCGGTCAGTCTAACCTCAGTGCTGGGGAAACTATTGGAAGCAATTCTGAGAGACAGAATGAATCTGCATTTGGAGAGACCGGGATTAACCAGGAACAGTCAGCATGGTTTTGTTAAGGGGAGGTCGTGTCTGACCAACTTTTCACAGAGGTGACCAGGTGTATAGATGAGGGAAAAACATTTGATGTTGTCTATTTGGACTTCAGCAAGGCTTTTGATAAGGTTCCACATGGGAGACTGTTAGCGAAGGTAAGAGCCATGGGATCCAAGGAAATTTGGCAAATTTGTTCTCAAATTGGCTGAGTGGCAGGAAGCAGAGGGTGATTGTCGAGGGTGTCCAGTGGGGTCCAAAGGGGTCAGCGTTGGGGCCCTTGCTGTTTGTGGTTTATATAAATGATTTTAGATATGAACGTAGGGGGTTGAGCAGTAAGTTCGCAGATGGTATGAAAACTAGTGGGATGGTAAATAGTGAGGAGGATAGCCTTCGATTACAGGTGGATATAATAATAGTAATCACTTATTGTCACAAGTAGGCTTCAATGAAGTTACTGTGAAGAGCCCCTAGTCGCCACATTCCGGCGCCTGTTCGGGGAGGCTGGTACGGGAATTGAACCTGCGCTGCTGGCATTGTTCTGCATTACAAGCCAGCTGTTTAGCCCACAGGCTGGTCAAATGGGCTGATCAGCGGCAAGTGGAATTCAATCCGGATAAGTGTGAGGTGATGCACTTGGGCCGGACAAACAAGGCGAGGGAATACAGGATAAACAGCAGGACCCTGGGAAATTCTGAGGATGAGGGGTATCTTGGTCTGCATGTACACTGGTCCCATGACAGATAGCAGAGCAGGTGGATACAGTGGTTAACAAGGCATATGGTATACTTGCCTTTATTAGCCGAGGCGTGGAGTTTAAGAGCAGGGGGGTTATGCTGGAACTGTATAAAATGTTGGTTAGGCCACAGCTGGAGTATTGTGAGCAGTTCTGGAATCCACATTACAGGAGGGATGTGATAGCCACTGGAAAGGGAGCAGAGGAGATTTACCAGGATGTTGCCTGGGCTGGAGAATGTTAGTTATGAAGAGAGATTGGATAGACTGGGGTTATTTTCCTTGGAGCAGAGGAGACTGAGGGGGAGGGGACATGATTGAGATGTATAAAATTTTGAAGGGCATAGAGTAGAGTAGACAGGGAGAAACCTTTCCCTTTGGTGGAGGGGTCAATGACCAGGGGGCAGAGATTTGAGGTAAGGGGCAGGAGGTTTAGAGGGGATGTGAGGGAAAACCTTTTCACCCAGAGGGTGGTGGGTATTTGAAATTCTCTTCCTGAAAGGGTGGTGGCGGCAGAGACCCTCAGAACATTTAAATAGACCAGGCTATAGGCCAAGTGCTGGGAAATGGGACTAGAATAGTTCGGTGGTTGTTCTGACCAGCACAGGCTCGATGGGCCGAAGGGCCTTTTCAGTGCTGTAGGATCGATGACGATATAAACCTTACTCATTGGTTCGTAAGAGCAGGTGGTGGATAATGTGGATGTCTTTAGTTCCAGCAATTTGGTTGAACTACAACAGAAAGATTCAGATAAAGCAGTTGTATCAGAGAGTATATACGAAAATAGAATCCGAGTGTATACCAGAGTGTTATTACATTAGAAATAGTGCAGTAATCCCGGGCCCTTGGGAGGCCATATTTGGGGTGTCGGACCAGCCAGGGTTGGAAACGGGCGCGGAGGCAGATGTTGTAGTCTTCGCCTCGTTGATCGCCCAAAGGTGGATCCTGATGGGTTGGAGGGCAGCCTCTCCACCCTGTGCCCTGGCGTGGCGGGGGGACCTGCTAGAATTATTGACTCTTGAGAAGGTTAAGTTTGAACTGAGGGGAAGGATGGAGGGGTTCTACAATTCCTGGGCGTTATTCATTGTGCACTTTCGAGAATTGGATCACATCGAACATTAGGGGGGGGGGGGCTGGAAGGATTGGGGGATGGGGGACTGTGTGTGTTAATGGTGACTATGGGTGATTCCTGATTCCTTTTTGTCATTTGTTTATGTGAACATGTGGGCTAATGTTTGGGAGTTTGGTGGGAGGATGGGATTGTTGTTATTGATATGGGGATTGACATTATATTCGTTGCTGATTATTGTTTATTGATGGTGGGTGCAAATTTGGGAGAAAATGTGAAAAAGGAGGAGAATAAAAATATTTTTAAAAAAAATAAATAATGTAGTAATGACAAAATGGAGACCTTTACATATTCAGTAGATGAGAAATGGGCAGAGGTTCATCAAGTGGTATTCCCGGTGGGTGAGAGAAAGGAGGTTTTGTTGGGAGCATGTGAGATTCGAGTAGTGGGTTATTTAGGGCGTCGACTGCATAAGAATGTCGTTGAATTTTGCCGAACATATCACTGTGTAAGGTAATAGGGAAAGCTCAGGGAGTAATCAAACCAGCATCTTTAATACCTATTCCAGCATTTGAGGAACTTTTTACTCAGGTCCTAAATGATTGTTTGAGACCCCTACCGAAAACCAGGGAATCAGTATGTTGACCACAATGGATGTGTCTACTAGACTTCCATTAAGAAACGTTGGCCCACTGAGAGGGCATCATGTCAGGTGCACATTTGACGTTACCTGTAGTGATCCGCACCCACGTGCTTCCCGGCCTGGGGGCCCGGAGAACATGGAGCTGGACCCGGAGAACCTGGAGCTGGACCCGGAGAACCTGATCCTGGGCCCGGAGAACCCGGAGCTGGGCCCGGAGAACCTGATCCTGGGCCCGGAGAACCTGATCCTGGGCCCAGAGAACCCGGTGCTGGGCCCGGAGAACCCGATGCTGGGCCCGGAGAACCTGATCCTGGGCCCGGAGAACCTGATCCTGGGCTCGGAGAACCCGGTGCTGGGCCCGGAGAACCTGATCCTGGGCTCGGAGAATCCGGTGCTGGGCCAGGAGAACCTGATCCTGGGCCCGGAGAACCCGGAGCTGGGCCCGGAGAACCTGATCCTGGGCCCGGAGATCCTGATCCTGGGCTCGGAGAACCCGGAGCTGGATCCGGAAAACCTGATCCTGGACCCGGAGAACCTGATCCTGGGCTCGGAGAACCCGGAGCTGGATCCGGAGAACCTGATCCTGGGCTCGGAGAACCTGATCCTGGGCCCGGAGAACCTGATCCTGGGCTCGGAGAACCTGATCCTGGGCTCGGAGATCCTGATCCTGGGCCCGGAGAAACTGATCCTGGGCCCGGAGAAACTGATCCTGGGCCCGGAGATCCTGATCCTGGGCCCGGAGAACCCGGAGCTGGATCCGGAAAACCTGATCCTGGACCCGGAGAACCTGATCCTGGGCCCGGAGAACCTGGAGCTGGGCCCGGAGAACCTGATCCTGGGCCTGGAGAACCTGATCCTGGGCCCGGAGAACCTGGAGTTGGGCCCGGAGAACCTGGAGCTGGGCGCGGAGACCCCGGAGCTGGGCTCGGAGAACCTGGAGCTGGGCCCGGAGAACCTGATCCTGGGCCCGGAGAACCTGGAGCTGGGCCCGGAGAACCTGGAGCTGGGCTCGGAGAACCTGGAGCTGGGCCCGGAGAACCTGATCCTGGGCCCGGAGAACCTGGTGCTGGGCCCGGAGAACCTGATCCTGGGCCCGGAGAACCCGGAGCTGGGCCCGGAGAACCCGGAGCTGGGCCCGGAGAACCTGATCCTGGGCTCGGAGAACCTGTTCCTGGGCCCGGAGACCCCGGAGCTGGGCCTGGAGAACCCGGAGCTGGATCCGGAAAACCTGATCCTGGACCCGGAGAACCTGATCCTGGGCCCGGAGAACCTGGAGCTGGGCCTGGAGAACCCGGAGCTGGGCTCGGAGAACCTGGAGCTGGGCCCGGAGAACCTGATCCTGGGCCCGGAGAACCTGGTGCTGGGCCCGGAGAACCTGATCCTGGGCCCGGAGAACCCGGAGCTGGGCCCGGAGAACCCGGAGCTGGGCCCGGAGAACCTGATCCTGGGCTCGGAGAACCTGTTCCTGGGCCCGGAGAACCTGATCCTGGGCCCGGAGAACCTGGAGCTGGGCGCGGAGACTCCGGAGCTGGGCCTGGAGAACCCGGAGCTGGATCCGGAAAACCTGATCCTGGACCCGGAGAACCTGATCCTGGGCCCGGAGAACCTGGAGCTGGGCCTGGAGAACCCGGAGCTGGGCCCGGAGAACCTGATCCTGGGCCCGGAGAACCTGATCCTGGGCCCGGAGAACCTGGTGCTGGACCCGGAGAACCCGGAGCTGGGCCTGGAGAACCTGGAGCTGGGCTCGGAGAACCTGGAGCTGGGCCCGGAGAACCTGATCCTGGGCCCGGAGAACCTGATCCTGGGCCCGGAGAACCCGGTGCTGGGCCCGGAGTACCTGATCTTGGGCCCGGAGAACCCGGAGCTGGGCCCGGAGAAACTGGAGCTGGGCTCGGAGAACCTGGAGCTGGGCCCGGAGAACCTGATCCTGGGCCCGGAGAACCTGGTGCTGGGCCCGGAGAACCTGATCCTGGGCCCGGAGAACCCGGAGCTGGGCCCGGAGAACCCGGAGCTGGGCCCGGAGAACCTGATCCTGGGCTCGGAGAACCTGTTCCTGGGCCCGGAGACCCCGGAGCTGGGCCTGGAGAACCCGGAGCTGGATCCGGAAAACCTGATCCTGGACCCGGAGAACCTGATCCTGGGCCCGGAGAACCTGGAGCTGGGCCTGGAGAACCCGGAGCTGGGCTCGGAGAACCTGGAGCTGGGCCCGGAGAACCTGATCCTGGGCCCGGAGAACCTGGTGCTGGGCCCGGAGAACCTGATCCTGGGCCCGGAGAACCCGGAGCTGGGCCCGGAGAACCTGATCCTGGGCTCGGAGAACCTGTTCCTGGGCCCGGAGAACCTGATCCTGGGCCCGGAGAACCTGGAGCTGGGCGCGGAGACCCCGGAGCTGGGCCTGGAGAACCCGGAGCTGGATCCGGAAAACCTGATCCTGGACCCGGAGAACCTGATCCTGGGCCCGGAGAACCTGGAGCTGGGCCTGGAGAACCCGGAGCTGGGCCCGGAGAACCTGATCCTGGGCCCGGAGAACCTGATCCTGGGCCCGGAGAACCTGGTGCTGGGCCCGGAGAACCCGGAGCTGGGCCTGGAGAACCTGGAGCTGGGCTCGGAGAACCTGGAGCTGGGCCCGGAGAACCTGATCCTGGGCCCGGAGAACCTGATCCTGGGCCCGGAGAACCCGGTGCTGGGCCCGGAGTACCTGATCTTGGGCCCGGAGAACCCGGAGCTGGGCCCGGAGAAACTGATCCTTGGCTCGGAGAACCTGATGCTGGGCCCGGAGAACCCGGTGCTGGGCCCGGAGTACCTGATCTTGGGCCCGGAGAACCCGGAGCTGGGCCCGGAGAACCTGATCCTGGGCCTGGAGAACCCGGAGCTGGGCCCGGAGACCCCGGAGCTGGGCCCGGAGAACCTGATCCTGGGCCCGGAGATCCTGATCCTGGGCTCGGAGAACCTGATCCTGGGCCCGGAGAACCTGATCCTGGGCCCGGAGAACCCGGAGCTGGTCTCGGAGAACCTGATCCTGGGCTCGGAGAACCTGATCCTGGGCCCGGAGAACCTGATCCTGGGCCCGGAGAACCTGATCCTGGGACCGGAGAACCTGGTGCTGGACCCGGAGAACCCGGAGCTGGACCCGGAGAACCTGGAACTGGTCCCGGAGAACCCGGAGCTGGGCCCGGAGAACCTGATCCTGGGCCCGGAGAACCTGATCCTGGACCCGGAGAACCTGATCCTGGACCCGGAGACCCCGGAGCTGGGCCCGGAGAACCTGATCCTGGGCTCGGAGAACCTGATCCTGGGCCCGGAGATCCTGATCCTGGGCTCGGAGAACCCGGAGCTGGATCCGGAAAACCTGATCCTGGACCCGGAGAACCTGATCCTGGGCTCGGAGAACCTGATCCTGGGCCCGGAGAACCTGTTCCTGGGCCCGGAGAACCTGATCCTGGGCTCGGAGAACCCGGAGCTGGGCCCGGAGAACCTGATCCTGGGCCCGGAGAACCCGGAGCTGGGCCTGGAGACCCCGGAGCTGGGCCCGGAGACCCCGGAGCTGGGCCCGGAGAACCTGTTCCTGGGCTCGGAGAACCTGATCCTGGGCTCGGAGATCCCGGAGCTGGATCCGGAAAACCTGATCCTGGACCCGGAGAACCTGATCCTGGGCTCGGAGAACCTGATCCTGGGCCCGGAGAACCTGGAGCTGGGCCCGGAGACCCCGGAGCTGGGCCTGGAGAACCCGGAGCTGGGCCCGGAGACCCCGGAGCTGGGCCCGGAGACCCCGGAGCTGGGCCCGGAGAACCTGATCCTGGACCCGGAGAACCTGTTCCTGGGCCCGGAGAACCTGATCCTGGGCCCGGAAAACCTGATCCTGGGCCCGGAGAACCCGGAGCTGGGCCCGGAGTACCTGATCTTGGGCCCGGAGAACCCGGAGCTGGGCCCGGAGAACCTGATCCTGGGCCTGGAGAACCCGGAGCTGGGCCCGGAGACCCCGGAGCTGGGCCCGGAGAACCTGATCCTGGGCCCGGAGATCCTGATCCTGGGCTCGGAGAACCTGATCCTGGGCCCGGAGAACCTGATCCTGGGCCCGGAGAACCCGGAGCTGGTCTCGGAGAACCTGATCCTGGGCTCGGAGAACCTGATCCTGGGCCCGGAGAACCTGATCCTGGGCCCGGAGAACCTGATCCTGGGACCGGAGAACCTGGTGCTGGACCCGGAGAACCCGGAGCTGGACCCGGAGAACCTGGAACTGGTCCCGGAGAACCCGGAGCTGGGCCCGGAGAACCTGATCCTGGGCCCGGAGAACCCGGAGCTGGGCCTGGAGACCCCGGAGCTGGGCCCGGAGACCCCGGAGCTGGGCCCGGAGAACCTGTTCCTGGGCTCGGAGAACCTGATCCTGGGCTCGGAGATCCCGGAGCTGGATCCGGAAAACCTGATCCTGGACCCGGAGAACCTGATCCTGGGCTCGGAGAACCTGATCCTGGGCCCGGAGAACCTGGAGCTGGGCCCGGAGACCCCGGAGCTGGGCCTGGAGAACCCGGAGCTGGGCCCGGAGACCCCGGAGCTGGGCCCGGAGACCCCGGAGCTGGGCCCGGAGAACCTGATCCTGGACCCGGAGAACCTGTTCCTGGGCCCGGAGAACCTGATCCTGGGCCCGGAAAACCTGATCCTGGGCCCGGAGAACCCGGAGCTGGGCCCGGAGTACCTGATCTTGGGCCCGGAGAACCCGGAGCTGGGCCCGGAGAACCTGATCCTGGGCCTGGAGAACCCGGAGCTGGGCCCGGAGACCCCGGAGCTGGGCCCGGAGAACTTGATCCTGGGCCCGGAGATCCTGATCCTGGGCTCGGAGAACCTGATCCTGGGCCCGGAGAACCTGATCCTGGGCCCGGAGAACCCGGAGCTGGTCTCGGAGAACCTGATCCTGGGCTCGGAGAACCTGATCCTGGGCCCGGAGAACCTGATCCTGGGCCCGGAGAACCTGATCCTGGGACCGGAGAACCTGGTGCTGGACCCGGAGAACCCGGAGCTGGACCCGGAGAACCTGGAACTGGTCCCGGAGAACCCGGAGCTGGGCCCGGAGAACCTGATGCTGGGCCCGGAGAACCTGATCCTGGACCCGGAGAACCTGATCCTGGACCCGGAGAACCTGATCCTGGGCCCGGAGACCCCGGAGCTGGGCCCGGAGAACCTGATCCTGGGCTCGGAGAACCTGATCCTGGGCCCGGAGATCCTGATCCTGGGCTCGGAGAACCCGGAGCTGGATCCGGAAAACCTGATCCTGGACCCGGAGAACCTGATCCTGGGCTCGGAGAACCTGATCCTGGGCCCGGAGAACCTGTTCCTGGGCCCGGAGAACCTGATCCTGGGCTCGGAGAACCCGGAGCTGGGCCCGGAGAACCTGATCCTGGGCCCGGAGAACCCGGAGCTGGGCCTGGAGAACCTGATCCTGGGCCCGGAGAACCCGGAGCTGGGCTTGGAGACCCCGGAGCTGGGCCCGGAGACCCCGGAGCTGGGCCCGGAGAACCTGTTCCTGGGCTAGGAGAACCTGATCCTGGGCTCGGAGAACCCGGAGCTGGATCCGGAAAACCTGATCCTGGACCCGGAGAACCTGATCCTGGGCTCGGAGAACCTGATCCTGGGCCCGGAGAACCTGGAGCTGGGCCCGGAGACCCCGGAGCTGGGCCTGGAGAACCCGGAGCTGGGCCCGGAGACCCCGGAGCTGGGCCCGGAGACCCCGGAGCTGGGCCCGGAGAACCTGATCCTGGACCCGGAGAACCTGTTCCTGGGCCCGGAGAACCTGATCCTGGGCCCGGAAAACCTGATCCTGGGCTCGGAGAACCCGGAGCTGGGCCCGGAGACCCCGGAGCTGGGCCCGGAGACCCCGGAGCTGGGCCCGGAGAACCTGATCCTGGACCCGGAGAACCTGATCCTGGGCCCGGAGAACCCGGAGCTGGGCCCGGAGAACCTGATCCTGGGCCCGGAGAAACTGATCCTGGGCTCGGAGAACCTGTTCCTGGGCCCGGAGAACCTGATCCTGGGCTCGGAGAACCCGGAGCTGGGCCCGGAGAACCTGATCCTGGGCCCGGAGAACCTGTTCCTGGGCTCGGAGAACCTGATCCTGGGCTCGGAGAACCCGGAGCTGGGCCTGGAGACCCCGGAGCTGGGCCCGGAGAACCTGTTCCTGGGCTCGGAGAACCTGATCCTGGGCCCGGAGATCCTGATCCTGGGCTCGGAGAACCTGATCCTGGGCTCGGAGAACCCGGAGCTGGATCCGGAAAACCTGATCCTGGACCCGGAGAACCTGATCCTGGGCTCGGAGAACCTGATCCTGGGCCCGGAGAACCTGGAGCTGGGCCCGGAGACCCCGGAGCTGGGCCTGGAGAACCCGGAGCTGGGCCCGGAGACCCCGGAGCTGGGCCCGGAGACCCCGGAGCTGGGCCCGGAGAACCTGATCCTGGACCCGGAGAACCTGTTCCTGGGCTCGGAGAACCTGATCCTGGGACCGGAGAACCTGGTGCTGGGCCCGGAGAACCCGGAGCTGGGCTCGGAGAACCCGGAGCTGGGCCCGGAGAACCCGGAACTGGGCCCGGAGAACCCGGAGCTGGGCCCGGAGAACCCGGAACTGGGCCCGGAGAACCTGATCCTGGACCCGCTATGTTGATGTAAATGGCTCATTCCTTTGGCATCGTCTCGCTGGCACAGGGGCAGATCACCGAACCCGAGACTAGCACGGGGCAGAACCATAATGGCCGGTTCGGCGCCCTGCGCATACATGGCTTTCGGCCGGCCGCCCAGTTCTCCACCCGATCAGAATCTGCGTTGTCAGCGTGACAGGGCGGAGAATCCCGTCCAATGTGGTTTCTTTCGGCTTGGGGAAATGAGGGATTCGCTGGGTGGAGCTCAGAACGGCAGAGAGGCCGTCAGAAGCATTGAGAGAGCGAGGTGCTGAATTCTGATCCACAATTCTTTCCAAGTCATCCAGTTAAAAAAAAGAGTCAGAATATTTTGAAGCACAGCAGTCTCGCTGAAGACAAGGAAGACCATAAGACAGGAGCAGAATTAGGCCACTCGGCCCATCGAGTCTGCTCCGCCATTCAATCATGGCTGATATTTTCTCATCCCCATTCTCCTGCCTTCTCCCCATAACCCTGATCCCCTTATTGATCAAGAACCTGTCTACCTCTGTCTGAAAGACACTCAGCGAATTGGCCTCCACAGCCTTCTGCGGTAAAGAGTTCCACAGATTCACCACCCTCTGGCTGAAGAAATTCCTCCTCATCTGTTTGAAAGGATCGACCCTTCAGTCTGAGATTGTGTCCTCTGGTTCTAGTTTTTCCTACAAGTGGAAACATCCTCTCCACGTCCACTCTATCCAGGCCTCGCAGTATCCTGTAAGTTTCAATCAGATCCCCCCTCATCCTTCTAAACTCCAACGAGTACAGACCCAGAATCCTCGACCGTTCCAGACATCATTCTTGTGAACCTCCTCTGGACCGTTTCCAAGGCCAGCACATCCTTCCTTAGATACGGGGCCCAAAACTGCTCACAATACTCCAATTGGGGTCTGACCAGAGCCTTATACAGCCCCAGAAGTACATCCCTGGACTTGTATTCTAGCCCTCTCGACATGAATGCAGACAATGCATTTGCCTTTCTAACTGCCGACAGGAAATCAAATGAAATCATCAAATCAAAATCAACCTGCCGTTAGAGGCTGAAGCAACCCAGTTGAAAGAGCAATTTGAAGATATTCAGCTAAAATCTGAAGAGGTTCCAATTGGAGCCAAATCTGCTTTGTACAGCAGGTATTATTCTATTGTCCAGCAGGTAGTATTCTATTGTACAGCAGGTATTATTCTATTGTACAGCAGGTATTATTCTATCTGCTTTGTACAGCAGGTAGTATTCTATTGTACAGCAGGTATTATTCTATTGTACAGCAGGTATTATTCTATTGTACAGCAGGTATTATTCTATCTGCTTTGTACAGCAGGTAGTATTCTATTGTACAGCAGGTATTATTCTATTGTACAGCAGGTAGTATTCTATTGTACAGCAGGTATTATTCTATTGTACAGCAGGTATTATTCTATTGTACAGCAGGTGGTATTCTATTGTACAGCAGGTATTATTCTATTGTACAGCAGGTATTATTCTATTGTACAGCAGGTAGTATTCTATTGTACAGCACGTAGTATTCTATTGTACAGCAGGTATTATTCTATTGTACAGCAGGTATTATTCTATCTGCTTTGTACAGCAGGTAGTATTCTATTGTACAGCAGGTATTATTCTATTGTACAGCAGGTCGTATTCTATTGTACAGCAGGTATTATTCTATTGTACAGCAGGTAGTATTCTATCTGCTTTGTACAGCAGGTATTATTCCATTGTACAGCAGGTATTATTCTATTGTACAGCAGGTATTATTCTATTGTACAGCAGGTATTATTCTATTGTACAGCAGGTAGTATTCTATTGTACAGCAGGTATTATTCTATTGTACAGCAGGTATTATTCTATTGTACAGCAGGTATTATTCTATCTGCTTTGTACAGCAGGTATTATTCTATCTGCTTTGTACAGCAGGTATTATTCTATCTGCTTTGTACAGCAGGTATTATTCTATCTGCTTTGTACAGCAGGTATTATTCTATTGTACAGCAGGTATTATTCTATCTGCTTTGTACAGCAGGTATTATTCTATCTGCTTTGTACAGCAGGTATTATTCTATCTGCTTTGTACAGCAGGTATTATTCTATCTGCTTTGTACAGCAGGTATTATTCTATTGTACAGCAGGTATTATTCTATCTGCTTTGTACAGCAGGTATTATTCTATTGTACAGCAGGTATTATTCTATCTGCTTTGTACAGCAGGTATTATTCTATTGTACAGCAGGTATTATTCTATCTGCTTTGTACAGCAGGTATTATTCTATCTGCTTTGTACGGCAGGTATTATTCTATTGTACAGCAGGTATTATTCTATTGTACAGGTATTATTCTATTGTACAGCAGATATTATTCTATCTGCTTTGTACAGCAGGTAGTATTTTATTGTACAGCAGGTATTATTCTATTGTACAGCAGGTAGTATTCTATTGTACAGCAGGTATTATTCTATTGTACAGCAGGTATTATTCTATTGTACAGCAGGTATTATTCTATTGTACAGCAGGTATTATTCTATCTGCTTTGTACAGCAGGTAGTATTTTATTGTACAGCAGGTATTATTCTATTGTACAGCAGGTAGTATTCTATCTGCTTTGTACAGCAGGTATTATTCTATTGTACAGCAGGTATTATTCTATTGTACAGCAGGTATTATTCTATTGTACAGCAGGTATTATTCTATCTGCTTTGTACAGCAGGTATTATTCTATCTGCTTTGTACAGCAGGTATTATTCTATTGTACAGCAGGTATTATTCTATTGTACAGCAGGTATTATTCTATTGTACAGCAGGTATTATTCTATTGTACAGCAGGTATTATTCTATTGTACAGCAGGTATTATTCTATCTGCTTTGTACAGCAGGTATTATTCTATCTGCTTTGTACAGCAGGTATTATTCTATCTGCTTTGTACAGCAGGTATTATTCTATTGTACAGCAGGTATTATTCTATTGTACAGCAGGTATTATTCTATCTGCTTTGTACAGCAGGTATTATTCTATCTGCTTTGTACAGCAGGTATTATTCTATTGTACAGCAGGTAGTATTCTATTGTACAGCAGGTAGTATTCTATTGTACAGCAGGTAGTATTCTATTGTACAGCAGGTATTATTCTATCTGCTTTGTACAGCAGGTAGTATTCTATTGTACAGCAGGTATTATTCTATTGTACAGCAGGTAGTATTATACCTGCTTTGTACAGCAGGTATTATTCTATTGTACAGCAGGTATTATTCTATTGTACAGCAGGTATTATTCTATTGTACAGCAGGTATTATTCTATCTGCTTTGTACAGCAGGTATTATTCTATCTGCTTTGTACAGCAGGTATTATTCTATCTGCTTTGTACAGCAGGTATTATTCTATTGTACAGCAGGTATTATTCTATTGTACAGCAGGTATTATTCTATCTACTTTGTACAGCAGGTATTATTCTATCTGCTTTGTACAGCAGGTATTATTCTATTGTACAGCAGGTAGTATTCTATTGTACAGCAGGTATTATTCTATTGTGCAGCAGGTATTATTCTATTGTACAGCAGGTATTATTCTATCTGCTTTGTACAGCAGGTATTATTCTATTGTACAGCAGGTATTATTCTATCTGCTTTGTACAGCAGGTATTATTCTATTGTACAGCAGGTATTATTCTATCTGCTTTGTACAGCAGGTATTATTCTATTGTACAGCAGGTAGTATTCTATTGTACAGCAGGTATTATTCTATTGTGCAGCAGGTATTATTCTATTGTACAGCAGGTATTATTCTATCTGCTTTGTACAGCAGGTATTATTCTATTGTACAGCAGGTATTATTCTATCTGCTTTGTACAGCAGGTATTATTCTATTGTACAGCAGGTAGTATTCTATTGTACAGCAGGTATTATTCTATTGTACAGCAGGTATTATTCTATTGTACAGCAGGTATTATTCTATTGTACAGCAGGTATTATTCTATTCCCTGCTGTGGACTGGATTGAGAGCTGTCTGTTTATGTTCTTGTTGTTTAATGGGAAATTGTTTAGATGTATTCAAGGGGTAATTGTATAGATGTGTTTAAGGGGTAATTGTATAGATGTGTTTAAGGGTAATTGTATAGATGTGTTTAAGGGTAATTGTATAAATGTGTTTAAGGGTAATTGTATAGATGTGTTTAAGGGGTAATTGTACAGATATGTTTAAGGGTAATTGTACAGATGTGTTTAAGGGGTAATTGTATAGATGTGTTTAAGGATAATTGTATAGATGTGTTTAAGGGTAATTGTATAAATGTGTTTAAGGGTAATTGTATAGATGTGTTTAAGGGTAATTGTATAGATGTGTTTAAGGGTAATTGTACAGATGTGTTTAAGGGTAATTGTATAGATGTGTTTAAGGGGTAATTGTATAGATGTGTTTAAGGGTAATTGTATAGATGTGTTTAAGGGTAATTGTATAAATGTGTTTAAGGGTAATTGTATAGATGTGTTTAAGGGGTAATTGTACAGATATGTTTAAGGGTAATTGTACAGATGTGTTTAAGGGTAATTGTATAGATGTGTTTAAGGGGTAATTGTATAGATGTGTTTAAGGATAATTGTATAGATGTGTTTAAGGGTAATTGTATAAATGTGTTTAAGGGTAATTGTATAGATGTGTTTAAGGGTAATTGTATAGATGTGTTTAAGGGTAATTGTACAGATGTGTTTAAGGGTAATTGTATAGATGTGTTTAAGGGGTAAT
This sequence comes from Scyliorhinus torazame, assembly GCF_047496885.1. NCBI lineage: Eukaryota > Metazoa > Chordata > Chondrichthyes > Carcharhiniformes > Scyliorhinidae > Scyliorhinus > Scyliorhinus torazame. The sequence continues at coordinate 209,541,153 of NC_092721.1, read as the reverse complement.
TGTATAGATGTGTTTAAGGGTAATTGTACAGATGTGTTTAAGGGTAATTGTATAGATGTGTTTCAGGGGTAATTGTATAGATGTGTTGAAGGATAATTGTATAGATGTGTTTAAGGGGTAATTGTATAGATGTGTTTAAGGGGTAATTGTACAGATGTGTTTAAGGGTAATTGTACAGATGTGTTTTAGGGGTAATTGTCAGGGTAATTGTCAGCTGATCGTTTCAGATGTGAAGTTAAAAGTTTAATATTGTATTCATAATAAAGTTTTGTTTTAGAAATACCAAGGCCTATTTTTCATCATTCTCTCCGCACAGTCTTAAACTAAAGTATTGGGGTTTTGGTCCAGTATCTTCGCCACTGTTGGCGTCTGGTCTGGGATGGTAATACCTTGGGGTCATTCCCTGGGGCTTTGGGGTCATTCCCTGGTGCCTTGGGGTCATTCCCGGGTGCCTTGGGGTCATTCCCTGGTGCCTTGGGGTCATTCCCTGGTGCCTTGGGGTCATTCCCTGGGGCTTTGGGGTCATTCCCTGGTGCCTTTCTCACTCTCCTTGTGTACGTTTTCTCACAGTCAAATATTTCCCACTTCCTCTCTCAATCCTCTTGGTTCCTTCGATCCTGTCTAATTGGGACTTACCCAATTTTAGCACAGTGGGCTAAACAGCTGGCTTGTACAAAGAACAAAGAAATGTACAGCACAGGAACAGGCCCTTCAGCCCTCCAAGCCCGTGCCGACCATGCTGCCCGTCTAAACTACAATCTTCTACACTTCCTGGGTCCGAATCCCTCTATTCCCATCCTATTCATGTATTTGTCAAGATGCCCCTTAAACGTCATTATCGTCCCTGCTTCCACCACCTCCTCCGGTAGCGAGTTCCAGGCACCCACTACCCTCTGTGTAAAAAACTTGCCTCGTACATCTACTCTAAACCTTGCCCCTCTCACCTTAAACCTATGACCCCTAGTAATTGACCCCTTTACCCTGGGGAAAAGCCTCTGACTATCCACTCTGTCTATGCCCCTCATATATTTGTAGACCTCTATCAGGTCGCCCCTCAACCTCCGTCATTCCAGTGAGAACAAACCGAGTTTATTCAACCTCTCCTCATAGCTAATGCCCTCCATACCAGGCAACATTCTGGTAAATCTCTTCTGCACCCTCTCTAAAGCCTCCACATCCTTCTGGTAGTGTGGCGACCAGAATTGAACACTATACTCCAAGTGTGGCCTAACTGAGGTTCTATACAGCTGCAACATGACTTGCCAATTCTTATACTCAATGCCCCGGCCAATGAAGTCAAGCATGCCGTATGCCTTCTTGACTACCTTCCCCACCTGTGTTGCCCCTTTCAGTGACCTGTGGACCTGTACACTTAGATCTCTCTGACTGTCAATACTCTTGAGGGTTCTACCATTCACTGTATATTCCCTACCTGAATTAGACCTTCCAAAATGCATTACCTCACATTTGTCCGGATTAAACTTCATCTGCCATCTCTCCGCCCAAGTCTCCAGACAATCTAAATCCTGCTGTATCCTCAGACAGTCCTCATCGCTATCCGCAATTCCACCAACCTTTGTGTCGTCTGCAAACTTACTAATCAGACCAGTTACATTTTCCTCCAAATCATTTATATATACTACAAACAGCAAAGATCCAAGCACTGATCCCTGCGGAACACCACTGGTCACAGACCTCCAATTAGACCTATGACCTCTATGACCTAGCCAGTTCTGTATCCATCTTGCCAGCTCACCTCTGATCCCGTGTGACTTCACCTTTTGTACCAGTCTGCCATGAGGGACCTTGTCAAAGGCCTTACTGAAGTCCATATAGACAACATCCACTGCCCTACCTGCATCAATCATCTTTGTGACCTCCTCAAAAAACTCTATCAAGTTCGTGAGACACAACCTCCCCTTCACAAAACCGTGCTGCCTCTCGCTAATACGTCCATTTGCTTCCAAATGGGAGTAGATCCTGTCTTGAAGAATTTTCTCCAGTAATTTCCCTACCACTGATGTAAGGCTCACCGGCCTGTAGTTCCCTGGATTATCCTTGCTACCCTTCTTAAACAAAGTAACAACATTGGCTATTCTCCAGTCCTCCGGGACATCACCTGAAAACAGTGAGGATCTGTAATGCAGAACAAGGCAGCAGCGCGGGTTCAATTCCCGTACCAGCCTGCCCGAACAGGCGCCGGAATGTGGTGACTAGGGGCTTTTCATTCATGACTTGGATGAGGGAGTTGAAGGGTGGGTCAGTAAATTTGCAGACGAAACGAAGATTGGTGGAGTTGTGGATAGTGAGGAGGGCTGTTGTTGGCTGCAAAGAGACATAGATAGGATGCAGAGCTGGGCTGAGAAGTGGCAGATGGAGTTTAACCCTGAAAAGTGTGAGGTTGTCCATTTTGGAAGGACAAATATGAATGCGGAATACAGGGTTAACGATAGGGTTCTTGGCAATGTGGAGGAGCAGAGAGATCTTGGGGTCTATGTTCATAGATCTTTGAAAATTGCCATTCAAGTGGATAGAGCTGTGAAGAAGGCCTATGGTGTGCTAGCGTTCATTAGCAGAGGGATTGAATTTAAGAGCCGTGAGGTGATGATGCAGCTGTACTAAACCTTGGTAAGGCCACATTTGGAGTACTGTGTACAGTTCTGGTCGCCTCATTTTAGGAAGGACGTGGAAGCTTTGGAAAAGGTGCAAAGGAGATTTACCAGGATGTTGCCTGGAATGGAGAGTAGGTCTTACGAGGAAAGATTGAGGGTGCTAGGCCTTTTCTCATTAAAACGGAGAAGGATGAGGGGCGACTTGATAGAGGTTTATAAGATGATCAGGGGAATAGATAGAATAGACAGTCAGAGACTTTTTCCCCGGGTGGAACAAATCATTACAAGGGGACATAAATTTAAGGTGAAAGGTGGAAGATATAGGGGGGATGTCAGAGGTAGGTTCTTTACCCAGAGAGTAGTGGGGGCATGGAATGCACTGCCTGTGGAAGTAGTTGAGTCGGAAACATTAGGGACCTTCAAGCGGCTATTGGATAGGTACATGGATTACGGTAGAATGATGGGGTGTAGATTAATTTGTTCTTAATCTAGGACAAAAGTTCGGCACAACATCGTGGGCCGAAGGGCCTGTTCTGTGCTGTATTTTCTATGTTCTATGTTTTCACAGTAACTTCATTGAAGGCTACTTGTGACAATAAGCAATTATTATTATTATTATTGGAGCTCACCCCCGTCCACCCCCTGCTACTCCCACCCCCCCCATCCAGTGCTGCTTGATACCTGCGGGATGGAAGCTCACCTTTCGACCAGACGGCATGCTCCTCTTCCCGCTCCACAGCAGCCAGCTTCTCCGCTTTGCAGCATTCCGGGATCAAGGATAGAAACTTGTCGGCTGTCTTCCCATAGAAATCCTGATCCTTGACGGCACGCCGCTGACTAAGCATTACGTGATTGCATGGGATCAGATACCTGCCAGAATGGTGGAGAGGGCAGAAGGGTAAGTACGAGATTGACAAACCCCTTCTCGGTCACACAGGCTCCATCAGAGAGTCACATGGTCATTGACATCAACTCAATACCACCCACATTTCTACAACTCTGGCACATCTCTCATGCACATGACCTGAACCCGACTGAGTTTACAAAACCCAGCAGAGAGCTGCTCACATTATTCAGGTGCATTGCAGCCTCTGAATTGGAATCCAGCACCATTGATGGAGGCATTCAGCCCATCGTGACTGTCCTGGCAATTGAAAGACACTTCCAATCAAATCATCCATTTCCAGAATTCCCCATTGTCTCACAATTCCTTACTTCTTCAAACATTGATCAAATTCACTGCTGCAATTTACCAGAGACCCTGTCTCCTCCGCACTCTTACCTAGTGATTCCAGACCTCGTCACTCACTGCGTGATAACCATTTCCCTTGTGTCACCTCTGCATCTTAAAACCAGTGACCTTTCAGCCACTGCAAACTGTTTTCCCTGATTTACCCCACCCGGGTTTAAAACAGCTCTCTCAAATCTCCCCTTACCCTTCTCTGCTCCCAGGAGAATAATTCCAGCTTCTTCAGCCACTCCGTGTAACTGAAGCTTGTCACCTCAAACCATTCTAGTAAATCTCCTCCATATCTTCTCCAAACACCTTCACTTCTAACCTAAAGTGTAGGACCCAGAATTAGAGACAAGACTTAAACTCAGACAAACTCTTTAGTTGCACACCAGTCTGACCTGGAAGTTGAGCCTGACAAGACAGAAGTGTACTGGACCCTGCTCCTGAAAGGATGGCCCTCCAAAGGTCTCTGCACAACAACTAAGTAAGTGACCTGTTTTATTAACTTTATTTAATAATAATATTAATAATCTTTTATTGTCACTCGTATGAAGTTACTACAAAAAGCCCCTAGTCGCCACATTCCGGTGCCTGTTCGGGTAAGCCGATACGGGAATTGAACCTGCTCTGCTGACATTGTCATTTAGAAGTGTCATTTGAATTGTAAAGGGTTCATTAATTGGAATTCGTGGCGGGTGTAGATATTATGGGCGAAATTCTCCGGAAATGGCGCGATGTCCGCCGACTGGCACCCAAAACGGCGCAAATCAGACGGGCATCGCGCCGCCCCAAAGGTGCGGAATGCTCCGCACCTTTGGGGGCCGAGCCCCAGCATTGAGGGGCTAGATCGGCGCCGGACGAATTTCCGCCCCGCCAGCTGGCGGAAAAGGCCTTTGGTGCCCCGCCAGCTGGCGCGGAAATGACATCTCCGGGCGGCGCATGCGCGGGAGCGTCAGCGGCCGCTGACAGCTTCCCACGCATGCGCAGTGGAGGGAGTCTCTTCCACCTCCGCCATGGCGGAGGGGGAAGGGAAAGAGTGCCCCCACGGCACAGGCCCGCCCGCGGATCGGTGGGCCCCGATCGCAGGCCAGGCCACCGTGGGGGCACCCCCCGGGGCCAGATCGCCCCGCGCCCCCCCCCAGGACCCCGGAGCCCGCCCGCGCTGCCTTGTCCCGCCGGTAAGGTAGGTGGTTTAATCCACGCCGGCGGGACAGGCATTTTAGCGGCGGGACTTCGGCCCATCTGGGCCGGAGAATCGAGCGGGGGGGCCCGCCAACCGGCGCGGCGCGATTCCCGCCCCCACCGAATCTCTGGTGCCGGAGACTTCGGCAACCAGCGGGGGCGGGATTCACACCAGCCCCCGGCGATTCTCCGACCCAGCGGGGGGTCGGAGAATCTCGCCCCTTGTTCAAGTATTTTTCTTACATTTAAAAACTTTTTAAACTGATAGTTATAAAGCTATTTCTTTGATGTTAATGTGGTTAAATCTGTGTTTAAATTAAAGTTAATTTTGGTCAGAGTCATCGCTCCCGAGGTGAAGTATCCTTTCCTCACAGTTTTATAAATAGAAGAATTGTTTGGCGTTTTGTATCCCAACAGAAATTGGGGTCTGGTTAGTCTCCTAACAACATTGTAATGTGGGGAGCATTTTGGGAATAGTGAGCACATTGTAATGTGGGGAGCATTTTGGGAATAGTGAGTACATTGGAATGTGGGGAGCATTTTGGGAAGAGTGAGCACATTGTAATGTGGGGAGCATTTTGGGAATAGTGAGTACATTGGAATGTGGGGAGCATTTTGGGAAGAGTGAGCACATTGTAAGTATACCATCCAAATAGAAAGGGTAAGAAGTGCAAAATGAGAAGAACAGTTGAGATTAGGGTAGTGTGTAGAAATAAGAGTTGGCTGGGCTCACATGGATGGAAACATTGCTGGACAACAGTGGAATGATATTAAAGAGATTTCAAAGTGAGGGAATATGTAGATTCACCATCTACAGGGGCAGGATTTGAACCCAGGTCCCCAGAGCATGGCGCTGGATGTCTGGTTTACTAAGCCAGTGACCACGACGTCACCGTCTCCGTGTAGGTGTTCCCAGTAGGTCAGTGTCCTATCCAATGTCACCCAAGGTATGTTGAGGGTGGGATGAGGGGCTGAAATGGCCACGTAAGAGCCTCAAAAGGCCCAGGAGCAGAGAGGCCGCCCTATGCCTCCACCACACATCCTGGTAAAATGGGAGACAGATCAGGAGCAGTTGGGTAGGTGGCAGGTAGACCAGACACTGCCACTTCAATCTTCTCAACACCAAATCACAATACCACACATAGAACCTGACAGGACAGAAGCACTGGTCCTGACAGGACAGAAGCATTGGTCCAAGGGCTGAGAACCAGTGCTCCATTTTGGAAAGAATACTGGAAAAACTGAAGGAAAGAAAGAGGAAATAAGTTAAGAGCAGGATAGACAAAACCAAGAGTGTATTCGGAAAACAAGGAACACAGATTTAAGGTTTTGTGCAAGAGATGAAGATGGGTCGTGAGGAAGAACATTTTTACATAGCGAGTGGTGGTGACCTGGAACTCGCTGCCATGGGGATAGAGAAAGCGGAGATCAGAAAAGATTTGGAAAGAAAACTGGATGGGAACTTGAGGGATAGAAACTTTTAACGTTATGGGTTAGAGCAGGGGAATGGGACGGACTGGATTGCTCTTCAAAGTGCCAGCGTGGTCTTCACACCCACCCAACTCACCCCAAGCTCCCACCCACCCAGCCCCCTCACTCCCAGCCCCCTCACTCCCAGCCCCCTCACTCCCAGCCCCCTCACTCCCAGCCCCCTCACTCCCAGCCCACTCACTCCCAGCCTCCCAGCCCCCTCACTCCCAGCCCCCTCACTCCCAGCCTCCCGGCCGCCTCACTCCCAGCCTCCCAGCCCCCTCACTCCCAGCCTCCCAGCCCCCTCACTCCCAGCCTCCCAGCCCCCTCACTCCCAGTCCCCTCACTCCCAGCCCCCTCACCCAGCCCCCTCACCCAGCCCCCTCACTCCCAGCCCCCTCACTCCCAGCCCCCTCACTCCCAGCCCCCTCACTCCCAGCCTCCCAGCCCCCTCACTCCCAGCCCCCTCACTCCCAGCCTCCCGGCCCCCTCACTCCCAGCCTCCCAGCCCCCTCACTCCCAGCCCCCTCACTCCCAGCCCCCTCACTCCCAGCCCCCTCACTCCCAGCCCCCTCACTCCCAGCCCCCTCACTCCCAGCCTCCCAGCCCCCTCACTCCCAGCCCCCTCACTCCCAGCCTCCCGGCCCCCTCACTCCCAGCCTCCCGGCCCCCTCACTCCCAGCCTCCCAGCCCCCTCACTCCCAGCCTCCCAGCCCCCTCACTCCCAGCCCCCTCACTCCCAGCCCCCTCACTCCCAGTCCCCTCACTCCCAGTCCCCTCACTCCCAGCCCCCTCACCCAGCCCCCTCACCCAGCCCCCTCACTCCCAGCCCCCTCACTCCCAGCCCCCTCACTCCCAGCCCCCTCACTCCCAGTCCCCTCACTCCCAGTCCCCTCACTCCAAGCCCCCTCACTCCCAGCCCCCTCACTCCCAGCCTCCCAGCCCCCTCACTCCCAGCCCCCTCACTCCCAGCCCCGTCACTCCCAGACCCCTCACTCCCACCCTCCCAGCCCCCTCACACCCAGCCCCCTCACTCCCAGCCCCCTCACTCCCAGCCCCCTCACTCCCAGCCCCCTCACTCCCAGCCCCCTCACTCCCAGCCTCCCAGCCCCCTCACTCCCAGCCTCCCAGCCCCCTCACTCCCAGCCCCCTCACTCCCAGCCCCCTCACTCCCAGTCCCCTCACTCCCAGTCCCCTCACTCCCAGCCCCCTCACCCAGCCCCCTCACCCAGCCCCCTCACTCCCAGCCCCCTCACTCCCAGCCCCCTCACTCCCAGCCCCCTCACTCCCAGTCCCCTCACTCCAAGCCCCCTCACTCCCAGCCCCCTCACTCCCAGCCTCCCAGCCCCCTCACTCCCAGCCCCCTCACTCCCAGCCCCGTCACTCCCAGACCCCTCACTCCCACCCTCCCAGCCCCCTCACACCCAGCCCCCTCACTCCCAGCCCCCTCACTCCCAGCCCCCTCACTCCCAGCCCCCTCACTCCCAGCCCCCTCACTCCCAGCCCCCTCACTCCCAGCCCCCTCACTCCCAGCCCCCTCACTCCCAGCCCCCTCACTCCCAGTCCCCTCACTCCCAGCCCCCTCACTGAAAGAAAACTGGATAGGAACTTGAGGGATAGAAACTTTTAACGTTATGAGTTAGAGCAGGGGAATGGGACGGACTGGATTGCTCTTCAAAGTGCCAGCGTGGTCTTCACACCCACCCAACTCACCCCAAGCTCCCACCCACCCAGCCCCCTCACTCCCAGCCCCCTCACTCCCAGCCCCCTCACTCCCAACCCCTTCACTCCCAACCCCTTCACTCCCAACCCCCTCACTCCCAGCCCCCTCACTCCCAGCCCCCTCACTCCCAGCCCCCTCACTCCCAGCCTCCCAGCCCCCTCGCTCCCAGCCCCCTCACTCCCAGCCCCCTCACTCCCAGCCCCCTCACTCCCAGCCCCCTCACTCCCAGCCCCCTCACTCCCAGCCCCCTCACTCCCACCCTCCCAGCCCCCTCACTCCCAGCCCCCTCACTCGTAGCCCCCTCACTCCCAGCCGCCTCAATCCCAGCCCCCTCACTCCCAGCCCCCTCAATCCCAGCCCCCTCACTCCCAGCCTCCCAGCCCCCTCACTCCCAGCCTCCCAGCCCCCTCACTCCCAGCCCCCTCACTCCCACCCTCCCAGCCCCCTCACTCCCAGCCCCCTCACTCCCAGCCCCCTCACTCCCAGCCCCCTCACTCCCAGCCCCCTCACTCCCAGCCTCCCAGCCCCCTCACTCCCAGCCCCCTCACTCCCAGCCCCCTCACTCCCAGCCCCCTCACTCCCAGCCCCCTCACTCCCAGCCCCCTCACTCCCAGCCCCCTCACTCCCAGCCCCCTCACTCCCAGCCCCCTCACTCCCAGCCCCCTCACTCCCAGCCCCCTCACTCCCAGCCCAGCCCCCTCACTCCCAGCCCAGCCCCCTCACTCCCAGCCCAGCCCCCTCACTCCCAGCCCAGCCCCCTCACTCCCAGCCCCCTCACTCCCAGCCCCCTCACTCCCAGCCCCCTCACTCCCAGCCCCCTCACTCCCAGCCCCCTCACTCCCAGCCCCCTCACTCCCAGCCCCCTCACTCCCAGCCCCCTCACTCCCAGTCCCCTCACTCCCAGCCCTCTCGCTCCCAGCCCAACCTCCCAGCCAACCCTCATGCCATGCCCCCCACCTGCCATCACAGCCTCACTCCTCGGCACAACCCCACCATGCCATAAGATCATAAGACACAGGAGCAGAATTAGGCCACTCGGCCCATCGAGTCTGCTCCGCCATTCAGTCAGGGCTGGTATTTTCTCATCCCCATTCTCCTGCCTTCTCCCCTTAACCTGATCCCATTTGCCCATCCTAACCTTCTCCCAGGGACAGAGTCAGATTCTCGCTGTCTGTGTTCTGAGACCCACACCGCCAGTTACCTGAGGACAAGTTGCAACATGATGTCTTCACAGCTGAGAGTCAGAAGCGTCCTGAAGAGGCTGAGGGACACCATACAGAGCTGGGGAAACGGCACAAATACACATCTGTCACAAGACAGGAAGCAAGACTCACCCTCACTGCCAGCCCCCTCACTCCCAGACCCTCACTCCCAGACCCTCACTCCCAGACCCTCACTCCCAGACCCTCACTCCCAGACCCTCACTCCCAGACCCTCACTGCCAGACCCTCACTCCCAGACCCTCACTCCCAGACCCTCACTCCCAGACCCTCACTCCCAGACCCTCACTCCCAGACCCTCACTCCCAGACCCTCACTGCCAGACCCTCACTCCCAGACCCTCACTGCCAGACCCTCACTGCCAGACCCTCACTCCCAACCCCCTCACTGCCAGACCCTCACTCCCAACCCCCTCACTGCCAGACCCTCACTGCCAGCCCCCTCACTGCCAGACCCTCACTCCCAACCCCCTCACTCCCAGCCGCCTCACTGCCAGACCCTCACTGCCAGACCCTCACCCCCAGCCCCCTCACTGCCAGACCCTCACTCCCAGCCCCCTCACTCCCAGCCCCCTCACTGCCAGACCCTCACTGCCAGACCCTCACTGCCAGACCCTCACTGCCAGACCCTCACTCCCAGCCCCCTCACTGCCAGACCCTCACTCCCAACCCCCTCACGCCCAGCCCCCTCACTGCCAGACCCTCACTGCCAGACCCTCACTCCCAACCCCCTCACTCCCAGCCCCCTCACTGCCAGACCCTCACTCCCAACCCCCTCACTCCCAGCCCCCTCACTGCCAGACCCTCACTGCCAGACCCTCACTCCCAGCCCCCTCACTCCCAACCCCCTCACTGCCAGACCCTCACTGCCAGACCCTCACTGCCAGACCCTCACTGCCAGACCCTCACTGCCAGACCCTCACTGCCAGACCCTCACTGCCAACCCCCTCACTGCCAGACCCTCACTCCCAACCCCCTCACTGCCAGACCCTCACTGCCAACCCCCTCACTGCCAGACCCTCACTCCCAACCCCCTCACTCCCAGCCCCCTCACTGCCAGACCCTCACTCCCAGCCCCCTCACTGCCAGCCCACTCACTGCCAGACCCTCACTGCCAGACCCTCACCCCCAGCCCCCTCACTGCCAGACCCTCACTCCCAGCCCCCTCACTCCCAGCCCCCTCACTGCCAGACCCTCACTGCCAGACCCTCACTGCCAGACCCTCACTGCCAGACCCTCACTCCCAGCCCCCTCACTGCCAGCCCCCTCACTGCCAGCCCCCTCACTGCCAGACCCTCACTGCCAGACCCTCACTGCCAGACCCTCACTGCCAGACCCTCACTCCCAGCCCCCTCACTGCCAGACCCTCACTCCCAACCCCCTCACTCCCAGCCCCCTCACTGCCAGACCCTCACTGCCAGACCCTCACTCCCAACCCCCTCACTCCCAGCCCCCTCACTGCCAGACCCTCACTCCCAACCCCCTCACTCCCAGCCCCCTCACTGCCAGACCCTCACTGCCAGACCCTCACTCCCAGCCCCCTCACTCCCAACCCCCTCACTGCCAGACCCTCACTGCCAGACCCTCACTGCCAGACCCTCACTCCCAACCCCCTGACTCCCAACCCCCTCACTGCCAGACCCTCACTGCCAGACCCTCACTGCCAGATCCTCACTGCCAGACCCTCACTGCCAACCCCCTCACTGCCAGACCCTCACTCCCAACCCCCTCACTGCCAGACCCTCACTGCCAACCCCCTCACTGCCAGACCCTCACTCCCAACCCCCTCACTCCCAGCCCCCTCACTGCCAGACCCTCACTCCCAACCCCCTCACTCCCAGCCCCCTCACTGCCAGACCCTCACTGCCAGACCCTCACTCCCAGCCCCCTCACTCCCAACCCCCTCACTGCCAGACCCTCACTGCCAGACCCTCACTGCCAGACCCTCACTCCCAACCCCCTGACTCCCAACCCCCTCACTGCCAGACCCTCACTGCCAGACCCTCACTGCCAGATCCTCACTGCCAGACCCTCACTGCCAACCCCCTGACTCCCAACCCCCTCACTGCCAGACCCTCACTGCCAGACCCTCACTGCCAGATCCTCACTGCCAGACCCTCACTGCCAACCCCCTCACTGCCAGACCCTCACTCCCAACCCCCTCACTGCCAGACCCTCACTGCCAACCCCCTCACTGCCAGACCCTCACTCCCAACCCCCTCACTCCCAGCCCCCTCACTGCCAGACCCTCACTCCCAACCCCCTCACTCCCAGCCCCCTCACTGCCAGACCCTCACTGCCAGACCCTCACTCCCAGCCCCCTCACTCCCAACCCCCTCACTGCCAGACCCTCACTGCCAGACCCTCACTGCCAGACCCTCACTCCCAACCCCCTGACTCCCAACCCCCTCACTGCCAGACCCTCACTGCCAGACCCTCACTGCCAGATCCTCACTGCCAGACCCTCACTGCCAACCCCCTCACTGCCAGACCCTCACTCCCAACCCCCTCACTGCCAGACCCTCACTGCCAGACCCTCACTGCCAGACCCTCACTGCCAACCCCCTCACTGCCAACCCCCTCACTCCCAACCCCCTCACTGCCAACCCCCTCACTCCCAACCCCCTCACTCCCAACCCCCTCACTGCCAGCCCCCTCACTGCCAGCCCCCTCACTGCCAGCCCCCTCACTCCCAGCCCCCTCACTCCCAGCCCCCTCACTGCCAGACCCTCACTGCCAACCCCCTCACTGCCAACCCCCTCACTGCCAGACCCTCACTCCCAACCCCCTCACTCCCAGCCCCCTCACTGCCAGACCCTCACTGCCAACCCCCTCACTGCCAACCCCCTCACTGCCAACCCCCTCACTCCCAGCCCCCTCACTGCCAGACCCCCTCACTGCCAACCCCCTCACTCCCAACCCCCTCACTGCCAACCCCCTCACTCCCAACCCCCTCACTCCCAGCCCCCTCACTCCCAGCCCCCTCACTGCCAACCCCCTCACTCCCAGCCCCCTCACTGCCAACCCCCTCACTCCCAGCCCCCTCACTCCCAGCCCCCTCACTCCCAGCCCCCTCACTCCCAGCCCCCTCACTGCCAACCCCCTCACTCCCAGCCCCCTCACTGCCAACCCCCTCACTCCCAGCCCCCTCACTGCCAGACCCCCACTCCCAGCCCCCTCACTGCCAACCCCCTCACTCCCAGCCCCCTCACTGCCAGACTCCCACTCCCAGCCCCCTCACTGCCAACCCCCTCACTCCCAGCCCCCTCACTCCCAGCCCCCTCACTGCCAGCCCCCTCACTGACAGCCCCCTCACTCCCAGCCCCCTCACTCCCAGCCCCCTCACTGCCAACCCCCTCACTGCCAGACCCTCACTCCCAGCCCCCTCACTCCCAGCCCCCTCACTCCCAGCCCCCTCACTCCCAGCCCCCTCACTCCCAGCCCCCTCACTCCCAGCCCCCTCACTGCCAGCCCCCTCACTGCCAGCCCCCTCACTCCCAGCCCCCTCACTGCCAGCCCCCTCACTCCCAACCCCCTCACTGCCAACCCCCTCACTGCCAGACCCTCACTCCCAACCCCCTCACTGCCAACCCCCTCACTGCCAACCTCCTCACTCCCAGCCCCCTCACTCCCAGCCCCCTCACTCCCAGCCCCCTCACTGCCAACCCCCTCACTGCCAGACCCTCACTCCCAACCCCCTCACTCCCAGCCCCCTCACTGCCAGCCCCCTCACTGCCAACCCCCTCACTCCCAGCCCCCTCACTGCCAGCCCCCTCACTGCCAACCCCCTCAGTCCCAGCCCCCTCACTGCCAGACCCTCACTGCCAGACCCCCTCACTGCCAACCCCCTCACTGCCAGCCCCCTCACTGCCAACCTCCTCACTGCCAACCTCCTCACTGCCAGACCCTCACTGCCAGCCCCCTCACTGCCAGCCCCCTCACTCCCAGCCCCCTCACTGCCAGCCCCCTCACTGCCAACCTCCTCACTGCCAGACCCTCACTGCCAGCCCCCTCACTCCCAGCCCCCTCACTCCCAGCCCCCTCACTGCCAGCCCCCTCACTCCCAGCCCCCTCACTCCCAGCCCCCTCACTGCCAGCCCCCTCACTCCCAGCCCCCTCACTGCCAGACCCTCACTGCCAACCCCCTCACTGCCAACCCCCTCACTCCCAGCCCCCTCACTCCCAGCCCCCTCACTGCCAGCCCCCTCACTCCCAGCCCCCCCACTGCCAGACCCTCACTGCCAGCCCCCTCACTCCCAACCCCCTCACTGCCAGACCCTCACTCCCAACCCCCTCACTCCCAACCCCCTCACTGCCAGACCCTCACTGCCAGCCCCCTCACTGCCAGACCCTCACTCCCAACCCCCTCACTCCCAACCCCCTCACTCCCAACCCCCTCACTGCCAGCCCCCTCACTCCCAGCCCCCTCACTGCCAGACCCTCACTGCCAGCCCCCTCACTCCCAACCCCCTCACTGCCAGACCCTCACTCCCAACCCCCTCACTCCCAACCCCCTCACTCCCAGCCCCCTCACTCCCAGCCACCTCACTCCCAGCCCCCTCACTCCCAGCCCCCTCACTCCCAACCCCCTCACTCCCAACCCCCTCACTCCCAACCCCCTCACTCCCAACCCCCTCACTGCCAACCCCCTCACTCCCAGCCCCCTCACTCCCAGCCCCCTCACTCCCAACCCCCTCACTACCAGACTCTCACTGCCAACCCCCTCACTCCCAACCCCCTCACTGCCAGCCCCCTCACTGCCAACCCCCTCACTCCCAGCCCCCTCACTCCCAACCCCCTCACTCCCAACCCCCTCACTCCCAACCCCCTCACTGCCAGACCCTCACTCCCAAACCCCTCACTCCCAACCCCCTCACTCCCAACCCCCTCACTGCCAACCCCCTCACTCCCAGCCCCCTCACTGCCAGACCCTCACTCCCAGCCCCCTCACTGCCAGACCCTCACTGCCAGACCCTCACTCCCAGCCCCCTCACTCCCAGTCCCCTCACTCCCAGCCCCCTCACTGCCAGCCCCCTCACTGCCAGCCCCCTCACTCCCAGCCTCCCAGCCCAGCCCCCTCACTCCCAGCCCCCTCACTCCCAACCCCCTCACTCCCAGCCCCCTCACTGCCAGACCCTCACTCCCAGCCCCCTCACTCCCAGCCCCTTCACTCCCAGACCCTCACTCCAAGCCCCCTCACTCCCAGCCCCCTCACTCCCAGACCCTCACTCCCAGCCCCCTCACTCCCAGCCCCCTCACTCCCAGCCCCCTCACTCCCAGCCCCCTCACTGCCAACCCTCTCACTCCCAGCCCCCTCACTCCCAGACCCTCACTCCCAGCCCCCTCACTCCCAGCCCCCTCACTCCCAGCCCCCTCACTCCCAGACCCTCACTCCCAGCCCCCTCACTCCCAGCCCCCTCACTGCCAACCCTCTCACTGCCAGCCCCCTCACTGCCAGCCCCCTCCCAGCCCAGCCCCCTCACTCCCAGCCCCCTCACTCCCAACCCCCTCACTGCCAACCCCCTCACTCCCAGCCCCCTCACTCCCAGCCCCCTCACTCCCAACCTCCCGGCCCCCTCACTCCCAGCCCCCTCACTCCCAACCCCCTCACTCCCAGCCCCCTCACTGCCAGACCCCTCACTCCCAGCCCCCTCACTCCCAGTCCCCTCACTCCCAGCCTCCCAGTCCCCTCACTCCCAGCCCCCTCACTCCCAGCCCCCTCACTCCCAGCCCCCTCACTCCCAGCCCCCTCACTCCCAGCCCCCTCACTGCCAGACCCCTCACTCCCAGCCCCCTCACTCCCAGCCCCCTCACTGCCAACCCCCTCACTGCCAACCCCCTCACTGCCAGACCCTCACTCCCAGCCCCCTCACTCCCAACCTCCCAGCCCCCTCACTCCCAGCCCCCTCACTCCCAGCCCCCTCACTGCCAGACCCCTCACTCCCAGTCCCCTCACTCCCAGTCCCCTCACTCCCAGCCTCCCAGTCCCCTCACTCCCAGGCCCCTCACTCCCAGCCCCCTCACTCCCAGCCCCCTCACTCCCAGCCCCCTCACTCCCAGCCCCCTCACTGCCAGACCCCCTCACTCCCAGCCCCCTCACTCTCAGTCCCCTCACTCCAAGTCCCCTCACTCCCAACCCCCTCACTCCCAGCCCCCTCACTCCCAGTCCCCTCACTCCCAGTCCCCTCACTCCCAGTCCCCTCACTCCAAGTCCCCTCACTCCCAACCCCCTCACTCCCAACCCCCTCACTGCCAACCCCCTCACTCCCAGCCCCCTCACTGCCAGCCCCCTCACTGCCAACCCCCTCACTCCCAGCCCCCTCACTCCCAGCCCCCTCACTCCCAGCCCCCTCACTCCCAGCCCCCACACTGCCAGACCCCTCACTCCCAGCCCCCTCACTCCCAGCCCCCTCACTCCCAGCCTCCCAGCCCCCTCACTCCCAGCCCCCTCACTCCCAGCCCCCTCACTCTCAGCCCCCTCACTCCCAGCCCCCTCACTCCCAGCCCCCTCACTCCCAATCCCCTCACTGCCAACCCCCTCACTCCCAGCCCCCTCACTGCCAGCCCCCTCACTGCCAGCCCCCTCACTGCCAGACCCCTCACTCCCAGCCCCCTCACTCCCAGCCCCCTCACTCCCAGCCTCCCAGCCCCCTCACTCCCAGCCCCCTCACTCCCAGCCCCCTCACTCCCAACCCCCTCACTCCCAGCCCCCTCACTCCCAACCCCCTCACTGCCAGCCCCCTCACTGCCAACCCCCTCACTGCCAACCTCCTCACTGCCAGCCCCCTCACTGCTAACCCCCTCACTGCCAACCTCCTCACTGCCAGCCCCCTCACTGCCAGACCCTCTCTGCCAACCCCCTCACTGCCAACCCCCTCACTCCAAACCCCCTCACTGCCAGACCCCCTCACTGCCAGACCCCTCACTCCCAGCCCCCTCACTGCCAGACCGCTCACTCCCAGCCCCCTCACTCCCAGCCCCCTCACTGCCAGACCCTCACTGCCAACCCCCTCACTCCCAACCCCCTCACTCCCAGCACCCTCACTCCCAGCCCCCCGACTCCCAGCCCCCTCACTGCCAACCCCCTCACTGCCAACCCCCTCACTGCCAGCCCCCTCACTGCCAGCCCCCTCACTGACTGACCCTCACTCCCAGCCCCCTGACTCCCAGCCCCCTCACTGCCAACCCCCTCACTGCCAGACCCCTCACTGCCAGACCCTCACTCCCAGCCCCCTGACTCCCAGCCCCCTGACTCCCAGCCCCCTCACTCCCAGCCCCCTCACTCCCAACCTCCCAGCCCCCCAGCCTCCCAGCCCCCTCACTCCCAGGCCCCTCACTCCCAGCCCCCTCACTCCCAGCCCCCTCACTCCCAGCCCCCTCACTCCCAGCCCCCTCACTCCCAGTCCCCTCACTGCCAGCCCCCTCACTCCCAGCCTCCCAGCCCCCTCACTCCCAGCCCCCTCACTCCCAACCCCCTCACTCCCAGCCCCCTCACTCCCAGCCCCCTCACTCCCAGGCCCTCACTCCCAGCCCCCTCACTGCCAGACCGCTCACTCCCAGCCACCTCACTCCCAGTCCCCTCACTCCCAGCCTCCCAGTCCCCTCACTCCCAGCCCCCTCACTGCCAGCCCCCTCACGCCCAGCCTCCCAGTCCCCTCACTGCCAGACCCCTCACTCCCAGCCCCCTCACTCCCAGCCCCCTCAATCCCAGCCCCCTCACTCCCAACCCCCTCACTCCCAGCCCCCTCACTCCCAACCCCCTCACTCCCAGCCCCCTCACTCCCAGCCCCCTCACTGCCAGCCCCCTCACTGCCAGCCCCCTCACTCCCAGCCCCCTCACTCCCAGCCCCCTCACTCCCAGCCCCCTCACTCCCAGCCCCCTCACTCCCAGCCCCCTCACTCCCAGCCCCCTCACTCCCAGCCCCCCCACTCCCAGCCTCCCAGTCCCCTCACTCCCAGTCCCCTCACTCCCAGCCCCCTCACTCCCAGCCCCCTCACTCCCAGCCCCCTCACTCCCAGTCCCCTCACTCCCAGCCCCCTCACTCCCAGCCCCCTCACTGCCAGACCCCCTCACTCCCAGCCCCCTCACTCCCAGTCCCCTCACTCCTAGTCCCCTCACTCCCAGTCCCCTCACTCCAAGTCCCCTCACTCCCAACCCCCTCACTCCCAGCCCCCTCACTGCCAACCCCCTCACTCCCAGCCCCCTCACTGCCAGACCCCCTCACTCCCAGCCCCCTCACTCCAAGTCCCCTCACTCCCAGTCCCCTCACTCCCAGTCCCCTCACTCCCAGTCCCCTCACTCCCAGTCCCCTCACTCCCAGTCCCCTCACTCCAAGTCCCCTCACTCCCAACCCCCTCACTCCCAACCCCCTCACTGCCAACCCCCTCACTCCCAGCCCCCTCACTGCCAGCCCCCTCACTGCCAGCCCCCTCACTCCCAGCCCCCTCACTCCCAGCCCCCTCACTCCCAGCCCCCTCACTGCCAGCCCCCTCACTGCCAGACCCCTCACTCCCAGCCCCCTGACTCCCAGCCCCCTCACTCCCAGCCTCCCAGCCCCCTCACTCCCAGCCCCCTCACTCCCAGCCCCCTCACTCCCAGCCCCCTCACTCCCAACCCCCTCACTCCCAGCCCCCTCACTGCCAGCCCCCTCACTGCCAGCCCCCTCACTGCCAGACCCCTCACTCCCAGCCCCCTCACTCCCAGCCCCCTCACTCGCAGCCTCCCAGCCCCCTCACTCCCAGCCCCCTCACTCCCAGCCCCCTCACTCCCAACCCCCTCACTCCCAGCCCC
This sequence comes from Scyliorhinus torazame, assembly GCF_047496885.1. Classification (NCBI taxonomy): domain Eukaryota; kingdom Metazoa; phylum Chordata; class Chondrichthyes; order Carcharhiniformes; family Scyliorhinidae; genus Scyliorhinus; species Scyliorhinus torazame. The sequence goes on along the minus strand of NC_092721.1, from coordinate 209,522,922 downwards.
CTCACTCCCAACCCCCTCACTGCCAGCCCCCTCACTGCCAACCTACTCACTGCCAGCCCCCTCACTGCCAACCCCCTCACTGCCAACCTCCTCACTGCCAGCCCCCTCACTGCCAGACCCTCACTGCCAACCCCCTCACTCCCAACCCCCTCACTGCCAGACCCCCTCACTGCCAGACCCCTCACTCCCAGCCCCCTCACTGCCAGACCCTCACTCCCAGCCCCCTCACTGCCAGACCCCACACTCCCAGCCCCCTCACTCCCAGCCCCCTCACTGCCAGACCCTCACTGCCAACCCCCTCACTCCCAACCCCCTCACTCCCAGCCCCCTGACTCCCAGCCCCCTCACTCCCAGCCCCCTCACTCCCAGCCACCTCACTGCCAACCCCCTCACTGCCAACCCCCTCACTGCCAGCCCCCTCACTCCAAACCCCCTCATTGCCAACCCCCTCACTCCCAGCCCCCTCACTGCCAGCCCCCTCACTGCCAGACCCCTCACTCCCAGCCCCCTCACTCCCAGCCCCCTCACTCCCAGCCGCCCAGCCCCCTCACTCCCAGCCCCCTCACCCCCAGCCCCCTCACTCCCAACCCCCTCACTCCCAGCCCCCTCACTCCCAGCCCCCTCACTCCCAACCCCCTCACTGCCAGCCCCCTCACTGCCAGCCCCCTCACTGCCAGACCCTCACTGCCAACCCCCTCACTGCCAACCCCCTCACTCCCAACCCCCTCACTGCCAGACCCCCTCACTGCCAGACCCCTCACTCCCAGCCCCCTCACTGCCAGACCCTCACTCCCAGCCCCCTCACTGCCAGACCCCTCACTGCCAGACCCCTCACTCCCAGCCCCCTCACTCCCAGCCCCCTCACTGCCAGACCCTCACTGCCAACCCCCTCACTCCCAACCCCCTCACTCCCAGCCCCCTGACTCCCAGCCCCCTCACTCCCAGCCCCCTCACTGCCAACCCCCTCACTGCCAACCCCCTCACTGCCAGCCCCCTCACTGCCAGCCCCCTCACTGCCAGACCCTCACTCCCAGCCCCCTGACTCCCAGCCCCCTCACTGCCAACCCCCTCACTGCCAGACCCCTCACTGCCAGACCCTCACTCCCAGCCCCCTGACTCCCAGCCCCCTGACTCCCAGCCCCCTCACTCCCAACCTTCCAGCCCCCCAGCCTCCCAGCCCCCTCACTCCCAGGCCCCTCACTCCCAGCCCCCTCACTCCCAGCCCCCTCACTCCCAGCCCCCTCACTGCCAGCCCCCTCACTGCCAGCCCCCTCACTCCCAGCCTCCCAGCCCCCTCACTCCCAGCCCCCTCACTCCCAACCCCCTCACTCCCAGACCCTCACTGCCAGACCCCTCACTCCCAGCCCCCTCACTCCAAGCCCCCTCACTCCCAGCCCCCTCACTCCCAGCCCCCTCACTCCCAACCCCCTCACTCCCAGCCCCCTCACTCCCAGCCCCCTCACTCCCAGGCCCTCACTCCCAGCCCCCTCACTGCCAGACCGCTCACTCCCAGCCCCCTCACTCCCAGTCCCCTCACTCCCAGCCTCCCAGTCCCCTCACTCACAGCCCCCTCACTGCCAACCCCCTCACTCCCAACCCCCTCACTCCCAGCACCCTCACTCCCAGCCCCCCGACTCCCAGCCCCCTCACTGCCAACCCCCTCACTGCCAACCCCCTCACTGCCAGCCACTTCACTGCCAGCCCCCTCACTGACTGACCCTCACTCCCAGCCCCCTGACTCCCAGCCCCCTCACTGCCAACCCCCTCACTGCCAGACCCCTCACTGCCAGACCCTCACTCCCAGCCCCCTGACTCCCAGCCCCCTGACTCCCAGCCCCCTCACTCCCAGCCCCCTCACTCCCAGCCCCCTCACTCCCAGCCCCCTCACTCCCAACCTCCCAGCCCCCCAGCCTCCCAGCCCCCTCACTCCCAGGCCCCTCACTCCCAGCCCCCTCACTCCCAGCCCCCTCACTCCCAGCCCCCTCACTCCCAGCCCCCTCACTGCCAGCCCCCTCACTGCCAGCCCCCTCACTCCCAGCCTCCCAGCCCCCTCGCTCCCAGCCCCCTCACTCCCAACCCCCTCACTCCCAGACCCTCACTGCCAGACCCCTCACTCCCAGCCCCCTCACTCCCAGCCCCCTCACTGCCAGCCCCCTCACTCCCAGCCCCCTCACTCCCAGCCCCCTCACTCCCAACCCCCTCACTCCCAACCCCCTCACTCCCAGCCCCCTCACTCCCAGCCCCCTCACTCCCAGGCCCTCACTCCCAGCCCCCTCACTGCCAGACCGCTCACTCCCAGCCCCCTCACTCCCAGTCCCCTCACTCTCAGCCTCCCAGTCCCCTCACTCCCAGCCCCCTCACTGCCAGCCCCCTCACGCCCAGCCTCCCAGTCCCCTCACTGCCAGACCCCTCACTCCCAGCCCCCTCACTCCCAGCCCCCTCACTCCCAGCCCCCTCACTCCCAACCCCCTCACTCCCAGCCCCCTCACTCCCAGCCCCCTCACTCCCAGCCCCCTCACTCCCAGCCCCCTCACTGCCAGCCCCCTCACTGCCAGCCCCCTCACTCCCAGCCCCCTCACTCCCAGCCCCCTCACTCCCAGCCCCCTCACTCCCAGCCCCCTCACTCCCAGCCCCCCCACTCCCAGCCTCCCAGTCCCCTCACTCCCAGTCCCCTCACTCCCAGCCCCCTCACTCCCAGCCCCCTCACTCCCAGCCCCCTCACTCCCAGTCCCCTCACTCCCAGCCCCCTCACTCCCAGCCCCCTCACTGCCAGACCCCCTCACTGCCAGACCCCCTCACTCCCAGCCCCCTCACTCCCAGTCCCCTCACTCCCAGTCCCCTCACTCCCAGTCCCCTCACTCCAAGTCCCCTCACTCCCAACCCCCTCACTCCCAGCCCCCTCACTGCCAACCCCCTCACTCCCAGCCCCCTCACTGCCAGACCCCCTCACTCCCAGCCCCCTCACTCCCAGTCCCCTCACTCCCAGTCCCCTCACTCCCAGTCCCCTCACTCCAAGTCCCCTCACTCCCAACCCCCTCACTCCCAACCCCCTCACTGCCAACCCCCTCACTCCCAGCCCCCTCACTGCCAGCCCCCTCACTGCCAGCCCCCTCACTCCCAGCCCCCTCACTCCCAGCCCCCTCACTCCCAGCCCCCTCACTGCCAGCCCCCTCACTGCCAGACCCCTCACTCCCAGCCCCCTGACTCCCAGCCCCCTCACTCCCAGCCTCCCAGCCCCCTCACTCCCAGCCCCCTCACTCCCAGCCCCCTCACTCCCAGCCCCCTCACTCCCAGCCCCCTCACTCCCAACCCCCTCACTCCCAGCCCCCTCACTGCCAGCCCCCTCACTGCCAGCCCCCTCACTGCCAGACCCCTCACTCCCAGCCCCCTCACTCCCAGCCCCCTCACTCGCAGCCTCCCAGCCCCCTCACTCCCAGCCCCCTCACTCCCAACCCCCTCACTCCCAGCCCCCTCACTCCCAACCCCCTCACTGCCAGCCCCCTCACTGCCAACCTACTCACTGCCAGCCCCCTCACTGCCAACCCCCTCACTGCCAACCTCCTCACTGCCAGCCCCCTCACTGCCAGACCCTCACTGCCAACCCCCTCACTCCCAACCCCCTCACTGCCAGACCCCCTCACTGCCAGACCCCTCACTCCCAGCCCCCTCACTGCCAGACCCTCACTCCCAGCCCCCTCACTGCCAGACCCCACACTCCCAGCCCCCTCACTCCCAGCCCCCTCACTGCCAGACCCTCACTGCCAACCCCCTCACTCCCAACCCCCTCACTCCCAGCCCCCTGACTCCCAGCCCCCTCACTCCCAGCCCCCTCACTCCCAGCCCCCTCACTGCCAACCCCCTCACTGCCAACCCCCTCACTGCCAGCCCCCTCACTCCAAACCCCCTCATTGCCAACCCCCTCACTCCCAGCCCCCTCACTGCCAGCCCCCTCACTGCCAGACCCCTCACTCCCAGCCCCCTCACTCCCAGCCCCCTCACTCCCAGCCGCCCAGCCCCCTCACTCCCAGCCCCCTCACCCCCAGCCCCCTCACTCCCAACCCCCTCACTCCCAGCCCCCTCACTCCCAGCCCCCTCACTCCCAACCCCCTCACTGCCAGCCCCCTCACTGCCAGCCCCCTCACTGCCAGACCCTCACTGCCAACCCCCTCACTGCCAACCCCCTCACTCCCAACCCCCTCACTGCCAGACCCCCTCACTGCCAGACCCCTCACTCCCAGCCCCCTCACTGCCAGACCCTCACTCCCAGCCCCCTCACTGCCAGACCCCTCACTCCCAGCCCCCTCACTCCCAGCCCCCTCACTGCCAGACCCTCACTGCCAACCCCCTCACTCCCAACCCCCTCACTCCCAGCCCCCTGACTCCCAGCCCCCTCACTCCCAGCCCCCTCACTGCCAACCCCCTCACTGCCAACCCCCTCACTGCCAACCCCCTCACTGCCAGCCCCCTCACTGCCAGACCCTCACTCCCAGCCCCCTGACTCCCAGCCCCCTCACTGCCAACCCCCTCACTGCCAGACCCCTCACTGCCAGACCCTCACTCCCAGCCCCCTGACTCCCAGCCCCCTGACTCCCAGCCCCCTCACTCCCAACCTCCCAGCCCCCCAGCCTCCCAGCCCCCTCACTCCCAGGCCCCTCACTCCCAGCCCCCTCACTCCCAGCCCCCTCACTCCCAGCCCCCTCACTCCCAGCCCCCTCACTGCCAGCCCCCTCACTGCCAGCCCCCTCACTCCCAGCCTCCCAGCCCCCTCACTCCCAGCCCCCTCACTCCCAACCCCCTCACTCCCAGACCCTCACTGCCAGACCCCTCACTCCCAGCCCCCTCACTCCAAGCCCCCTCACTCCCAGCCCCCTCACTCCCAGCCCCCTCACTCCCAGCCCCCTCACTCCCAACCCCCTCACTCCCAGCCCCCTCACTCCCAGGCCCTCACTCCCAGCCCCCTCACTGCCAGACCGCTCACTCCCAGCCCCCTCACTCCCAGTCCCCTCACTCCCAGCCTCCCAGTCCCCTCACTCCCAGCCCCCTCACTGCCAGCCCCCTCACTCCCAGCCTCCCAGTCCCCTCACTGCCAGACCCCTCACTGCCAGCCCCCTCACTCCCAGCCCCCTCACTCCCAGCCCCCTCACTCCCAGCCCCCTCACTCCAGCCCCCTCACTCCCAGCCTCCCAGTCCCCTCACTCCCAGTCCCCTCACTCCCAGCCCCCTCACTCCCAGCCCCCTCACTCCAGCCCCCTCACTCCCAGTCCCCTCACTCCCAGTCCCCCTCACTCCCAGCCCCCTCACTGCCAGACCCCCTCACTCCCAGCCCCCTCACTCCCAGTCCCCTCACTCCCAGTCCCCTCACTCCCAGTCCCCTCACTCCAAGTCCCCTCACTCCCAACCCCCTCACTCCAGCCCCCTCACTGCCAACCCCCTCACTCCAGCCCCCTCACTGCCAGACCCCCTCACTCCCAGCCCCCTCACTCCCAGTCCCCTCACTCCCAGTCCCCTCACTCCCAGTCCCCTCACTCCCAGTCCCCTCACTCCAAGCCCCCTCACTCCCAATCCCCTCACTCCCAACCCCCTCACTGCCAACCCCCTCACTCCCAGCCCCTCACTGCCAGCCCCTCACTGCCAACCCCCTCACTCCCAGCCCCCTCACTCCAGCCCCCTCACTCCCAGCCCCCTCACTGCCAGCCCCCTCACTGCCAGACCCCTCACTCCCAGCCCCCTCACTCCCAGCCCCCTCACTCCCAGCCTCCAGCCCCCTCACTCCCAGCCCCCTCACCCCCAGCCCCCTCACTCCCAGCCCCCTCACTCCCAACCCCCTCACTGCCAACCCCCTCACTCCCAGCCCCCTCACTGCCAGCCCCCTCACTGCCAGCCCCTCACTCCCAGCCCCCTCACTCCCAGCCCCCTCACTCCCAGCCTCCCAGCCCCCTCACTCCCAGCCCCCTCACTGCCAGCCCACTCACTCCCAACCCCCTCACTCCCAGCCCCCTCACTCCCAACCCCCTCACTGCCAGCCCCCTCACTGCCAAACCCCCTCACTGCCAACCTCCTCACTGCCAGCCCCCTCACTGCCAACCCCCTCACTGCCAACCTCCTCACTGCCAGCCCCCTCACTGCCAGACCCTCACTGCCAACCCCCTCACTGCCAACCCCCTCACTCCCAACCCCCTCACTGCCAGACCCCCTCACTGCCAGACCCCTCACTCCCAGCCCCCTCACTGCCAGACCCTCACTCCCAGCCCCCTCACTGCCAGACCCCTCACTCCCAGCCCCCTCACTCCCAGCCCCCTCACTGCCAGACCCTCACTGCCAACCCCCTCACTCCCAACCCCCTCACTCCCAGCCCCCTGACTCCCAGCCCCCTCACTCCCAGCCCCCTCACTGCCAACCCCCTGACTGCCAACCCCCTCACTGCCAGCCCCCTCACTGCCAGCCCCCTCACTGCCAGACTCTCACTCCCAGCCCCTGACTCCCAGCCCCCTCACTGCCAACCCCCTCACTGCCAGACCCCTCACTGCCAGACCCTCACTCCCAGCCCCCTCACTTCCAACCTCCCAGCCCCCTCACTCCCAGCCTCCCAGCCCCCTCACTCCCAGCCCCCTCACTCCCAACCCCCTCACTCCCAGACCCTCACTGCCAGACCCCTCACTCCCAGCCCCCTCACTCCCAGCCCCCTCACTGCCAGCCCCCTCACTGCCAGCCCCCTCACTGCCAGCCCCCTCACTCCCAACCCCCTCACTCCCAGCCCCCTCACTCCCAAGCCCCCTCACTCCCAGGCCCTCACTCCCAGCCCCCTCACTGCCAGACCGCTCACTCCCAGCCCCCTCACTCCCAGTCCCCTCACTCCCAGCCTCCCAGTCCCCTCACTCCCAGCCCCCTCACTGCCAGCCCCCTCACTCCCAGCCTCCCAGTCCCCTCACTGCCAGACCCCTCACTCCCAGCCCCCTCACTCCCAGCCCCCTCACTCCCAGCCCCCTCACTCCCAGCCCCCTCACTCCCTGCCCCCTCACTCCCAACCCCCTCACTCCCAGCCCCCTCACTCCCAGCCCCCTCACTGCCAGCCCCCTCACTCCCAGCCTCCAGTCCCCTCACTGCCAGACCCCTCACTCCCAGCCCCCTCACTCCCAGCCCCCTCACTCCCAGCCCCCTCACTCCCAGCCCCCTCACTCCCTGCCCCCTCACTCCCAACCCCCTCACTCCCAGCCCCCTCACTCCCAGCCCCCTCACTGCCAGCCCCCTGACTCCCAGCCCCCTCACTCCCAGCCCCCTCACTCCCAGCCCCCTCACTGCCAGCCCCCTCACTCCCAGCCCCCTCACTCCCAGCCCCCTCACTCCCAGCCCCCTCACTCCCAGCCTCCCAGTCCCCTCACTCCCAGGCCCCTCACTCCCAGCCCCCTCACTCCCAGCCCCCTCACTGCCAGCCCCCTCACTCCCAGCCCCCTCACTCCCAGCCCCCTCACTCCCAGCCCCCTCACTCCCAGCCCCCTCACTCCCAGCCCCCTCACTGCCAGACCCTCACTGCCAGCCTTCTCACTGCCAGACCCCTCACTCCCAGTCCCCTCACTCCCAGTCCCCTCACTCCCAGCCTCCCAGTCCCCTCACTGCCAGCCCCCTCACTGCCAGCCCCCTCACTCCCAGCCCCCTCACTGCCAGCCCCCTCACTGCCAGACCCTCACTCCCAGCCCCCTCACTCCCAGCCCCCTCACTGCCAGACCCTCACTCCCAGCCCCCTCACTGCCAGACCCTCACTCCCAGCCCCCTCACTCCCAGCCCCCTCACTGCCAGACCCTCACTCCCAGCCCCCTCACTCCCAGCCCCCTCACTCCCAGCCCCCTCACTCCCAGCCCCCCTCACTGCCAGACCCTCACTCCCAGCCCCCTCACTGCCAGACCCCTCACTCCCAGCCCCCTCACTCCCAGCCCCCTCACTCCCAGCCCCCTCACTCCCAGCCCCCTCACTCCCAGCCCCCTCACTCCCAGCCCCTCACTGCCAGACCCTCACTGCCAGACCCTCACTCCCAGCCCCCTCACTGCCAGCCCCCTCACTCCCAGCCCCCTCACTCCCAGCCCCCTCACTCCCAGCCCCCTCACTGCCAGACCCTCATTGCCAACCCCCTCACTCCCAACCCCCTCACTGCCAGACCCCCTCACTGCCAGACCCCTCACTCCCAGCCCCCTCACTGCCAGACCCTCACTCCCAGCCCCCTCACTGCCAGCCCCCTCACTGCCAGCCCCCTCACTCCCAGCCCCCTCACTCCCAGCCCCCTCACTCCCAGCCCCCTCACTGCCAGCCCCCTCACTCCCAGCCCCCTCACTCCCAGCCCCCTCACTCCCAGCCCCCTCACTCCCAGCCTCCCAGTCCCCTCACTCCCAGGCCCCTCACTCCCAGCCCCCTCACTCCCAGCCCCCTCACTCCCAGCCCCCTCACTCCCAGCCCCCTCACTGCCAACCCCCTCACTGCCAACCCCCTCACTGCCAGCCCCCTCACTCCAAACCCCCTCATTGCCAACCCCCTCACTCCCAGCCCCCTCACTGCCAGCCCCCTCACTGCCAGACCCCTCACTCCCAGCCCCCTCACTCCCAGCCGCCCAGCCCCCTCACTCCCAGCCCCCTCACCCCCAGCCCCCTCACTCCCAACCCCCTCACTCCCAGCCCCCTCACTCCCAGCCCCCTCACTCCCAACCCCCTCACTGCCAGCCCCCTCACTGCCAGCCCCCTCACTGCCAGACCCTCACTGCCAACCCCCTCACTGCCAACCCCCTCACTCCCAACCCCCTCACTGCCAGACCCCCCTCACTGCCAGACCCCTCACTCCCAGCCCCCTCACTGCCAGACCCTCACTCCCAGCCCCCTCACTGCCAGACCCCTCACTCCCAGCCCCCTCACTCCCAGCCCCCTCACTGCCAGAACCCTCACTGCCAACCCCCTCACTCCCAACCCCCTCACTCCCAGCCCCCTGACTCCCAGCCCCCTCACTCCCAGCCCCCTCACTGCCAACCCCCTCACTGCCAACCCCCTCACTGCCAGCCCCCTCACTGCCAGCCCCCTCACTGCCAGACCCTCACTCCCAGCCCCCTGACTCCCAGCCCCCTCACTGCCAACCCCCTCACTGCCAGACCCCTCACTGCCAGACCCTCACTCCCAGCCCCCTGACTCCCAGCCCCCTGACTCCCAGCCCCCTCACTCCCAACCTCCCAGCCCCCCAGCCTCCCAGCCCCCTCACTCCCAGGCCCCTCACTCCCAGCCCCCTCACTCCCAGCCCCCTCACTCCCAGCCCCCTCACTGCCAGCCCCCTCACTCCCAGCCTCCCAGCCCCCTCACTCCCAGCCCCCTCACTCCCAACCCCCTCACTCCCAGACCCCTCACTCCCAGCCCCCTCACTCCAAGCCCCCTCACTCCCAGCCCCCTCACTCCCAGCCCCCTCACTCCCAGCCCCCTCACTCCCAACCCCCTCACTCCCAGCCGCCTCACTCCCAGCCCCCTCACTCCCAGGCCCTCACTCCCAGACCCCTCACTGCCAGACCGCTCACTCCCAGCCCCCTCACTCCCAGTCCCCTCACTCCCAGCCTCCCAGTCCCCTCACTCCCAGCCCCCTCACTGCCAGCCCCCTCACTCCCAGCCTCCCAGTCCCCTCACTGCCAGACCCCTCACTGCCAGCCCCCTCATTCCCAGTCCCCTCACTCCCAGCCCCCTCACTCCCAGCCCCCTCACTCCCAGCCCCCTCACTCCCAGCCTCCCAGTCCCCTCACTCCCAGTCCCCTCACTCCCAGCCCCCTCACTCCCAGCCCCCTCACTCCCAGTCCCCTCACTCCCAGTCCCCTCACTCCCAGCCCCCTCACTGCCAGACCCCCTTACTCCCAGCCCCCTCACTCCCAGTCCCCTCACTCCCAGTCCCCTCACTCCCAGTCCCCTCACTCCCAGTCCCCTCACTCCAAGTCCCCTCACTCCCAACCCCCTCACTCCCAGCCCCCTCACTGCCAACCCCCTCACTCCCAGCCCCCTCACTGCCAGACCCCCTCACTCCCAGCCCCCTCACTCCCAGTCCCCTCACTCCCAGTCCCCTCACTCCCAGTCCCCTCACTCCCAGTCCCCTCACTCCAAGTCCCCTCACTCCCAATCCCCTCACTCCCAACCCCCTCACTGCCAACCCCCTCACTCCCAGCCCCCTCACTGCCAGCCCCCTCACTGCCAACCCCCTCACTCCCAGCCCCCTCACTCCCAGCCCCCTCACTCCCAGCCCCCTCACTGCCAGCCCCCTCACTGCCAGACCCCTCACTCCCAGCCCCCTCACTCCCAGCCCCCTCACTCCCAGCCTCCCAGCCCCCTCACTCCCAGCCCCCTCACCCCCAGCCCCCTCACTCCCAGCCCCCTCACTCCCAACCCCCTCACTGCCAACCCCCTCACTCCCAGCCCCCTCACTGCCAGCCCCCTCACTGCCAGACCCCTCACTCCCAGCCCCCTCACTCCCAGCCCCCTCACTCCCAGCCTCCCAGCCCCCTCACTCCCAGCCCTCTCACTGCCAGCCCACTCACTCCCAACCCCCTCACTCCCAGCCCCCTCACTCCCAACCCCCTCAATGCCAGCCCCCTCACTGCCAACCCCCTCACTGCCAACCTCCTCACTGCCAGCCCCCTCACTGCCAACCCCCTCACTGCCAACCTCCTCACTGCCAGCCCCCTCACTGCCAGACCCTCACTGCCAACCCCCTCACTGCCAACCCCCTCACTCCCAACCCCCTCACTGCCAGACCCCCTCACTGCCAGACCCCTCACTCCCAGCCCCCTCACTGCCAGACCCTCACTCCCAGCCCCCTCACTGCCAGACCCCTCACTCCCAGCCCCCTCACTCCCAGCCCCCTCACTGCCAGACCCTCACTGCCAACCCCCTCACTCCCAACCCCCTCACTCCCAGCCCCCTGACTCCCAGCCCCCTCACTCCCAGCCCCCTCACTGCCAACCCCCTGACTGCCAACCCCCTCACTGCCAGCCCCCTCACTGCCAGACCCTCACTCCCAGCCCCCTGACTCCCAGCCCCCTCACTGCCAACCCCCTCACTGCCAGACCCCTCACTGCCAGACCCTCACTCCCAGCCCCCTGACTCCCAGCCCCCTCACTCCCAGCCCCCTCACTCCCAGCCCCCTCACTTCCAACCTCCCAGCCCCCTCACTCCCAGCCTCCCAGCCCCCTCACTCCCAGCCCCCTCACTCCCAACCCCCTCACTCCCAGACCCTCACTGCCAGACCCCTCACTCCCAGCCCCCTCACTCCCAGCCCCCTCACTGCCAGCCCCCTCACGGCCAGCCCCCTCACTCCCAGCCCCCTCACTCCCAACCCCCTCACTCCCAGCCCCCTCACTCCCAGCCCCCTCACTCCCAGGCCCTCACTCCCAGCCCCCTCACTCCCAGCCTCCCAGTCCCCTCACTCCCAGCCCCCTCACTGCCAGCCCCCTCACTCCCAGCCTCCCAGTCCCCTCACTGCCAGACCCCTCACTCCCAGCACCCTCACTCCCAGCCCCCTCACTCCCAGCCCCCTCACTCCCAGCCCCCTCACTCCCTGCCCCCTCACTCCCAACCCCCTCACTCCCAGCCCCCTCACTCCCAGCCCCCTCACTGCCAGCCCCCTCACTGCCAGCCCCCTCACTCCCAGCCCCCTCACTCCCAGCCCCCTCACTCCCAGCCCCCTCACTGCCAGCCCCCTCACTCCCAGCCCCCTCACTCCCAGCCCCCTCACTCCCAGCCCCCTCACTCCCAGCCTCCCAGTCCCCTCACTCCCAGGCCCCTCACTCCCAGCCCCCTCACTCCCAGCCCCCTCACTCCCAGCCCCCTCACTCCCAGCCCCCTCACTCCCAGCCCCCTCACTGCCAGACCCTCACTGCCAGCCTTCTCACTGCCAGACCCCTCACTCCCAGTCCCCTCACTCCCAGTCCCCTCACTCCCAGCCTCCCAGTCCCCTCACTCCCAGCCCCCTCACTCCCAGCCCCCTCACTCCCAGCCCCCTCACTCCCAGCCCCCTCACTCCCAGCCCCCTCACTCCCAGCCCCCTCACTCCCAGCCCCCTCACTCCCAGCCCCCTCACTCCCAACCCCCTCACTCCCAACCCCCTCACTCCCAACCCCCTCACTCCCAGCCCCTCACTGCCAGACCCTCACTGCCAGACCCTCACTCCCAGCCCCCTCACTGCCAGCCCCCTCACTCCCAGCCCCCTCACTCCCAGCCCCCTCACTCCCAGCCCCCTCACTCCCAGCCCCCTCACTCCCAGCCCCCTCACTCCCAGCCCCCTCACTCCCAACCCCCTCACTCCCAGCCCCCTCACTCCCAGCCCCCTCACTCCCAACCCACTCACTGCCAACCCCCTCACTCCCAGCCCCCTCACTCCCAGCCCCCTCACTCCCAACCCCCTCACTCCCAGCCCCCTCACTGCCAGCCCCCTCACTCCCAGCCCCCTCACTCCCAGCCCCCTCACTCCCAGCCCCCTCACTCCCAACCCCCTCACTCGCAGCCCCCTCACTCCCAGCCCCCTCACTCCCAGCCCCCTCACTCCCAACCCCCTCACTCCCAGCCCCCTCACTGCCAGACCCTCACTGCCAGACCCCTCACTGCCAGACCCCTCACTCCCAGCCCCCTCACTGCCAGCCCCCTCACTCACACCCAACCCAACCCAACTCACCCCCACCCTATCCCGCTCATCAAAAACGAACCCCACTCACACCAACCCAACTCCACATACTAAACAAAACCCCACTCACCCCAACCCCACTCATACCCAACCCAACCCCACTCACCCCAACCCAACCCCACTCACCCCAACTCAACCCCACTCACCCCAACTCAACACCACACACCCCAATCCAACCCCTCACCCCAACCCAACCCCACTAACACCCAACCCAACCCCACTCACACCCAACCCAATCCCACTCACCCCAACCCCACCCCACTCACCCCAGCCAAACCCCACTCATCCCAATGCAACCTCACTCACCCCAACCCAACCTCACTAACCCCAACCCCACTCACCACAACCCACCCCAACCCAACCCCACTCAATTCAACCCCACTCACCCCAACCCCACTCACCCCACCCCCACTCACCCCAACCTAACCCCACTAACCCCAACCCCACCCCAACCCGACCCACCCCAACACATGCCACTCACCCCAATCCAACTCCACTCACCCCAGCCCAACCCCACTCCCCCCAGCCCAACCCCACTCACTCCAACCCAACCCCACTCCCCCCAGCCCAACCCCACTCACTCCAACCCAACCCCACTAACACCCAACCCAATCCCACTCACCCCAACCCCACTCACCCCAACCCCACTCACCCCAACCTAACCCCACTAACCCCAACCCCACCCCAACCCAACCCACCCCAACTTATGCCACTCACCCCAATCCAACTCCACTCACCCCAACCTAACCCCACTCACACCAGCCCAACCCCACCCAACCCCACTCACATCCAACACAACCCTACGCACCCTAACCTATCCCTGCTCACACCCAACCCAACTGCTCACACCAACCTCACTCACCCCAACCCAATTCACACCCAATCTAACCCCACTCACACCCAACCCCACTCACACCCAACCCAACCCCACTCACTCCAACCCAACTCACACTATCCCATCCCCACTCACACCCAACCCCACTCACACATAACCCAACCCCACTTACACCCCACCCAACCCCACTCACCTCAACCCAACCCCACTCACACCCAACCCAACCCCACTCACACCCAACCCCACTCACACCCAACCCAATCCCACTCACCCCTACCCTACCCTGCTCACCCCAACCCCACTCACCCCAACCCAAGCCCGCTCACACCAAATCAAACCCAGCTCTCCCCTAATTCAATTTAGCCTCACACCCAGCATCTAAACTCCTTGTCTTAGCACCCAGCTCCAAACCCAACGCCCTTGCTATGTAATACAGGCTAAGCTGTGAATAATATTTAATGTAACGTGTAGAATCGTACATGAGAGCAACCTATTGCAACTAAAAACATACTCCACAAGAATTGAAATAATAAACTATGACATTTGTAATCATTTCTATAACCAAAATAATATGCTTCAAAATTGTTGAGCCCTTTCACTCGGGGTGAGTTGACTCGAAGTTGGGAGCTGCCAATGTGAATTTGATAATCTGGTATAGCTCACTGAAACAGAACCTTAGTTCAGTGAAGTCAACCAATTGCATAATGAGAGACAGCCACAGGTATAGACAACCGAATCATCAAACCTGTCGCAACAGGAAGGCAGCTGGCTTTGTAGAAACCACGATCTCTTTGTCAACAGCTCAATGAAAAACATCAGATCATTTGCATTGCTGGGTGGTTGGAAGGTGAAGAGAGTTTTGGGAAGGAGTTAAGCTGGGAGTCTATTGGAATTACAGGTTTGGGAAGACACCTCCATCATCCTGTGAGATGGAACATGTCTGCAGACGTGGCAGAAACAAGGAAGAATCTGTGTGTCATTAACACACTCTCTTTCCGGGAGATTTATATATTTGTCCCAATTGCAGGATCTTAAAAGAAAAGGAAATCTTACTGAGAACAGCAGAAACTAAAAGAAGCCCTGATGGAAAATCATGCACCCTTGCCGATGTCGAGGTTGGTGCGGAGATGCACCATGCTGCGGAGTGGAGATCCCACCTCAACCTTGATTAAGGCCCTTGTCAGGCTTCCTGCCCCACTGCTGGTATTAACTGGCCTTTGCTCCGACCCCCATTACTTATCTGGGATGTTTTCCCACATTGAATTGTAGAGCGGGTTACACAACATCCCGACTTTCCAAAGTGCATTCCAGCCAGTGCAGTCACGGCAGTCGCACAGTTTGTGCATAGGAAAGACATACAGGCTGACAATTGTTATGAAGCATCTTCCATGACCATCGAGTCCTGAAGTGGGAGTTGAACCCACAGCTTCTGGCCTAGGGGTAAGGACATCACCCACTGCGCCACATGGCCTGCCAGGAAACTGTAATAATGACCAGGTGATCAGTTTTAGTGTTGCTGGTTGAGGGATAAATATTATTCAGGGGTCTGGGGAGCCCAGTGACCATGGGATTGGTTCCATCCACCTGACAGAGCACGCACAACCTCAGTCTAATATCTCAGCTCTGACAGTACAGTATCCCCACAGTACTTCACTAATAGTATCCGTCTAGACATTGTGCTAAAGTCTCTGGAACGGGACTTGAACTCACAAACTTCCAACTGAAGAGACGAGAGTGTAACCCACTGAGCTGCGGTCGATTCCTGTCGTCCATCGCTGTCACTAACTCACTTGGCCCTACCCTGGACAATGGGTGAGACAGCAAGGGGTGATCTACAAGCCCTTTGCTCGCGAGATCATCCTGAACCGTGCAGGGTGCCACCAAATCGAGACTCACCCTGGAGTTGCTGCTGATGCGGCTGACCAAAGTGTCGAGGATTGTGATGTTCTCGTGCCTATGCAGGATGATGAAACGTAGAAAGGTCTTGAGAAGTGCCACCTCGGCGATACTGCGCAGGAAGAGGTCCAGGTAGGCCGTGCTGGCTATCATTTCCTCAATGGAAGTCTTACAGAGATCAGAGCGGGAACACAGTCAGCCCAGAGAAACCTATTGCAACTAAAAACATAGACTACACAGTACAAATGTACTGACACAGAAAACATGCATCAGGCTCAATGGCCTACTGCCCAAGTCTGCCGAGTGATTCGGATGCAAGAGCTGCACAAATCTGGTTCACAAGCCTCTTTTGAGAAAACAAAGGCTTGTGTTTTTACAACACCTCACACATCCTCAGGACGTCCCAAAGAGTTTTACAACCAATGAGCTATTTAAGGTGTGGTGACTGTTGTGTTATAGGAAATACTGACCAGAATTCTCTGACCATTGGGATTGTCATTTCCCGCTATACTGCACCCCCACCCACAGGTCTCCCGGCAGTGCGGGATGGCTTCAATGGGAAACGCCATTGGCAAGTGGCAGGAGTAGAGAATCCAGTTGCCGGCGAGCGGTGCACTGCCAAGGAACGCACGGCAGAGGGACCGGAGATCCTGCCCACTGAAGGCGGGGTTTATTTGTGCCGTTACACTAGGGAGAACACATTCTGCACATGCTCAGTTGCAGTCTCAGAGCCGGTGTCATAATGCCAGCTGGCTGCATTAAAACAAACAAGTTGGCTTGACACAAACTAACAATAAAGTTCAATTTACCCACGTTTAGATGTGTGCAGTCCTTATGCAATTGCAAATTCTTCTCTTTAGTCTATCTATCCTTTAGCAACTGTTCTCTTCACTAAATGAGATTCTCAATTTCCAATGTGGAGAATTAATTGTAATATTTAGTTTTGTGGACACGTTTTGATAAAAAGAAATGTATTTTACTAAATTTCACATAGTAGAACTCAAAATGATGACTCTGGGATTGAGTCCCGGATTACTGATCAAGTGAAGTAGCCAGGCCATGTAGAAACTCTCTGTGAAATACCTTAAACACACTCGATCTAGTTTCAGGAAGCCACACTCTGAAAATCTCAGCGAGATTGCGATGCGATCAGACATTAGGGGGTGTGATGGATCGTTGCCAGCAAAATAGATTTTTCTGTGAACGTCAGTGTAATTGTAGCTGAAAATGCAACTGGGGGATTCTATGAAAATGCCATTTGGTGGTGTTACTGGGATCAGAGACACAGGAAAGTACTGAATTTTAACGCTGGAATTCCCACGGGAAATGCTGACACTTGCCAAGTTCCTATACAGTGCAAGGTTACATTCGTATTCCTTTCAGGACCAGTTACACGTGCGTTCGCAGCATTAGTGTGCGCTGACTGAGAATGGGCAATTGTTCCTGATATATCTCTGTTCAGTGTAAGGCGTTAGAATGAATGTGGAAAGTCAATATACGCACAGTAAGATCCCACAAACAGAAATGTGACCACGAGGAGACAATCAGTTTTTCGTGGCGTTGGTTGAGGGATTAATACTGGGTCCAGGTCCCCAAGGAGAACATATCTGCACTTCTTCAAAATGTCACCCAGGACATTTTCTTCATGCACCTGGGAGATCAGTCTGAATTCTGACCCTCTGACAGTGCGGCACTCCCTCAGTTCTGACCCTCTGATGCTGCAGGACTCCCTCAGTACTGACCCTCTGACAGTGCAGCATTCCCTCAGTACTGACCCTCTGACAGTGTAGCACTCCCTCAGTACTGGCCCTCTGACAGTGCAGCACTCCCTCTGTACTGCCCCTCTGACAGTGCAGCATTCCCTCAGTACTGACCCTCTGACAGCACGGCACTCCCTCAGTACTGGCCCTCTGACAGTGCAGCATTCCCTCAGTACTGACCCTCTGACAGTGCAGCACTCCCTCAGTACTGACCCTCTGACAGTGCAGCACTCCCTCAGTACTGACCCTCTGACAGTGCAGCACTCCCTCAGTACTGACCCTCTGACAGTGCAGCACTCCCTCAGTACTGACCCTCTGACAGTGCAGCACTCCCTCAGTACTGACCCTCTGACAGTGCGGCAGTCCCTCAGTACTGACCCTCTGACAGTGCAGCACTCCCTCAGTACTGGCCCTGTGACAGTGCAGCATTCCCTCCGTACTGACCCTCTGACAGTGCAGCACTCCCTCAGTACTGACCCTCTGACAGTGCGGCAGTCCCTCAGTACTGACCCTCTGACAGTGCAGCACTCCCTCAGTACTGACCCTCTGACAGTGCGGCACTCCCTCAGTACTGACCCTCTGACAGTGCGGCACTCCCTCAGTACTGACCCTCTGACAGTGCAGCACTCCCTCAGTACTGACCCTCTGACAGTGCGGCACTCCCTCAGTACTGACCCTCTGACAGTGCAGCACTCCTTCAGTACTGACCCTCTGACAGTGCGGCACTCCCTCAGTACTGACCCTCTGACAGTGCAGCACTCCCTCAGTACTGACCCTCTGACAGTGCGGCAGTCCCTCAGTACTGACCCTCTGACCGTGCAGCACTCCTTCAGTACTGACCCTCTGACAGTGCGGCACTCCCTCAGTACTGACCCTCTGACAGTGCAGCACTCCCTCAGTACTGATCCTCTGACAGTGCAGCACTCCCTCAGTACTGACCCTCTGACAGTGCAGCACTCCCTCAGTACTGACCCTCTGACAGTGCGGCACTCCCTCAGTACTGACCCTCTGACAGTGCGGCAGTCCCTCAGTACTGACCCTCTGACAGTGCAGCACTCCCTCAGTACTGACCCTCTGACAGTGCGGCACTCCCTCAGTACTGATCCTCTGACAGTGCAGCACTCCCTCAGTACTGACCCTCTGACAGTGCAGCACTCCCTCAGTACTGACCCTCTGACAGTGCGGCACTCCCTCAGTACTGATCCTCTGACAGTGCAGCACTCCCTCAGTACTGACCCTCTGACAGTGCGGCACTCCCTCAGTACTGACCCTCTGACAGTGCGGCAGTCCCTCAGTACTGACCCTCTGACAGTGCAGCACTCCCTCAGTACTGACCCTCTGACAGTGCGGCACTCCCTCAGTACTGACCCTCTGACAGTGCAGCACTCCCTCAGTACTGACCCTCTGACAGTGCGGCACTCCCTCAGTACTGACCCTCTGACAGTGCGGCACTCCCTCAGTACTGACCCTCTGACAGTGCAGCACTCCCTCAGTACTGACCCTCTGACAGTGCGGCACTCCCTCAGTACTGACCCTCTGACAGTGCAGCACTCCCTCAGTACTGACCCTCTGACAGTGCGGCACTCCCTCAGTACTGACCCTCTGACAGTGCGGCACTCCCTCAGTACTGGCACCAAAGGAGGAGTGGACGATGATGGTGATGGTAAGACCAGTTTTTGGGTGAAGGAGACGTGCAGGAGACTGTGGGCTAGACTATGATGCTGAGGTCGGGGCGAGTGGTACAGCTGTGATAAATTCCGAGATGTTTATGAGAATTATGATTTTGGTGATGGGGACTGAGGCAGTCCAGTTGGGCGGGGACAGTGTGGGAATGAAGCAGAAGGCAGGTGTCAGACTTACCTTGTGCAGTGCGGGCCCCATGACTGGCACCAAGAATCCATTGTGAACATAATCCACCAGCTGCTTCTGGATGAGAGGATGGGCTACCTGATCAAAACAGAAACCAAATACCCATTAGTGAAGGTAAATAAATCACAGTTCATCACATTCACCCCTATCGCATTCTGCATGAACCTCAGCACATCCCTCACAGGGCAGGAACAGATCCGCATATTCAAATGAGCCATTGAGTGTGGCACAGTGGTTAGCACGGTTGCTTCACAGCTCCAGGGCCCCAGGTTCAATTCCTGGCTCAGGTCACTGTGTGTGTGCGGAGTCTGCACATCCTCCCCGTGTTTGCGTGGGTTTCCTCCGGGTGCTCCGGTTTCCTCCCACAGTCCAAAGATGTGCAGGTTAGGTGGATTGGACGTGAAAAATTGCCCTTAGTGACCAAAATTGCCCTCAGTGTCCATAGATTAGGTTATGTTAGGTGGGGTCACGGAAATTGAGGGGGTGATTGGGCCTAAGGTAGGCTGCTCTTTCAGAGGGTCAGTGCAGCCCAGGGAGACCGCCGCAGGGAGACCGCCGCAGGGAGACCGCCACGGGGAGACCGTCCCGGGGAGACCGCCACGGGGAGACTGCCCCGGGGAGACCGCCCCGGGGAGACCGCCCAGGGGAGACCGTCATGGGGAGACCGCCCCGGGGAGACCGCCCCAGGGAGACCGCCCCAGGGAGACCGTCACGGGGAGACCGCCACGGGGAGACCGTCCCGGGGAGACCGCCACGGGGAGACCGTCCCGGGGAGACCGCCCCAGGGAGACTGCCCCGGGGAGACCGCCACGGGGAGACTGCCCCGGGGAGACCGCCCCAGGGGGACCGCCCCGGGGAGACTGCCCCGGGGAGACCGCCCCGGGGAGACCGCCCTGGGGAGACCGTCATGGGGAGACCGCCCCGGGGAGACTGCCCCGGGGAGACCGCCCCGGGGAGACTGCCCCGGGGAGACCGTCACGGGGAGACTGCCCCGGGGAGACCGCCCCGGGGAGACCGCCCCGGGGAGACCGCCACGGGGAGACCGCCCTGGGGAGACCGTCATGGGGAGACCGCCCCGGGGAGACCGCCACGGGGAGACCGCCCCGGGGAGACCGCCCCGGGGATACCGCACCGGGGAGACGGCCCCTGGGAGCCGCGTTGTACTGGTTTCCACAAACGTGGACCAGTTGCAATGGAGGGGGCTGTCCTGGGCCATTAGAGACTCCAGGTGGTCGGGGACGAGGCAGAGTGGCAGCCTGGCACTCCCACGGCCAGGGTGCCCCGGGGGGGGGGGGGGGGGGGGGGAGCGAGGGGCGGGGTGGGGGGGGGGGGGGGATCTGTGAGGAGCCTTTTGCGCTCGGCCAGCAGGAAATGAGTCAAGTGCGGCCTTCACCCTGATGACCCGTCAGAGCTTTGACAAAGGGTCATCTGGACTCAAAACGTTCGCTCTTTTCTCTCCTCACAGGTACTACCGGCCCTGCTGAGATTTTCCAGCATTTTCTCTTTTAGTTTCAAATTCCAGCATCCGCAGTAATTTGCTTTTATTTTTGACCTGTCCCTTGTTCGTGTCAGCCAGAATGATGCTTCCCTCTCACTGAGCACACTTCCATTGTCTCCCAGGATCTCCATCTGATAGACTGAGCCGTCCGGCATTGTTACCCCCACCTACCCCCACCCAAGGGACCACTTTGGCGGAGAGCTCCGAGGAGACGACCATCGAGGCGTCAGAGCTGTCACCCCCCCACCTTCCCCCAGCGCAGAGACACCCACCGCGGTGGGTGACAGTAATGGACAGGCGTCTGGGACACAATCTGGTGAGCAGCACACAGTTACTGATGCACATCAGGGGGAGGCAGGAACATCCAATGGAGACAGCAGTCGGAGGTCTGCGGGATCCCAGGACCCAGCTGGGTCCCGGTCAGGTGCTGAGCCTGTGGACAAGGCTCTCCCAGAGCTGCTGGAGATGCGAGGGCACGGCGGTGAGATTCAGGAGGGGATGTCACCAACACTCTGGCAACTGCGAGCCGATTGGAGGACTCCCAGAGGCTAGGGGCACAGGAGATGGCACAAGCAATGCGTGGTACCAAAGGCAACACTGCCAGGGTGGCACCTCAGTGGAAATCCTGGAGCACGAGGTCAGGTCTTGAGCGGAGGTGTCCAAGACGTGACCCAGCCTGTGACCACCATGGCTGAGGGCCTCGACACCATGTCCGAGTCACTGAGGGACATGTCCCAGACGCGGGTGGACATTGCCGGGCACTGCAGAGTGTGGCCCAGTCACTGAGGGCGTCACGCCCATGCTGCAGAGATTGGGGAGCCTCGTGGAGCCGGGTGACGCAGAGGCCTCCAGCAGAGGCCTCCAGTTTGTATCTTCCGGTTAGACACGCCACAGCCGTCCGGTCTCAACATCGACCCTCAGACGATTAGCTCTATCCCACCTCGACCCCTTTGTTTTCATTCCATTTCATTTGTCTTTCACCGTTTATTTATTTCTTGTCTTCATTTATATGTACATTTTCCCCCCAGCCTTTCCCTCTATCTTATCCTCCCTTTCCTTACCTTTTCTCCCCTTTTTCTCATTTTACCTCTCTCCTACCCGTATCCCCCCTCCCCCACATCCACATCTGTCACAGTTTACCCTCTGATGTTAGTTTCTCTGCTGTTTGGCCTGTCACACCTGTTGCTCTCTCTGGGGACTGGGTTAAGGGGACAGGGTGCCATCAGCACTCTTTCCCTGGCTTTCTGTGACTATGACTCATCTTTCATTCCCTCACTCCACAGTATAAATATTTCCCACTTTCTCTGTCTTATAGCTTTGAAAAAAGGTCATCGGACTCGAAACGTTCGCTGTTTTCTCTCCCTACAGATGCTGCTGGACCTGCTGAGATGTTCCAGCATTTTCTCCTTGGTTTCAGATTCCAGCATCTGCAGTAATTTGCTTTTATTACTGACTGAAGCTGGTGTGATATTCTCACAGGTTAATTAAAATTGGTGCTAATTGGGGTCGGTGATATGCTTGCCATAACTGGCCGTGATCTGGAAGTGGCCATTGGCAGCGGTCCGGTGATATGGTAAACTGAATCGCGCTCGTGGCAAATCTCGATTTCGGCCTTTCCCGCTATTTAACCAGCGCGTCCAGATCCACACCGGGAATAACGCGATGGTGAAACCGCGCCCAGAAAATGCTGGACAATCTCGCCTGTGAAGAGAGAACGGAGCCAACATTTCCTGTCTGGATGACTCTTGGTAAATATAAACAACCCCTCAATTAGATTCCAGCCTGTAGCTGACTCTCGCCGATCGGTTATTCTGGGGTGAACTACCCGTACCCCTCAGCTGGATTTGCGCCTGCAACTCACTCCCAGAAATCTGTTACTCAGGCTGTGATTTCCAACTGGGTTGTGCCCAATGCCCATCCCGTCCCATTGGGTCAGGCGCAAAGCGTGATTCCCGCGGGGCACCGAGAGCGAGTCACTCACAGCACAAACCGGACCACACCCAGCGATAATCACATTTACATTAACCACTCAACTGAATGTGCGCAGCCCACCTGAGACCCCATTCTCCGGCTCTCGGGGATCTAGACCACATCGGCAAGGCCCCAATCCCACACCGATTAGCAGCTGTCTCCACAAATAGGAGAGCAGGCGCGATGACCATGCCGGGGGGCTCGGAGGCCATTTGAGGCCCCGGGTGGCCAGGGACAGGGCAGGACAGTGCCCTGGCAGTGCCCGGGTACCAGGTTGGCACAACCAAGGGGCAAGGCCTGAGGGTGGGCCATGACCATGAAATGGTGGTGAGGTGGGGGGGTAGGAATGTGTGGGTTTGAAGTGGGGACCCTGAAGGTGGGGGGCACTCGGTGACCTCATAGCAAGGAATGCTCACTTGGAGGGGGACGCAGTGATTCCCGATTGCCACGAGGAGGATGGGTACGGGATCGGGTCATCCTCATGCCTGAGAGGTGGTGGGGGGCGGGGGGGAGGGGGTGGTGACACTAACCTTTAGTCAATGGGGTGGAGTGGGGGGGGGAGCTTGCCCCTTGGGTGTCGAGGGCTGCGGGTCCATGTCCGTGGGTGGGGTCTGTGGGGGACCTTCAACCTCTATTTGGGATCAGGGCACCCTTTGTAAATGGCACCCCGATCCCGGCGGAGCCAGTCTGGCCGGAGCGTTTGGTTCCTCACAGCAGGAAAAAATTGGAAACTCGCCAAGCCCCGAAGAAATGACTGTGTGCGATCGACCGGCCACCCGGCCCCGGCCCACCCGGCCCCGCTACACCCGGCCCCGCCGCACCCGGCCCCGCAACACCCGGCCCCGTCGCACCCGGCCCCGTTACACCCGGCCCCCGGCCCCGCTACACCCGGCCCCGTCGCACCCGGCCCCGTTACACCCGGCCCCCGGCCCCGCAACACCCGGCCCCGCAACACCCGGCCCCGCCGCACCCGGCCCCGCAACACCCGGCCCCGCAGCACCCGGCCCCGCCGCTCCCGGCCCCGCCGCACCCGGCCCCGTTACACCCGGCCCCGTTACACCCGGCCCCGTTACACCCGGCCCCGTTACACCCGGCCCCGTTACACCCGGCCCGGTTACACCCGGCCCCGCTACACCCGGCCCCGTTACACCCGGCCCCGCTACACCCGGCCCCGTTACACCCGGCCCCGTTGCACCCGGCCCCGTTGCACCCGGCCCCGTTACACCCGGCCCCGTTACACCCGGCCCCGCCGCACCCGGCCCCGCCGCACCCGGCCCCGTTGCACCCGGCCCCGTTACACCCGGCCCGGTTACACCCGGCCCCGCTACACCCGGCCCCGTTACACCCGGCCCCGTTGCACCCGGCCCCGTTGCACCCGGCCCCGTTACACCCGGCCCCGTTACACCCGGCCCCGTTACACCCGGCCCCGCCGCACCCGGCCCCGTTACACCCGGCCCCGTTGCACCCGGCCCCGCCGCACCCGGCCCCGTTGCACCCGGCCCCGTTACACCCGGCCCCGTTACACCCGGCCCCGTTGCACCCGGCCCCGTTGCACCCGGCCCCGTTACACCCGGCCCCGTTACACCCGGCCCCGTTACACCCGGCCCCGTTACACCCGGCCCCGTTACCCCCGGCCCCGCTGCACCCGGCCCCGTCGCACCCGGCCCCGTCGCACCCGGCCCCGTTACACCCGGCCCCGTCGCACCCGGCCCCGTCACACCCGGCCCCGTTACACCCGGCCCCGTCACACCCGGCCCCGTCACACCCGGCCCCGTTGCACCCGGCCCCGTTGCACCCGGCCCGGTTACACCCGGCCCCGCTACACCCGGCCCGGTTACACCCGGCCCCGCTACACCCGGCCCCGTTACACCCGGCCCCGTTACACCCGGCCCCGTTACACCCGGCCCCGCTACACCCGGCCCCGTTACACCCGGCCCCGCTACACCCGGCCCCGTTACACCCGGCCCCGCTACACCCGGCCCCGTTGCACCCGGCCCCGTTGCACCCGGCCCCGTTGCACCCGGCCCCGTTGCACCCGGCCCCGTTGCACCCGGCCCCGTTGCACCCGGCCCCGTTACACCCGGCCCCGTTACACCCGGCCCCGTTACACCCGGCCCCGTTACACCCGGCCCCGTTACACCCAGCCCCGTTGCACCCGGCCCCGTTACACCCGGCCCCACCGCACCCGGCCCCGCCGCACCCGGCCCCGCCGCACCCGGCCCCGTTGCACCCGGCCCCGTTACACCCGGCCCCGTTACACCCGGCCCCGTTGCACCCGGCCCCGTTGCACCCGGCCCCGTTACACCCGGCCCCGTTACCCCCGGCCCTGCCGCACCCGGCCCCGTTACACCCGGCCCCGTTACACCCGGCCCCGTTACACCCGGCCCCGTCGCACCCGGCCCCGCCGCACCCGGCCCCGTTACACCCGGCCCCGTTACACCCGGCCCCGCCGCACCCGGCCCCGTTACACCCGGCCCCGTTACACCCGGCCCCGCCGCACCCGGCCCCGTTACACCCGGCCCCGTTGCACCCGGCCCCGTTACACCCGGCCCCGTTGCACCCGGCCCCGTTACACCCGGCCCTGCCGCGTTACGCCCGGCCCCGTTACACCCGGCCCCGTTACACCCGGCCCCGTTACGCCCGGCCCCGTTACACCCGGCCCCGTTACACCCGGCCCCGTTACACCCGGCCCTGCCGCGTTACGCCCGGCCCCGTTACACCCGGCCCTGCCGCGTTACGCCCGGCCCCGTTACACCCGGCCCCGCCACACCCGGCCCCGTTACACCCGGCCCCGCCGCACCCGGCCCCGTTACACCCGGCCCCGTTACACCCGGCCCCGTTACACCCGGCCCCGTTACACCCGGCCCCGTTACACCCGGCCCCGCCGCACCCGGCCCTGCTACACCCGGCCCCGTTACACCCAGCCCCGTTACACCCGGCCCCGTTACACCCGGCCCCGTTACACCCGGCCCCGTTACCCCCGGCCCTGCCGCACCCGGCCCCGTTACACCCGGCCCCGTTACACCCGGCCCCGTTACACCCGGCCCCGTTACACCCGGCCCTGCCGCGTTACGCCCGGCCCCGTTACACCCGGCCCTGCCGCGTTACGCCCGGCCCCGTTACACCCGGCCCCGCCACACCCGGCCCCGTTACACCCGGCCCCGCCGCACCCGGCCCCGTTACACCCGGCCCCGTTACACCCGGCCCCGTTACACCCGGCCCCGTTACACCCGGCCCCGTTACACCCGGCCCCGCCGCACCCGGCCCTGCTACACCCGGCCCCGTTACACCCAGCCCCGTTACACCCGGCCCCGTTACACCCGGCCCCGTTACACCCGGCCCCGTTACCCCCGGCCCTGCCGCACCCGGCCCCGTTACACCCGGCCCCGTTACACCCGGCCCCGTTACACCCGGCCCCGTTACACCCGGCCCCGTTACACACGGCCCCGCCGCACCCGGCCCCGTTACACCCGGCCCCGTTACACCCGGCCCCGTTACACCCGGCCCCGTTACACCCGGCCCCGTTACACCCGGCCCCGTTGCACCCGGCCCCGTTACACCCGGCCCCGTTACACCCGGCCCCGTTGCACCCGGCCCCGTTGCACCCGGCCCCGTTGCACCCGGCCCCGTTACACCCGGCCCGGTTACACCCGGCCCCGTTGCACCCGGCCCCGTTACACCCGGCCCCGTTACACCCGGCCCCGTTACACCCGGCCCCGTTACACCCGGCCCCGTTACACCCGGCCCCGTTGCACCCGGCCCCGTTGCACCCGGCCCCGTTACACCCGGCCCCGTTACACCCGGCCCCGTTACACCCGGCCCCGTTACACCCGGCCCCGTTACCCCCGGCCCTGCTGCACCCGGCCCCGTTACACCCGGCCCCGTTACACCCGGCCCCGTTACACCCGGCCCCGTCGCACCCGGCCCCGCCGCACCCGGCCCCGTTACACCCGGCCCCGTTACACACGGCCCCACCGCACCCGGCCCCGTCACACCCGGCCCCGTTACACCCGGCCCCGTTACACCCGGCCCCGTTACACCCGGCCCCGTCACACCCGGCCCCGTCACACCCGGCCCCGTTACACCCGGCCCGGTTACACCCGGCCCCGCTACACCCGGCCCCGTTACACCCGGCCCCGTTACACCCGGCCCCGTTACACCCGGCCCCGCTACACCCGGCCCCGTTACACCCGGCCCCGCTACACCCGGCCCCGTTACACCCGGCCCCGCTACACCCGGCCCCGTTACACCCGGCCCCGTTGCACCCGGCCCCGTTGCACCCGGCCCCGTTGCACCCGGCCCCGTTGCACCCGGCCCCGTTGCACCCGGCCCCGTTACACCCGGCCCCGTTACACCCGGCCCCGTTACACCCGGCCCCGTTACACCCGGCCCCGTTACACCCGGCCCCGTTGCACCCGGCCCCGTTACACCCGGCCCCACCGCACCCGGCCCCGCCGCACCCGGCCCCGCCGCACCCGGCCCCGTTGCACCCGGCCCCGTTACACCCGGCCCCGTTACACCCGGCCCCGTTGCACCCGGCCCCGTTGCACCCGGCCCCGTTGCACCCGGCCCCGTTACACCCGGCCCCGTTACACCCGGCCCCGTTACACCCGGCCCCGTTGCACCCGGCCCCGTTACCCCCGGCCCTGCCGCACCCGGCCCCGTTACACCCGGCCCCGTTACACCCGGCCCCGTTACACCCGGCCCCGTCGCACCCGGCCCCGCCGCACCCGGCCCCGTTACACCCGGCCCCGTTACACCCGGCCCCGCCGCACCCGGCCCCGTTACACCCGGCCCCGTTACACCCGGCCCCGCCGCACCCGGCCCCGTTACACCCGGCCCCGTTGCACCCGGCCCCGTTACACCCGGCCCCGTTGCACCCGGCCCCGTTACACCCGGCCCTGCCGCGTTACGCCCGGCCCCGTTACACCCGGCCCCGTTACACCCGGCCCCGTTACACCCGGCCCCGTTACACCCGGCCCTGCCGCGTTACGCCCGGCCCCGTTACACCCGGCCCTGCCGCGTTACGCCCGGCCCCGTTACACCCGGCCCCGCCACACCCGGCCCCGTTACACCCGGCCCCGCCGCACCCGGCCCCGTTACACCCGGCCCCGTTACACCCGGCCCCGTTACACCCGGCCCCGTTACACCCGGCCCCGTTACACCCGGCCCCGCCGCACCCGGCCCTGCTACACCCGGCCCCGTTACACCCAGCCCCGTTACACCCGGCCCCGTTACACCCGGCCCCGTTACACCCGGCCCCGTTACACCCGGCCCCGTTACACCCGGCCCCGTTACACCCGGCCCTGCCGCGTTACGCCCGGCCCCGTTACACCCGGCCCTGCCGCGTTACGCCCGGCCCCGTTACACCCGGCCCCGCCACACCCGGCCCCGTTACACCCGGCCCCGCCGCACCCGGCCCCGTTACACCCGGCCCCGTTACACCCGGCCCCGTTACACCCGGCCCCGTTACACCCGGCCCCGTTACACCCGGCCCCGCCGCACCCGGCCCTGCTACACCCGGCCCCGTTACACCCAGCCCCGTTACACCCGGCCCCGTTACACCCGGCCCCGTTACACCCGGCCCCGTTACCCCCGGCCCTGCCGCACCCGGCCCCGTTACACCCGGCCCCGTTACACACGGCCCCGCCGCACCCGGCCCCGTTACACCCGGCCCCGTTACACCCGGCCCCGTTACACCCGGCCCCGTTACACCCGGCCCCGTTGCACCCGGCCCCGTTACACCCGGCCCCGTTACACCCGGCCCCGTTGCACCCGGCCCCGTTGCACCCGGCCCCGTTGCACCCGGCCCCGTTGCACCCGGCCCCGTTACACCCGGCCCCGTTACACCCGGCCCCGTTACACCCGGCCCCGTTGCACCCGGCCCCGTTGCACCCGGCCCCGTTACACCCGGCCCCGTTACACCCGGCCCCGTTACACCCGGCCCCGTTACACCCGGCCCCGCCGCACCCGGCCCCGTTACACCCGGCCCCGTTACACCCGGCCCCGTTACACCCGGCCCCGTTACCCCCGGCCCTGCTGCACCCGGCCCCGTTACACCCGGCCCCGTTACACCCGGCCCCGTTACACCCGGCCCCGTCGCACCCGGCCCCGCCGCACCCGGCCCCGTTACACCCGGCCCCGTTACCCCCGGCCCTGCCGCACCCGGCCCCGTTACACCCGGCCCCGTTACACCCGGCCCCGTTACACCCGGCCCCGTTACACCCGGCCCCATTACACCCGGCCCCGCCGCACCCGGCCCCGTTACACCCGGCCCCGTTACACCCGGCCCCGTTACACCCGGCCCCGTTACACCCGGCCCCGCTACACCCGGCCCCGTTACACCCGGCCCCGTTACACCCGGCCCCGTTACACCCGGCCCCGTTGCACCCGGCCCCGTTGCACCCGGCCCCGTTACACCCGGCCCCGTTACACCCGGCCCCGTTACACCCGGCCCCGTTACACCCGGCCCCGCCACACCCGTCCCCGGCGCTCCCGGCCCCGTTACACCCGGCCCCGCCACACCCGGCCCCGTTACACCCGGCCCCGCCACACCCGGCCCCGCCACACCCGGCCCCGTTACACCCGGCCCCGTTACACCCGGCCCCGTTACACCCGGCCCCGTTACACCCGGCCCCGTTACACCCGGCCCCGTTACACCCGGCCCCGCCGCACCCGGCCCTGCTACACCCGGCCCCGTTACACCCGGCCCCGTTACACCCGGCCCCGTTACACCCGGCCCCGTTACACCCGGCCCCGTTACACCCGGCCCCGTTACCCCCGGCCCTGCCGCACCCGGCCCCGTTACACCCGGCCCCGTTACACCCGGCCCCGTTACACCCGGCCCCGTTACACCCGGCCCCGCCGCACCCGGCCCCGTTACACCCGGCCCCGTTACACACGGCCCCGCCGCACCCGGCCCCGTTACACCCGGCCCCGTTACACCCGGCCCCGTTGCACCCGGCCCCGTTACACCCGGCCCCGTTACACCCGGCCCCGTTGCACCCGGCCCCGTTGCACCCGGCCCCGTTACACCCGGCCCCGTTACACCCGGCCCCGTTACCCCCGGCCCTGCTGCACCCGGCCCCGTTACACCCGGCCCCGTTACACCCGGCCCCGTCGCACCCGGCCCCGCCGCACCCGGCCCCGTTACACCCGGCCCCGTTACACCCGGCCCCGTTACCCCCGGCCCTGCCGCACCCGGCCCCGTTACACCCGGCCCCGTTACACCCGGCCCCGTTACACCCGGCCCCGTTACACCCGGCCCCATTACACCCGGCCCCGCCGCACCCGGCCCCGTTACACCCGGCCCCGTTACACCCGGCCCCGTTACACCCGGCCCCGTTACACCCGGCCCCGTTACACCCGGCCCCGTTACACCCGGCCCCGCTACACCCGGCCCCGTTACACCCGGCCCCGTTACACCCGGCCCCGTTGCACCCGGCCCCGTTGCACCCGGCCCCGTTACACCCGGCCCCGCTACACCCGGCCCCGTTACACCCGGCCCCGTTACACCCGGCCCCGCCACACCCGTCCCCGGCGCTCCCGGCCCCGTTACACCCGGCCCCGCCACACCCGGCCCCGTTACACCCGGCCCCGCCACACCCGGCCCCGCCACACCCGGCCCCGTTACACCCGGCCCCGTTACACCCGGCCCCGTTACACCCGGCCCCGTTACACCCGGCCCCGTTACACCCGGCCCCGTTACACCCGGCCCCGCTACACCCGGCCCCGCTACACCCGGCCCCGCTACACCCGGCCCCGTTACACCCGGCCCCGTTACACCCGGCCCCGTTACACCCGGCCCCGTTACACCCGGCCCCGTTACACCCGGCCCCGTTACACCCGGCCCCGTTACACCCGGCCCCGTTACACCCGGCCCCGTTACACCCGGCCCCGTTACACCCGGCCCCGTTACACCCGGCCCCGTTACACCCGGCCCCGGCGCTCCCGACCCGGCCCCGCTGTGCCAATATTTACTGCCCATCCCCGAGGGTATTTAAGAGTCAATCACATCGCTGTGTGTCTGGAGTCACATGGAGGCCAGACCGGGTAAGGTCGGCAGATTTCCTTCCCTGAAGGACATTTGTGACCCAGATGGGTTTTTACAACAATCCACAACGGTTTCATGGGGTGGGATTCTTGGACCCCCGCCGGGTCGGAGTATCGCCGGGGGCTGGCGTGAATCCAGCTGGCGTGAATTAATATATACCAGGCACCTTTGGTCTTCCTGGTATATATTAATGACCCAGACCTTGGTGTGCAGAATGATACGAAGATTGGAACTTCAAAAGAGCATAGATACATGCTGGTGGATTGGGCAGACAAGTGGCAGATGGAGTTCAATGCAGAGTGTTAGGTCATTCATTTTGGCAGGAAGAGTGTGAAGCGACAGTATCAAATAAAGAGAGAAAGCCTTAAGGAGGCGCAGGAACAAAGAAATCTGTGTGACAATGTACATAAGTCAGTGAAGGTGGTCGGGTAAGGAGAGAGACTGTGGATAAAACACAGAGGGTTCTATTAATAGGGATATTGAGTACAAGAGTACATGTTGAACTTGTACAGGACACTCGTTAGGCCTCATCTGGATTTCTGGGTCCAGTTCTGGGCTCCATACTGAATGAAGAATGTGAAGGTGTTGGGGAGAGTGCAGAGGAGATTCACAAGAATGATTCCAGAGATAAATAACTGTAGGTACGATGATAGATGGGAGAGGTTGGGACTGTTTTCCTCACCAAAAAGGCCAAAAGAAGCAGAAATGATGTGAGGAAAAATTATTTCACCCAGGGGGTGGTTAGAGTCTGGAACGAACTTCCTGGGAGGGTGGAAGAGGCAGCTTCGAGGTATTCGAAAGGGAATTGGATTGTTTTCGGAAAGGAAAGAATGTGCAAGGTTCCAAGGCAGGGGCGTGGGACTTGGTGGAATGTTCTTTCCCGAGAGCCAGTGCCGACCTGGTGGGATGAATGTCCCCCTTTCCCACTGAAAATATTCTGGGAAATCCCTTGATCAGATTGTAACTGATTCTGGCTGGTCAACCCCTTTCCCTGATCAATAGCGACGTTGTCAACAGGCTGGTTTTAGAACGGGAGCGGTGTACCTGAATGACAGCGTTACAGAATTCCAGGGAGTTCATGAACATGGTGAGCGAGGTGACACCCATCCAGTCCTCGCGCCGCAGCGCATGCCAATCATCGCCACGCACTTCGATCTTTCGAGGTAAAGATGAGTAAAGTGCACTGAGGCCCGTGGCCAGCACCTGTCGGAGCCAAGGTGAAAGGTCAGAGAGACAGCACACAATGTCAGACAAGACACAGACGAAGATTATAAACGTCTCATTCACCCACAACCCAATGCGGGGATTCGGGGGATGTGTTACACACAACAGGACAGGTGGAGAAAGTAGACATTATGAGGACATAATGAGTAATATTACAGACAGTCATGTGACACCATAGCTCCACATCCCTCAGTATATGCAATGAAAATCTATCAACCTTATTCTTCAAAGATCCGAGCATCACTGAGCAGCCAGTGAGCTTTTGGGAGGGCGGGAGGTGTGTGTGTGTGTGGGGGGGGGGGCGCCCTTGACATTCAATGGCATTACCATCGCTGAATCCCCACAGTCAACATCCTGGGGGTTACCATTGATCAGAAACTGAACTGGACCCAGCCACATTAATACTGTGGCTACCACGGCAGGTCAGAGGCCAGGAATCCTACAGCAAGTAACTCACCTCCTGACCCCTCAAAGCCTGTCCACCATCTACAAGGCACAAGTCAGCAGTGTGCTGGAATACTCTCCACTTGCCTGGATGAGCGCAGCTCCAACAACACTCAAGAAGCTCAACACTATCCAGGACAAAGCAGCCGTTTGATTGGCTCCCCTTCCACAAACATTCAAACTCTCCCCCACCGACGCACAGTGACAGCCGTGTGCACCATCTACAAGATGCACTGCAGGAACTCACCAAGGTTCCTCAGACAGCACTTTCCAAACCCACGACCACTACCATCTAGAAGGACAAGAGCAGCAGATACCTGGGGCCCCCACCACCTGGAGGTTCCCCTTCAAGTCACTCACTGCCCTGACTGGGAAATATATCGCCGTTCCTTCACTGTCGCTGGGGCAACATCCTGGAACTCCCTCCCTAACAGCACAGTGGGTGTACCTACACCTCAGGGACTGCAGCGGTTCAAGAAGGCAGCTCACCCCCACCTTCTGAAAGGCAATTAGGGATGGGCAATAAATGCTGGCCTAACCAGCGACACCCACATCCCGTCGATGAATTTAAAAAAAGATTCCATCGAATTCCACTTACCCCATCCTCAGAATTTTTAGTGTTTTATCGTTTCTCATTACCTTTTGTATCTGTGCTTTTTAAAATTCTCATTTTTTTTTCAAACCTCCTCCAGCCCTACACTGCTCTGAGAGACCTGCTCTCCTCAACCCCTCCCAATTTCCACCTTTGGAACTGTGCCCCCAGCTGGGACCAAAGCTCTGGAATTCCCCCCCTCTCCAAAACAGAACTCTGTGAGCGAGCTGCTGGCCTATCGATGTGATTTCCGATTTCAGTTTCAAAGTGCGTCTGGGAAGCAGTTTGGGATGTTTCCCTGTGCTAAAGGCGCTATGTAAATGGTGGGTGTTGTTGTTGTACACCAGCTGAGTGATTTGTGTATCTGGACACCCGGATCTCTGCTCCTTCACAATGATCGGTTTGGAAGGTTAGGTTTGGAGATGCAGATGTCAGCTCGATGTAAATTAGCTGCTGTAAAAGCTGCTAAAGAAAGACTTCCACTTCTTTCCCACCCTCTCGGACTTACAACGGTGTTTTTAAAGCCAATTGTAATGTGGGAAATGCCTCCGCCAATTTGTGCATATCCTGCAAGAACTTTTACACCAAGCAGTGGGCAGAGAGGAGTGGGTTAAATACTGGAGGGGACCAAGCCTGTGCCCGATAGAACGTCAGCTGAACTTGCAATCTAAAAGCAGCCTCAGTAAATACACCACTCAGCTGTGACCAGGGCAGGACCAGCCACGATGCCAGGAAGTGGTTGTGTCTGTCTCTCGAGAGGCAAGGGTACACACCCTGTTGGCTTCAAAAACCGCCCAGGAGATTCCAAACATTCCAATCCAACTCTGGCAGAGGATGCAGGCAGCAGCGAGACAGACTGCCTGCAGAGTCGCTGATCACACCCTGGGCCCTTTCAGCAGGCAGCACTGAGACACGGAGCTGGATTCTCTGCATCCCGACACCAAAACCACGTCCGGCACCGGGGCGGAGAATCCATTTCGGTGCACAAAATCGGGACCGGTGCCGGGTATCGCCATACCAGCGGCCATTGCTGCAGGCCCGCCCCGGCATTCCCCGCCCCGGCATTCCCCTCCCCGGCATTCCCCTCCCCGCCCCGGCATTCCCCACCCCGGCATTCCCCTCCCCGCCCCGGCATTCCCCTCCCCGCCCCGGCATTCCCCTCCCCGGCATTCCCCTCCCCGCCCCGGCATTCCCCTCCCCGCCCCGGCATTCCCCTCCCCGGCATTCCCCTCCCCGCCCCGGCATTCCCCACCCCGCCCCGGCATTCCCCACCCCGGCATTCCCCTCTTTCCCCGCCCCGGCATTCCCCGCCCCGGCATTCCCCTCCCCGGCATTCCCCTCTTTCCCCTCCCCGGCATTCCCCTCCCCGCCCCGGCATTCCCCTCCCCGGCATTCCCCACCCCGCCCCGGCATTCCCCTCCCCGGCATTCCCCTCCCCGCCCCGGCATTCCCCACCCCGCCCCGGCATTCCCCTCCCCGCCCCGGCATTCCCCGCCCCGGCATTCCCCTCCCCGGCATTCCCCTCTTTCCCCGCCCCGGCATTCCCCGCCCCGGCATTCCCCTCCCCGGCATTCCCCTCTTTCCCCGCCCCGGCATTCCTCGCCCCGCCATTCCCCACCCCGGCATTCCCCTCTTTCCCCGCCCCGGCATTCCCCGCCCCGGCATTCCCCTCTTTCCCCGCCCCGGCATTCCCCACCCCGGCATTCCCCTCCCCGGCATTCCCCGCCCCGGCATTCTCCTCCCCGGCATTCCCCGCCCCGGCATTCCCCACCCCGGCATTCCCCTCCCCGGCATTCCTCGCCCCGCCATTCCCCACCCCGGCATTCCCCTCTTTCCCCGCCCCGGCATTCCCCGCCCCGGCATTCCCCTCTTTCCCCGCCCCGGCATTCCCCACCCCGGCATTCCCCTCCCCGGCATTCCCCGCCCCGGCATTCCCCTCTTTCCCCGCCCCGGCATTCCCCGCCCCGGCATTCCCCTCCCCGGCATTCCCCGCCCCGGCATTCCCCTCCCCTCCCCGGCATTCCCCGCCCCGGCATTCCCCTCCCCGGCATTCCCCTCCCCGCCCCGGCATTCCCCTCCCCGGCATTCCCCTCCCCGCCCCGGCATTCCCCTCCCCTCCCCGGCATTCCCCGCCCCGGCATTCCCCACCCCGCCATTCCCCACCCCGGCATTCCCCGCCCCGCCATTCCCCGCCCCGCCATTCCCCACCCCGGCATTCCCCGCCCCGGCATTCCCCACCCCGCCATTCCCCGCCCCGGCATTCCCCACCCCGCCATTCCCCGCCCCGGCATTCCCCGCCCCGCCATTCCCCACCCCGCCATTCCCCACCCCGGCATTCCCCACCCCGCCATTCCCCACCCCGGCATTCCCCTCCCCGGCATTCCCCTCCCCGGCATTCCCCACCCCGCCATTCCCCACCCCGCCATTCCCCGCCCCGCCATTCTCCGCCCCGCCATTCCCCGCCCCGCCATTCCCCGCCCCGCCCCGGCATTCCCCGCCCCGGCATTCCCCGCCCCGCCATTCTCCGCCCCGCCATTCCCCGCCCCGCCATTCTCCGTCCCGCCATTCCCCACCCCGGCATTCCCCGCCCCGCCCCGGCATTCCCCGCCCCGGCATTCCCCTCCCCGGCATTCCCGCCCCGGCATTCCCCTCCCCTCCCCGGCATTCCCCGCCCCGGCATTCCCCTCCCCTCCCCGGCATTCCCCTCCCCGGCATTCCCCTCCCCGCCCCGGCATTCCCCTCCCCGGCATTCCCCTCCCCGCCCCGGCATTCCCCTCCCCTCCCCGGCATTCCCTGCCCCGGCATTCCCCACCCCGCCATTCCCCACCCCGGCATTCCCCGCCCCGCCATTCCCCACCCCGCCATTCCCCACCCCGCCATTCCCCACCCCGGCATTCCCCGCCCCGGCATTCCCCGCCCCGCCATTCCCCGCCCCGGGATTCCCCACCCCGCCATTCCCCGCCCCGGCATTCCCCGCCCCGCCATTCCCCACCCCGCCATTCCCCACCCCGGCATTCCCCACCCCGCCATTCCCCACCCCGGCATTCCCCTCCCCGGCATTCCCCTCCCCGGCATTCCCCGCCCCGGCATTCCCCACCCCGCCATTCCCCACCCCGCCATTCCCCGCCCCGCCATTCTCCGCCCCGCCATTCCCCGCCCCGCCATTCCCCGCCCCGCCCCGGCATTCCCCGCCCCGGCATTCCCCGCCCCGCCATTCTCCGCCCCGCCATTCCCCGCCCCGCCATTCTCCGTCCCGCCATTCTCCACCCCGCCATTCCCCGCCCCGCCCCGGCATTCCCTGCCCCGGCATTCCCCGCCCCGCCATTCTCCGTCCCGCCATTCTCCGCCCCGCCATTCCCCGCCCCGGCATTCCCCGCCCCGGCATTCCCCGCCCCGGCATTCCCCGCCCCGGCATTCCCCTCCCCGGCATTCCCCTCCACGCCCCGGCATTCTCCGCCCCGGCATTCCCCTCCCCGGCATTCCCCTCCCCGGCATTCCCCTCCCCTCCCCGGCATTCCCCGCCCCGGCATTCCCCTCCCCGGCATTCCCCTCCCCGCCCCGGCATTCTCCGCCCCGGCATTCCCCGCCCCGGCATTCCCCTCCCCGCCCCGGCAATCCCCGCCCCGGCATTCCCCTCCCCGGCATTCCCCTACCAGCCCCGGCATTCCCCGCCCCGGCATTCCCCGCCCCGGCATTCCCCTCCCCGCCCCGGCAATCCCCGCCCCGGCATTCCCCTCCCCGGCATTCCCCGCCCCGGCATTCCCCGCCCCGGCATTCCCCGCCCCGGCATTCCCCGCCCTGCCATTCTCCGACCCGCCATTCCCCGCCCCGCCATTCCCCACCCCGCCCCGGCATTCCCCGCCCTGCCATTCTCCGACCCGCCATTCCCCGCCCCGCCATTCCCCGCCCCGGCATTCCCCGCCCCGGCATTCCCCGCCCCGGCATTCCCCGCCCCGCCCCAGCATTCCCCGCCCCGCCATTCTCCGCCCCGCCATTCCCCGCCCCGCCATTCTCCGCCCCGCCATTCCCCGCCCCGCCATTCCCCGCCCCGGCATTCCCCGCCCCGGCATTCTCCGCCCCGCCCCAGCATTCCCCGCCCCAAAATTCTCCGCCCCGCCCCGGCATTCCCCTCCCCGGCATTCCCCGCCCCGCCCCAGCATTCCCCGCCCCGGCATTCTCCACCCCGGCATTCCCCGCCCCGCCATTCTCTGTCCCGCCATTCTCCGCCCCGCCATTCCCCGCCCCGCCATTCTCCGCCCCGCCATTCCCCGCCCCGCCATTCCCCGCCCCGCCCCGGCATTCCCCACCCCGCCATTCCCCGCCCCGCCCCGGCATTCCCCGCCCCGCCATTCTCTGCCCCGCCATTCTCCGCCCCGCCATTCCCCGCCCCGCCATTCCCCGCCCCGCCCCGGCATTCCCCACCCCGCCATTCCCCGCCCCGCCCCGGCATTCCCCGCCCCGCCATTCCCCGCCCCGCCATTCTCCGCCCCGCCATTCCCCGCCCCGCCATTCCCCGCCCCGCCCCGGCATTCCCCACCCCGCCATTCCCCGCCCCGCCCCGGCATTCCCCGCCCCGCCATTCTCTGCCCCGCCATTCTCCGTCCCGCCATTCTCCACCCCGCCATTCCCCGCCCCGCCCCGGCATTCCCTGCCCCGGCATTCCACGCCCCGCCATTCTCCGCTCCGCCACTCTCCGCCCCGCCATTCTCCGCCCCGGCATTCCCCGGACCGCCATTCTCCGCCCCGCCATTCTCCGCCCCGCCATTCTCCGCCCCGGCGTTCCCCGCCCCGCCATTCTCCGCCCCGCCATTCCCCGCCCCGCCATTCCCCGCCCCGGCATTCCCCGCCCCGCCATTCCCCGCCCCGCCATTCTCCGCCCCGCCATTCACCGCCCCGCCATTCTCCGCCCCGGCATTCCCCGCTCCGCCATTCTCCGCCCCGCCATTCTCCGCCCCGCCATTCTCTGCCCCGCCATTCTCCGCCCCGCCATTCCCCGCCCCGGCATTCCACGCCCCGGCTTTCCCCGCCCCGCCATTCCCCGCCCCGCCCCGCCATTCCCCGCCCCACCATTCTCCGCCCCGCCATTCCCCGCCCCGCCCCGCCATTCCCCACCCCGCCATTCTCCGTCCCGCCATTCTCCACCCCGCCATTCCCCGCCCCGCCCCGCCCCAGCATTCCCCGCCCCGGCATTCCCCGCCCCGCCATTCTCCGCCCCGCCATTCCCCACCCCGCCATTCCCCGCCCCGCCCCGGCATTCCCCGCCCCGGCATTCCCCGCCCCGCCATTCTCCACCCCGCCATTCCCCGCCCCGCCATTCTCCGCCCCGCCATTCCCCACCCCGCCATTCCCCGCCCCGCCCCGGCATTCCCCGCCCCGGCATTCCCCGCCCCGCCATTCTCCGCCCCGCCATTCCCCGCCCCGCCATTCTCCGCCCCGCCATTCTCCACCCCGCCATTCTCCGCCCCGCCCCGGCATTCCCTGCCCCGACATTCTCAGCCCCGCCATACCACGCCCTGGCATTCCCCGCCCCGGCATTCTCCGTCCCGCCATTCCCCGCCCCGGCATTCCCCGCCCCGCCATTCTCCGCCCCGCCATTCTCCGCCCCGCCATTCCCCGCCCCGCCATTCCCCGCCCCGCCATTCTCCGCCCCGCCATTCCCCGCCACGCCATTCTCCCAACCGCCATTCCCAGCCCCAGCATTCCCCGCCCCGGCATTCCCCGCCACGCCATTCTCCCAACCGCCATTCCCAGCCCCAGCATTCCTCGCCCCGGCATTCCCCGCCCCGGCATTCCCCGCCCCGGCATTCCCCGCCCCGGCATTCCACGCCCCGGCTTTCCCCGCCCCGCCATTCCCCGCCCCGCCCCGCCATTCCCCGCCCCGGCATTCTCCGCCCCGCCCCAGCATTCCCCGCCCCGGCATTCCCCGCCCCGGCATTCTCCGCCCCGCCCCGGCATTCCCCGCCCCGGCATTCCCCGCCCCGGCATTCTCCGCCCCGCCCCAGCATTCCCCGCCCCGGCATTCCCCGCCCCGCCATTCCCCGCCCCGCCATTCTCCGCCCCGGCATTCTCCGTCCCGCCATTCTCCGCCCCGCCATTCCCAGCCCCGCCATTCTCCGCCCCGCCATTCCCCGCCCCGCCATTCTCCGCCCCGGCATTCTCCGCCCCGGCATTCTCCGCCCCGCCATTCTCCGCCCCGCCATTCCCCGCCCCGCCATTCCCCGCCCCGCCATTCTCCGCCCCGGCATTCTCCGTCCCGCCATTCTCCGCCCCGCCATTCCCCGCCCCGCCATTCCCCGCCCCGCCATTCCCCGCCCCGCCATTCCCCGCCCCGCCATTCTCCGCCCCGCCATTCCCCGCCCCGCCATTCCCCGCCCCGCCATTCTCCGCCCCGGCATTCTCCGCCCCGGCATTCTCCGCCCCGCCATTCTCCGCCCCGGCATTCTCCGCCCCGCCATTCCCCGCCCCGCCATTCTCCGCCCCGGCATTCTCCGTCCCGCCATTCTCCGCCCCGCCATTCCCAGCCCCGCCATTCTCCGCCCCGCCATTCCCCGCCCCGCCATTCTCCGCCCCGGCATTCCCCGCCCCGCCATTCTCCGCCCCGCCATTCTCCGCCCCGGCATTCTCCGCCCCGGCATTCTCCGCCCCGCCATTCTCCGCCCCGGCATTCCCCGCCCCGGCATTCCCCGCCCCGGCATTCTCCGCCCCGGCATTCTCCGCCCCGCCATTCTCCGCCCCGCCCCGCCATTCTCCGCCTCGCCATTCTCCGCCCCGCCCCGCCATTCTCCGCCCCGCCATTCTCCGCCCCGCCATTCTCCGCCCCGGCATTCTCCGCCCCGGCATTCTCCGCCCCGCCATTCTCCGCCCCGCCATTCTCCGCCCCGGCATTCCCCGCCCCGGCATTCTCCGCCCCGGCATTCTCCGCCCCGGCATTCTCCGCCCCGCCATTCTCCGCCCCGCCCCGCCATTCTCCGCCCCGGCATTCTCCGCCCCGGCATTCTCCGCCCCGCCATTCTCCGCCCCGGCATTCTCCGCCCCGGCATTCTCCGCCCCGCCATTCTCCGCCCCGCCATTCTCCGCCCCGGCATTCTCCGCCCCGGCATTCTCCGCCCCGGCATTCTCCGCCCCGCCATTCTCCACCCCGCCCCGCCATTCTCCGCCCCGCCCCGCCATTCTCCGCCCCGCCATTCTCCGCCCCGCCCCGGCATTCTCCGCCCCGGCATTCTCCGCCCCGCCATTCTCCGCCCCGCCCCGCCATTCTCC
The DNA here is from genome assembly GCF_047496885.1 of Scyliorhinus torazame. Classification (NCBI taxonomy): domain Eukaryota; kingdom Metazoa; phylum Chordata; class Chondrichthyes; order Carcharhiniformes; family Scyliorhinidae; genus Scyliorhinus; species Scyliorhinus torazame. The sequence goes on along the minus strand of NC_092721.1, from coordinate 209,482,839 downwards.
GCCCCGCCATTCTCCGCCCCGCCCCGGCATTCTCCGCCCCGGCATTCTCCGCCCCGCCATTCTCCGCCCCGCCCCGGCATTCTCCGCCCCGCCCCGCCAATCTCCACCCCGCCATTCTCCGCCCCGGCATTCTCCGCCCCGGCATTCTCCTCCCCGGCATTCTCCGCCCCGCCATTCTCCGCCCCGCCATTCTCCGCCCCGCCATTCTCCGCCCCGCCATTCTCCGCCCCGCCATTCTCCGCCCCGGCATCCTCCGCCCCGCCATTCCCCGCCCCGCCATTCTCCGCCCCGGCATCCTCCGCCCCGCCATTCTCCACCCTGCCATTCTCCGCCCCGCCATTCCCCGCCCCGCCATTCTCCGCCCGCCATTCTCCGCCCCGGCATTCTCCGCCCCGTAATTCTCCGCCCCGCCATTCTCCGGCCCGGCATTCTCCGCCCCGGCATTCTCCGCCCCGCCATTCTCCGCCCCGGCATTCTCCGCCCCGCCATTCTCCGCCCCGGCATTCTCCGCCCCGGCATTCTCCGCCCCGCCATTCCCCGCCCCAGCATGCCCCGCCCCAGCATTCCCCGCCCCGCCATTCTCCGCCCCGGCATTCCCCGCACCGCCATTCTCCGCCCCGCCATTCCCCGCCCCGCCATTCCCCGCCCCGCCATTCTCCGCCCCGGCATTCTCCGCCCCGGCATTCCCCGCCCCGCCATTCTCCGCCCCGCCATTCTCCGCCCCGCCATTCCCCGCCCCGCCATTCCCCGCCCCGCCATTCTCCGCCCCGCCATTCCCCGCCCCGCCATTCCCCGCCCCGCCATTCCCCGCCCCGGCATTCTCCGCCCCGCCATTCTCCGCCCCGCCATTCTCCGCCCCGCCATTCTCCGCCCCGGCATTCTCCGCCCCGCCATTCTCCGCCCGCCATTCTCCGCCCCGCCATTCTCCGGCCCGGCATTCTCCGGCCCGGCATTCTCCGGCCCGGCATTCTCCGCCCCGGCATTCTCCGCCCCGCCATTCTCCGCCCCGGCATTCTCCGCCCCGCCATTCTCCGCCCCGGCATTCTCCGCCCCGCCATTCTCCGCCCCGCCATTCTCCGCCCCGGCATTCCCCGCCCCGGCATTCCCCGCCCCGGCATTCCCCGCCCCGCCATTCTCCGCCCCGGCATTCCCCGCCCCGGCATTCTCCGCCCCGGCATTCTCCGCCCCGGCATTCTCCGCCCCGCCATTCTCCGCCCCGCCATTCTCCGCCCCGGCATTCTCCGCCCCGCCATTCTCCGCCCCGCCATTCTCCGCCCCGCCATTCCCCGCCCCGGCATTCTCCGCCCCGCCCCGCCATTCTCCGCCCCGCCATTCTCCGCCCCGGCATTCCCCGCCCCGGCATTCTCCGCCCCGCCCCGCCATTCTCCGCCCCGCCATTCTCCGCCCCGCCATTCTCCGCCCCGCCCCGGCACTCTCCGCCCCGCCATTCTCCGCCCCGCCATTCTCCGCCCCGCCCCGGCATTCTCCGCCCCGGCATTCTCCGCTCCGCCATTCTCCGCCCCGCCCCGGCATTCTCCGCCCCGGCATTCTCCGCCCCGGCATTCTCCGCCCCGCCATTCTCCGCCCCGGCATTCCCCGCCCCGCCATTCTCCGCCCCGGCATCCTCCGCCCCGCCATTCTCCGCCCCGCCATTCTCCGCCCCGGCATTCTCCGCCCCGCCATTCCCCGCCCCGCCATTCTCCGCCCCGCCATTCCCCGCCCCGCCATTCTCCGCCCCGGCATTCTCCGCCCCGCCATTCCCCGCCCCGCCATTCTCCGCCCCGCCATTCCCCGCCCCGCCATTCTCCGCCCCGGCATTCCCCGCCCCGGCATTCTCCGCCCCGGCATTCCCCGCCCCGGCATTCTCCGCCCCGCCATTCTCCGCCCCGGCATTCTCCGCCCCGCCATTCTCCGCCCCGCCATTCCCCGCCCCGCCATTCTCCGCCCCGGCATTCTCCGCCCCGCCATTCTCCGCCCCGCCATTCTCCGCCCCGCCATTCCCCGCCCCGCCATTCCCCGCCCCGGCATTCTCCGCCCCGCCATTCCCCGCCCCGCCATTCTCCGCCCCGCCATTCTCCGCCCCGGCATTCTCCGCCCCGCCATTCTCCGCCCCGCCATTCTCCGCCCCGGCATTCCCCGCCCCGGCATTCTCCGCCCCGCCATTCCCCGCCCCGCCATTCTCCGCCCCGCCATTCCCCGCCCCGCCATTCTCCGCCCCGCCATTCCCCGCCCCGCCATTCTCCGCCCCGCCATTCCCCGCCCCGCCATTCTCCGCCCCGCCATTTTCCGCCCCGCCATTCTCCGCCCCGGCATTCTCCGCCCCGCCATTCTCCGCCCCGCCATTCTCCGCCCCGCCATTCTCCGCCCCGGCATTCCCCGCCCCGGCATTCCCCGCCCCGGCATTCCCCGCCCCGGCATTCCCCGCCCCGCCATTCTCCGCCCCGCCATTCTCAGGCCCGGCATTCCCCGCCCCGGCATTCCCCGTCCCGCCATTCTCCGCCCCGCCATTCTTAGGCCCGGCATTCCCCGCCCCGCCATTCCCCGCCCCGCCATTCCTCGCCCCGCCATTCCCCGCCCCGCTATTCTCAGGCCCGGCATTCCCCGCCCTGCCATTCCCCGCCCCGCCATTCCCAGGCCCGGCATTCTCAGGCCCGGCATTCTCCGCCCCTGCATTCCCCGCCCCGGCATTCCCCGCCCCGGCATTCCCAGGCCCGGCATTCCCAGGCCCGGCATTCTCCGCCCCGGCATTCTCCGCCCCGGCATTCCCCGCCCCGGCATTCCCCGCCCCTGCATTCCCCGCCCCGGCATTCCCCGCCCCGGCATTCTCCGCCCCGGCATTCTCCGCCCTGGCATTCTCCGCCCCGGCATTCTCCGCCCCGGCATTCCCCGCCCCGGCATTCTCCGCCCCGGCATTCCCCGCCCCGGCATTCCCCGCCCCGGCATTCCCCGCCCCGCCATTCCCCGCCCCGGCATTCTCAGGCCCGGCATTCTCCGCCCCGGCATTCCCCGCCCCGCCATTCCCCGCCCCGCCATTCTCAGGCCCGGCATTCCCCGCCCCGGCATTCCCCGCCCCGCCATTCTCCGCCCCGGCAGTCCCCGCCCCGCCATTCCCCGCCCCGCCGTTCCCCGCCCCGCCATTCCCCGCCCCGCCATTCTCAGGCCCGGCATTCCCTGCTCCGGCATTCCCCGCCCCGCCATTCCCAGGCCCGGCATTCTCAGGCCCGGCATTCCCCGCCCCGGCATTCCCCGCCCCGGCATTCCCCGCCCCGGCATTCCCCGCCCCGGCATTCTCAGGCCCGGCATTCTCCGCCCCGGCATTCCCCGCCCCGCCATTCCCCGCCCCGCCATTCTCAGGCCCGGCATTCCCCGCCCCGGCATTCCCCGCCCCGCCATTCTCCGCCCCGGCAGTCTCCGCCCCGCCATTCCCCGCCCCGCCGTTCCCCGCCCCGCCATTCCCCGCCCCGCCATTCTCAGGCCCGGCATTCCCTGCCCCGGCATTCCCCGCCCCGCCATTCCCAGGCCCGGCATTCTCAGGCCCGGCATTCCCCGCCCCGGCATTCCCCGCCCCGGCATTCTCCGCCCCGGCATTCCCCGCCCCGCCATTCCCCGCCCCGCCATTCCCCGCCCCGGCATTCTCCGCCCCGGCATTCTCCGGCCCGCCATTCTCCGCCCCGCCATTCTCCGCCCCGCCATTCTCCGCCCCGGCATTCCCCGCCCCGGCATTCCCCGCCCCGGCATTCCCCGCCCCGGCATTCCCCGCCCCGCCATTCCCCGCCCCGGCATTCTCAGGCCCGGCATTCTCAGGCCCGGCATTCTCCGCCCCGGCATTCCCCGCCCCGCCATTCCCCGCCCCGCCATTCTCCGGCCCGGCACTCTCCGCCCCGGCATTCTCCGCCCCGCCATTCTCCGCCCCGGCATTCTCCGCCCCGCCATTCTCCGCCCCGCCATTCCCCGCCCCGCCATTCTCCGCCCCGGCATTCTCCGCCCCGCCATTCTCCGCCCCGCCATTCTCCGCCCCGCCATTCCCCGCCCCGCCATTCCCCGCCCCGGCATTCTCCGCCCCGCCATTCCCCGCCCCGCCATTCTCCGCCCCGCCATTCTCCGCCCCGGCATTCTCCGCCCCGCCATTCTCCGCCCCGCCATTCTCCGCCCCGGCATTCCCCGCCCCGGCATTCTCCGCCCCGCCATTCCCCGCCCCGCCATTCTCCGCCCCGCCATTCCCCGCCCCGCCATTCTCCGCCCCGCCATTCCCCGCCCCGCCATTCTCCGCCCCGCCATTCCCCGCCCCGCCATTCTCCGCCCCGCCATTTTCCGCCCCGCCATTCTCCGCCCCGGCATTCTCCGCCCCGCCATTCTCCGCCCCGCCATTCTCCGCCCCGCCATTCTCCGCCCCGGCATTCCCCGCCCCGGCATTCCCCGCCCCGGCATTCCCCGCCCCGGCATTCCCCGCCCCGCCATTCTCCGCCCCGCCATTCTCAGGCCCGGCATTCCCCGCCCCGGCATTCCCCGTCCCGCCATTCTCCGCCCCGCCATTCTTAGGCCCGGCATTCCCCGCCCCGCCATTCCCCGCCCCGCCATTCCTCGCCCCGCCATTCCCCGCCCCGCTATTCTCAGGCCCGGCATTCCCCGCCCTGCCATTCCCCGCCCCGCCATTCCCAGGCCCGGCATTCTCAGGCCCGGCATTCTCCGCCCCTGCATTCCCCGCCCCGGCATTCCCCGCCCCGGCATTCCCAGGCCCGGCATTCCCAGGCCCGGCATTCTCCGCCCCGGCATTCTCCGCCCCGGCATTCCCCGCCCCGGCATTCCCCGCCCCTGCATTCCCCGCCCCGGCATTCCCCGCCCCGGCATTCTCCGCCCCGGCATTCTCCGCCCTGGCATTCTCCGCCCCGGCATTCTCCGCCCCGGCATTCCCCGCCCCGGCATTCTCCGCCCCGGCATTCCCCGCCCCGGCATTCCCCGCCCCGGCATTCCCCGCCCCGCCATTCCCCGCCCCGGCATTCTCAGGCCCGGCATTCTCCGCCCCGGCATTCCCCGCCCCGCCATTCCCCGCCCCGCCATTCTCAGGCCCGGCATTCCCCGCCCCGGCATTCCCCGCCCCGCCATTCTCCGCCCCGGCAGTCCCCGCCCCGCCATTCCCCGCCCCGCCGTTCCCCGCCCCGCCATTCCCCGCCCCGCCATTCTCAGGCCCGGCATTCCCTGCTCCAGCATTCCCCGCCCCGCCATTCCCAGGCCCGGCATTCTCAGGCCCGGCATTCTCCGCCCCGGCATTCCCCGCCCCGGCATTCCCCGCCCCGGCATTCCCCGCCCCGGCATTCCCCGCCCCGGCATTCTCAGGCCCGGCATTCTCCGCCCCGGCATTCCCCGCCCCGCCATTCCCCGCCCCGCCATTCTCAGGCCCGGCATTCCCCGCCCCGGCATTCCCCGCCCCGCCATTCTCCGCCCCGGCAGTCTCCGCCCCGCCATTCCCCGCCCCGCCGTTCCCCGCCCCGCCATTCCCCGCCCCGCCATTCTCAGGCCCGGCATTCCCTGCCCCGGCATTCCCCGCCCCGCCATTCCCAGGCCCGGCATTCTCAGGCCCGGCATTCCCCGCCCCGGCATTCCCCGCCCCGGCATTCTCCGCCCCGGCATTCCCCGCCCCGCCATTCCCCGCCCCGCCATTCCCCGCCCCGGCATTCTCCGCCCCGGCATTCTCCGGCCCGCCATTCTCCGCCCCGCCATTCTCCGCCCCGCCATTCTCCGCCCCGGCATTCCCCGCCCCGGCATTCCCCGCCCCGGCATTCCCCGCCCCGGCATTCCCCGCCCCGCCATTCCCCGCCCCGGCATTCTCAGGCCCGGCATTCTCAGGCCCGGCATTCTCCGCCCCGGCATTCCCCGCCCCGCCATTCCCCGCCCCGCCATTCTCCGGCCCGGCACTCTCCGCCCCGGCATTCTCCGCCCCGCCATTCTCCGCCGCGACCGGCCGATGTGCCGACGGAGTGGGTCTAACATGGTACCAGTCGGGCTACTCGCGAGGCGGCTGCACTCAGTCCGCGGCGGCCATGGTCGGGGGCGGGCCGAACGGAGGGCAGGGGGGGGGGCTCATAGGGCACCGGGCTGATTTTGGGCGGGCGGTTCGTGTTGGGCATACGGCCGATCGGGGGCAGCTCTGCGGTCGGAGCCGCCATGGAGCACGGGGGGGGGGGGGGGGGGCTGGAGGCTGCGCCGTGCGCATGCGCGACCTCTGACCCGGGAATGCGGGGGACCAGGAAAAGCTGCGAGTTTGACACCAGGACCCTGCGAGACCCCTGCGGGGCTGAGAATTTGTGGCCTTTTCACTCCAGTCGTTCTGTTGTGAAAGGCCACAGTTGTTACATCGCCGCGGCAACAGAGTCCCAAAGAGGGAGAAGCTGGCCGCAGGGATCACACACTGGGCTGCTTCAGCGGTCAGCACTGGGCCAAAAGGCAATGAGCACAACACCTGACCCTCACCAACAACGGTAGCACTGCTGCCGTCCAGCTTCAGGGTCCCAGGTTCAATTCCAGTCTCGGTCCACTATCTGTGCGGAATTTGCATTCCTCCCACAGTCCAAAGGTGAGCAGGTTAGGCGGATTGGCCGTGATCAATTGCCCTTAGTGTCCAAAGGTTAGTTGGGGTTACCGGATTACAGTGACAGGTTGGAGGCATGGGCAAAAGGGAGCTCTTTCCAAGGGACGGTGCAGACTCAATGGGCCGAATGGCCTCCTTCTCCACTGTAAATTCTATGATACTATGAACTCCCCGTCAATACTGACACACTCCCCGGGACCCCCTGGAAATACTGACACACTCCCCGGGACCCCCTGGAAATACTGACACACTCCCCGGGACCCCCTGTAAATACTGACACACTCCCCGGGGACCCTCTGTAAATACTGACACACTCCCCGGGGACGCCCTGTAAACACTGACACACTCCCCGGGACCCCCTGTAAATACTGACACACTCCCCGGGACCCCCTGGAAATACTGACACACTCCCCGGGACCCCCTAGAAATACTGACACACTCCCCGGGACCCCCTGTAAATACTGACACACTCCCCGGGACCCCCTGGAAATACTGACACACTCCCCGGGACCCCCTGTAAATACTGACACACTCCCCGGGGATCCCCTGTAAATACTGACACACTCCCCGGGGATCCCCTGTAAATACTGACACACTCCCCGGTACCCCCTGGAAATACTGACACACTCCCCGGGACTCCCTGTAAATACTGACACACTCCCCGGGACCCCCTGGAAATACTGACACACTCCCCGGGGATCCCCTGTAAATACTGACACACTCCCCGGGGATCCCCTGTAAATACTGACACACACCCCGGGGACCCCCTGTAAATACTGACACACTCCCCGGGACCCCCTGGAAATACTGACACACTCCCCGGGACCCCCTGTAAATACTAACACACTCCCCGGGACCCCCTGTAAATACTGACACACTCCCCGGGGCCCCCCTGTAAATACTGACACACTCCCCGGGGATCCCCCTGTAAATACTGACACACTCCCCGGGGATCCCCCTGTAAATACTGACACTCTCCCCGGGGATCCCCCTGTAAATACTGACACACTCCCCGGGGACCCCCTGTAAATACTAACACACTCCCCGGGACCCCCTGTAAATACTGACACACTCCCCGGGGATCCCCCTGTAAATACTGACACACTCCCCGGGAACCCCAGTAAATACTGACACACTCCTCGGGACCCCCTGGAAATACTGACACACTCCCCGGGGACCCCCTTTAAATACTGACACACTCCCCGGGAACCCCTGTAAATACTGACACAATCCTCGGGACCCCCTGGAAATACTGACACACTCCCCGGGACCCCCTGTAAATACTGACACACTCCCCGGGACCCCCTGTAAATACTGACACATACCCCGGGGATCCCCCTGTAAAGACTGACACACTCTCCGGGAACCCTCTGTAAAGATGGACACACTCCCCAGGGACCCCCTGTAAATACTGACACACTCCCCGGGGACTCCCTGTAAATACTGACACACTCCCCGGGGACTCCCTGTAAATACTGACACACTCCCCAGGAACCCTCTGTAAATACTGACACACTCCCCGGGGACTCCCTGTAAATACTGACACACTCCCCAGGAACCCTCTGTAAATACTGACACACTCCCTGGGGACCCCGTGTAAATACTGACACACTCCCCGGAGACCCCCTGTAAATACTGACACGCTCCCCGGAGACCCCCTGTAAATACTGACATACTCCCCGGGGAGCCCCTGTAAATACTGACACACTCCCCGGGACCCCCTGGAAATACTGACACACTCCCCCGGAGACTCCCTGCAAATACTGACATACTCGCTGGGGACCCCCTGTAAATACTGACACCCCCCCCCCCCGGAGACCCCCTGTACATACTGACACACTGCCCGGGGACCCCCTGTAAATACTGACACACTCCCCTGGGGAGCCCCTGTAAATACTGACACCCCCCCCCCCCGGAGACCCCCTGTAAATACTGACACACTCCCCGAGGATCCTCTGTAAACATTGACACACTCCCCGGGGACCCACTGTAAATACTGACACACTCCCCGGGGACTCCCCTGTAAATACTGACACACTCCCCGGGGTGTCCCTGTAACCACTGACACACTCTCCGGGGACCCCCTGTAAATACTGACACACTCCCCGGGACCCCCTTTAAAGACGAACACACTCCCCCGGGACCCCCTGTAAATACTAACACACTCCCCGGGGACTCCCTGTAAATACTGACACACTCCCCGGAGATCCCCTTTAAATACTGACACACTCCCCCGGGGACACCCTGTAAATACTGACACACTCCCCGGCGACCCCCTGTAAATAATGACACACTCCCCGGGACCCCCTGTAAATACTGACACACTCCCCCGAGGAGCCCCTGTAAATACTGAAACACTCCCCGGGGACCCTCTGTAAATACTGACACACTCCCCGGGACCCCCTGTAAATACTGACACACTCCACGGGACCCACTGTAAATACTGACACACTCCCCGGGGACTCCCTGTAAATACTGAAACACTCCCCGGGGACCCTCTGTAAATACTGACACACTCCCCGGGACACCCTTTAAATACAGACACACTCCCCGGGGACCCCCTGTAAATACTGACACACTCCCCGGGACCCCCTGTAAATACTGACACACTCCCCGGGGACCCCCTGTAAATACTGACACACTCCCCGGGGACTCCCTGTAAATACTGAAACACTCCCCGGGGACCCTCTGTAAATACTGACACACTCCCCGGGGACCCACTGTAAATACTGACACACTCCCCGGGGACCCCCTGTAAATACTGACACACTCCCCGGGGACTCCCTGTAAATACTGAAACACTCCCCGGGACCCCCTGTAAATACTGACACACTCCCCGGGACCCCCTGTAAAGACTGACACACTCACCCGAGGAGCCCCTGTAAATACTGAAACACTCCCCAGGAACCCTCTGTAAATACTGACACACTCCCCAGGGACCCCCTGTAAATACTGACACACTCCCCGGGGACCCCCTGTAAATACTGACACACTCCCCAGGAACCCTCTGTAAATACTGACACACTCCCCAGGGACCCCCTGTAAATACTGACACACTCCCCAGGGACCCCCTGTAAATACTGACACACTCCCCTGGGGACCCCCTGTAAATACTGACGCACCCCTGGGGACCCCCTGTAAATACAGACAGACTCCCCGGAGACCCCCTGTAAATACTGACACACTCCCCAGGAACCCTCTGTAAATACTGACACACTCACCAGGGACCCTCTAAATACTGACACACTCCCCGGGACCCCCTGTAAATACTGACACACTCCCCGGGGACTCCCTGTAAATAATGACACACCCCCGGAGAACCCCTGTACATACTGACACACTCCCCGGGAAACCCCTGTAAATACTGACACACTCCCCGGAGACTCACTATAAATACTGACACACTCCCCGGGGACCCTCTGTAAATACTGACACACTCCCCGGGGATCCCCTGTAAATACTGACACACTCCCCGGGGACTCCCTGTAAACACTGACACACTCCCCGGGACCCCCTGTAAATACTGACATACTCCCCGGGGACCCCCTGTACATACTGACACACTCCCCGGGGACCCCCTGTACATACTGACACACTCCCCGGGGACTCTCTGTAAACATTGACACACTCCCCGGGGACCCCCTGCAAATACTGACACACTCCCCGGGAACCCCTGTAAATACTGACACACTCCCCAGGGACGCCCTGTAAATACTGATACACTCCCCGGGGACCCCCTGTAAATACTGACACACTCCCCAGGGACCCCCTGTAAATACTGATAAACTCCCCAGGGACCCCCTGTAAATACTGACATTCTCCCCGGGGACTCCCTGGAAATACTGACACACTCCCCGGGACCCGCCTGAAAATACTGACACACTCCACGGGGACTAACTGTAAATACTGACACACTCTCCGGGAACCCTCTGTAAATACTGACACATTCCCCGGGGTACCCTCTGTAAATACTGACACACTCCCCGGGGACTCACTGTAAATACTGACACACTCTCCGGGAACCCTCTGTAATTACTGACACACTCGCCGGGACCCCCTGTAAATACTGACACACTCCCCGGGGACCCCCTGTAAACACTGACACACTCCCTGGGGACCCTCTGTATATACTGACATACTCCCCGGGGACCCCCTGTAAATACAGACAGACTCCTCGGGGACCCTCTGTAAATACTGACACACTCCCCGGGGACCCCCTGTAAACACTGACACACTCCTCGGGGACCCCCTGTAAATACAGACAGACTCCTCGGGGACCCTCTGTAAATACTGACACACTCCCCGGGGACCCCCTGTAAACACTGACACACTCCCTGGGGACCCCCTGTATATACTGACATACTCCCCGGGGACCCCCTGTAAATACAGACAGACTCCCCGGGGACCCTCTGTAAATACTGACACACTCCCCGGGAATCCCCTGTAAATACTGACATACTCCCCGGGGACCCCATGTAAATACAGACAGACTCCCCGGGGACCCCCTGTAAATACCGACACACTCCCCGGGGACCCCCGGTAAATACAGACAGACTCCCCGGGGACCCCCTGTAAATACTGACACACTCCCCGGGACACCCTGTAAATACTGACACACTCCCCGGGGACCCCCCTGTATATACTGACACACTCCCCGGGGACACCCTGTAAATACTGACGCACTCCCCCGAGGAGCCCCTGTAAATACTGACACACTCCCCGGGGACCCCCTGTAAATACTGACACACTCCCCGGGGACCCCCTGTAAATACTGGCACACACCCCGGGGACCCCCTGTAAATACTGACATACTCCCCGGGACCCCCTGTAAACACTGACACACTCCCCGGGACACCCTGTAAATACTGACACACTCCCGGGGGACCCCCTGTAAATACTCACAGACTCCCCGGGGACTCACTGTAAACATTGCATATTAAATATTGTACAGGGCAGTAAGCCTGTAAACCCAACATCCTCCCCAACACAGGACAAAGTGGGTCAGAAAGGCCGAGGTCTCAGGCTGGATTCCAGCTCACTGCCCATTTCCTGTTACTGTCTCCATGTCCCTGGGTTAACAGGACAGCGAGGGATCACTATCCAGTAAGTAGCTGGGAGTATGTGTGAGGACAGGCCTAGGCTGGGCAGCGGCAGTGCCAGGGTGCTGTGTGAAGGGCTGGGCAGTGCCAGGGTCCTGTGTGAAGGGCTGGGCAGTGCCAGGGTCCTGTGTGAAGGGCTGGGCAGTGCCAGGGTGCTGTGTGAAGGGCTGGGCAGTGCCAGGGTCCTGTGTGAAGGGCTGGGCAGTGCCAGGGTGCTGTGTGAAGGGCTGGGCAGTGCCAGGGTTCTGTGTGAAGGGCTGGGCAGTGCCAGGGTGCTGTGTGAAGGGCTGGGCAGTGCCAGGGTTCTGTGTGAAGGGCTGGGCAGTGCCAGGGTGCTGTGTGAAGGGCTGGGCAGTGCCAGGGTGCTGTGTGAAGGGCTGGGCAGTGCCAGGGTTCTGTGTGAAGGGCTGGGCAGTGCCAGGGTGCTGTGTGAAGGGCTGGGCAGTGCCAGGGTCCTGTGTGAAGGGCTGGGCAGTGCCAGGGTGCTGTGTGAAGGGCTGGGCAGTGCCAGGGTGCTGTGTGAAGGGCTGGGCAGTGCCAGGGTGCTGTGTGAAGGGCTGGGCAGTGCCAGGGTCCTGTGTGAAGGGCTGGGCAGTGCCAGGGTCCTGTGTGAAGGGCTGGGCAGTGCCAGGGTCCTGTGTGAAGGGCTGGGCAGTGCCAGGGTGCTGTGTGAAGGGCTGGGCAGTGCCAGGGTTCTGTGTGAAGGGCTGGGCAGTGCCAGGGTGCTGTGTGAAGGGCTGGGCAGTGCCAGGCTGCTGTGTGAAGAGTTGGACAAGAGGCTCGGTGGAAAAGGCAGTCGCTGAACACAGTTCAGGGGTGAAATTCTCCGGTATCGGCGCGATGTCCGCCGACCGGCGCCCAAAACGGCGCAAATCAGTCGGGCATCGCGCCGCCCCAAAGGTGCGGAATGCTCCGCATCTTTGGGGGCCGAGCCCCAACCTTGAGGAGCTAGGCCGACGCCGGAGGAATTTGTTGCCCCGCCAGCTGGCGCGGAAATGACCTCTCCGGGCGGCGCATGCGCGGGAGCGTTAGCGGCCGCTGACGGCATTCCCGCGCATGCGCAGTGGAGGGAGTCTCTTCCGCCTCCGCCATGGTGGAGACCGTGGCGGAGGCGGAAGGGAAAGAGTGCCCCCACGGCACAGGCCCGCCCGCGGATCGGTGGGCCCCAATCGCGGGCCAGGCCAGCGTGGGGGCACCCCCCGGGGCCAGATCGCCCCGCGCCCCCCCAGGACCCCGGAGCCCGCCCTCGCCACCTTGTCCCGCCGGTAAGAGAAGTGGTTTAATCCACGCCGGCGGGACAGGCATTCTAGCAGCGAGACTTCGGCCCATCCGGGCCGGAGAATCGCGGGGGGGGGGGCCCGCCAACTGGCGCGGCCCGATTTCGACCCCCGCCGAATATCCGGTGCCGGAGAATTTGGCAACCGGCGGGGGCGGGATTCACGCCAGCCCCCGGCGATTCTCCGACCCAGCGGGGGGGTCGGAGAATCTCACCCCATGTGTTAGGAAATGGGCGTGTTAGTCAGAGAGTGGGAACCCCTCCCTTACCCACCCGTAACCCCACCCTTACCCACCCGTAACCCCACCCTTACCCACCCGTAACCCCTCCCTTACCCACCCGTAACCCCTCCCTTACTCACCCGTAACCCCACCCACCCGTAACCCCACCCTTACCCACCCGTAACCCCTCCCTTACCCACCCGTAACCCCACCCTTACCCACCCGTAACCCCTCCCTTACCCACCCGTAACCCCTCCCTTACCCACCCGTAACCCCTCCCTTACTCACCCGTAACCCCACCCACCCGTAACCCCACCCTTACCCACCCGTAACCCCTCCCTTACCCACCCGTAACCCCACCCTTACCCACCCGTAACCCCTCCCTCCACCACAGGCCCCTACACCCTCCCCCCCCCGTAACCCCTCCCTCCACCACAGGCCCCAACACCCCCCCCCCACCGTAACCCCTCCCTCCACCACAGGCCCCCCCCCGTAACCCCTCCTTCCACCACAGGCCCCCCCCCCGTTGCCCCTCCCTCCACCACAGGCCCCCCCCCCGTAACCCCTCCCTCCACCACAGGCCCCAACACCCCCCCCCCGTAACCCCTCCTTCCACACAGGCCCCCCCCCGTAACTCCTCCCTCCACCACAGGCCCCAACACCCCCCCCCGTAACCCCTCCTTCCACCACAGGCCCCCCCCCCCGTTGCCCCTCCCTCCACACTCAGGCGTGCACTTACCGGGCAGAAGTAGGAGTTTTCTGCAATATATCTCCCCACAGTGTCATTCTTTGCGGAGATGGCCATGATGAGGAGCAGTGCGTCTCGCGCTTGCTGTCCAATCAGACCATCGCGGTGGATGAAGGGAACCAGAATGGAGAAGATGAGGAGGTTGGCAGGGCCCTGGCGGGTGGGAGTGTGAAAGAAGAGTTCGAGGATGGAGGGCTCCTTGGCCAGTGACACACAGATCTGGTTCAGTAGCAACACTAGGTTGTTTTCCACCACAGGGGAATGAGGTTCACCACACACGCTCAGCAACCTCATCACGGGGTTGAGGATGGGCTGATATCGTAGCAGGGGCTGATGGCACCGACTGACCAGCAGCTCGTACAGCTTCAATTGCTCCATTTTTTTGTCATCGTTAAATTGCCAGCGCAGGTTCCAGCTCAGCAACCTGTCCAGGATTCCCTCCAAAATCACCAGCTCCAGGATGGGACCGATTCCCGTCTCCTCCTGGGGCCTCTCCTCCGCCAACAGGTACATCATTTGATCGGTGTAGTTGCGGACTGCACTGGCTTCATCCATTGTTCGTGAGTCCTGCCGCTCCAGAATCCGACTCACCTGTAACACAACCCAAGATAAATCACTGCTTCAGCCTCCACTAGAGCAGGGGGAGGCCATTCAGCCCTTTGAGCCTGCTCCCCCATTCAATCTGACCTCGATCCTTCTTGGTTCTGGAACCTTAAATGTCCTTACCCAACAATGAAGGCCAATGTCCTATTAGCCTGTGTTAACACTGACGGTTAGTGTTTTCAGAAGTTGGATTCCTATATCTCTCTCTCCCACTCCCTAATTACTAGTTTTTCACCATTTAGAAAATAATGTGTCCAATTCTGGCCACCGCTCTTTAGGAAAAATGTGAAGGGTGCGGAGTATATCGGGCAGCACGGTAGCATTGCGGATAGCACAATTGCTTCACAGCTCCAGGGCCCCAGGTTCGATTCCGGCTTGGGTCACTGTCTGTGCGGAGTCTGCACATCCTCCCCGTGTGTGCGTGGGTTTCCTCCGGGTGCTCCGGTTTCCTCCCAGTCCAAAGATGTGCAGGTTAGGTGGATTGGCCGTGATAAATTGCCCTTAGTGTCCAAAATTACCCTTCGTGTTGGGTGGGGTTACTGGGTTATGGGGATAAGGTGGAGGTGTTGACCTTGGGTAGGGTGCTCTTCCCAAGAGCCGGTGCAGACTCGATGGGCCGAATGGCCTCCTTCTGCACTGTAAATTCTGTGATAATTCTATGAAAACTACCAGGGATGAGGGACTTCAGTTGCTGTGGAACGAGGTGCTGGGATTATTCACAGTAACTTCATTGCAGTGTAATGTAATTGTGACACTAATAAGAGATTATTATTATTCTCCTTACAGCAGAGAAGGTTAAAAGGAGGATTTGATAGAGGAGTTTAAACTGGTGAGGTGTAAATAAGGAGAAAATGTTTGCAGCAGCTGGAGTTGCGGTAATCCAGATCGAAGAGGATCGCTAAAGGGACCTGGGAAGGTGAATATTGTTTGAATGCCGTGGTTTATGATCACTGGGAACGCACGGATAAATGACAAGCACATCAATAGTGAAATTCAAAGGGGATATTTGAAAATGAGTAATTTACAGGCCCATGGGGGAAGTGAGAGGTTTCTAAAAACTTCACTCAGGAAATGAGTCGAGTTGATAAGTCCACACGCACTGCAGGAGATTAAATTCCAGAATGTGTCTGATGAGTTGGGTAGAGTTTATTTTCACTCATTCCTCGGACGTGGCTTCTCTGCCAAGTCCAGCATTTATTGTCCATCCCTAGTTGCCCTTGAGAGGGCAGTTAAAAGTTAACCACATTGCATAAGGAGGCAGGGCTGGGTTTGCCGTTGTTGTTTCCGGTGCCTGAGTCGTTGCCGGGCGGTCCGTCCGGTTTCATTCCTTTTTGTGATCTTGTTGCGGTTGGATACCCGCTCGGCCCTGTCAGAGTCGACCCCATTGCTGTGGGTCTGGAGTCACATGGAGGCCAGACCAGGTAAGGACGGCAGATTTCCTCCCTTGAAGGACATTAGTGACCCAGGTGGGTTTTTACAACAATTGACAATATTTCTTAGTTATCATTACTGGGACTAGTTTTCCAATTCCAAATTTTATTAATTGAATTTAAATTTCACCAGCTGCTGAGGTGGGATTTGAACCCATGTACCCAGAGCTTTAACCTGGGCCTCTGGGACATAACCATCTCCCACCTCACTGCGTCGTAAAAGGTCCTCAATCAGCTCCTCTTATTCCACCAGCTGTTGTTTGTTTTGAAGCAGCTGATTCAGCCGGGGGTTGCCCGCAAACTGGAGGAGACTTTGGGTCAGAGATGAACCCATCGCAACCCCAACGTGTGTGACATTGAATCATTTCTCATACGTGCAGCTTGTTATCGGGAACTAAGAACAATACAGCACAGGACAGGCCCTTCGGCCCTCCAAGCCTGCGCCGATCACGTGTCCTATCAAACCAACCGCCTGTATCCTTCTGTACCCAGTCTGTTCGTGTGTCTATCCAGATAAGTCTGAAAGGTCGCTAACGTATCTGCCCCAACCACCTCACTGGGCCGTGCATTCCAGGCCACCACCACCCTCGGTGTAAAAAACCTCCCCCGCACATCTCCACTGAACCTTTCCCCCCTCACCGTGAACTTGTGCCCCCTTGTAATTGTCATTTCCACCCTGGGAAAAAGCCTCCCACTGATCACCCTATCTATACCCCTCATAATTTTATAAACTTCTATCAGGTCGCCCCTCAGCCTCCGTCTCTCCGGGGAGAACAATCCCAGTTTATTCAATCCCTCCTCATAGCTAATACCCTCCATACCAGGCAACATCCTGGTAAACCTTTTCTGTACCCTCTCCAAAGCCTCCACGTCCTTCTGGTAGTGCGGTGACCAGAATTGGACACAGTATTCCAAATGTGGCCTAACCAACGTTCTATAGAACTGTAACATAATTCCCGAGCTTTTATACTCGATATCCCGAAGCACAAGGGTCAGTAATATCCAGTTCAAGTGGGACTCACCGATTGTACAAGTGCAGTAAAGTGATACGGCTTGCTGGGGAGTGGGCCGAGGTAGAGTGCTCTACGGAGGGTCAATGCAGACCCGATGGGCCGAATAGCCTCCTTCTGTACTGTTTAAGATTCTATGGATTCATCAGGGGAAGACAACTGCAGAGATTTGAAGTATGGAAAATCCCCAGACTGCACACTACCCTTTACTGTATACAGCATGGTGGCACAGCGGTTAGCACTGTTGCTTCACAGCTCCAGGGTCCCAGGTTCGATTCCGGCTTGGGCCACTGTCTGTGTGGAGTTTGCACGTTCTCCCCGTGTGTGCGTGGGTTTCCTCCGGGTGCTCCGGTTTCCTCTCACGGTCCAAAGATGTGCAGGTTAGGTGGATTGGCCGTGATAAATTGCCCTCAGTATCCAAAAAGATTGGGTGGGGTTGCTGGGTTACGGGGATAGGGTGGAGGCATGGGCTTAAGTAGGGTACTCTTTCCAAGGGATGGTGCAGACTCGATGGGCCGAATGGCCTCCTTCTGCACTGTAAATTCTATGATTCTATGATCTATCAGGATATCAGTCATGCATGAGTGTGCAATTCTCATTATCCCGACGTGCGGTGACTGGGCTTTGCTGTCTGGGATTTCTCTTGGTGCTGAGTCACAGGAAAGTCTACCTGCTGCAAGAACCCATTCCACAGACAAGACTTTGGAACAAATTTCAGGTGAGGAAGATCAAGAACATTCTGGATTTTTTAAATTGGCTCAACTGTAAAGGGAATCAGCGATCAGGAAAACTTCAAGAAGGAATAGATTTACAGCCTGGAGAGGTACAATTCAATGTCACTCTAGTGCCTAATTAAAGAACCCACACACACCAAACTAATCTATTGCACAAACCAATCAAATTGTTTATTCACCACAACAACCGAATCCACCCAGGACACAGATCCAATCGGCACTCACCCAACCGAAGACAAATGCACAATTTATAACTTGGTTCTGATGGAAGGTCATCTCAACCTCGATATAGGACGCAAGCGCAGAAGTAGTCCATTCGGCCCATCGAGTCTGCTCCGCCATTCAATGAGATCATGGCTGATCTGATATGATAATCCTCAACTCCACTCTCCCTCCTTATCCCCATAACCCTCCATTCCCTCACTGATTCAAACTCTGTCTCTCTCAGCCATGAATGCACTTAACGACCCCGCCTCTGCAGCTCTCTGCGGTAAACGGTTCCATAGATTTATGACCATTATTTAACAGAGAATGCATATCTGCTGGTTAGGCAACACGTGATGGGTCAGCAGTGTTTGCACTCTGAGGGAGCCACGGTGGCACAGTGGTTAGCACTGCTGCCTCACAGCTCCAGGGACGCGGGTTCGATTCCGGGCTCGGGTCACTGTCTGTGCGGAGTCTGCACATTCTCCCCGTGTGTGCGTGGGTTTCCTCCGGGTGCTCCGGTTTCCTCCCACAGTCTCAAGATGTGCAGGTTAGGTGGATTGGCCGTGATAAATTGGACCCGAGTGTCTAAAGGTTCGGTGGGGTTTCTGGGTTACGGGGATGGCGGGCGGGGGGGGGGGCGGTCTGGGCTTGGGTAGGCTGCTCTTTCCAAGGACCGATGCTGAGTTACTGGGCCAAATGGCCTCCTTCTGCACTGTAAATTCTATGATTCGATGCACAGGCTTCTCCATCTCCGATTGTATGAACAACATGTCCCAATAAAACGTCTCATTGTGTTTGTGAGAATCCAGAGAGTGCCACCTCCAGCCCTTTCCTTACTGCGGAAAAAAGATATAACGACGGCCGTCTGAGAGAGGGAATTGCCCCTCATCTGTGTCTTAAGTGGACCAGGCCTCACTCTGAGATTCCGCCCGTCCTAGGCTCTCCCACACAGGAAACATCCTCTCAGCATCTACCCTGTCAAGCCCCCTCATTCTGCTAAACTCCAATGAGAACAGACCCAACCTACTCACCCTCTCCTCATGAGAAAATCCCTCCGTGTCCAGGATCAACCGAGTGAGCCTAATGGCTTAAAAACCCAGACGCCAGATACACCCGGCGCCCGGGACACAGCCGGATACACCCGGTGCCCGGGACACAGCCGGATACACCCGGTGCCCGGGACACAGCCGGATACACCCGGTGCCCGGGACACAGCCGGATACACCCGGTGCCCGGGACACAGCCGGATACACCCGGTGCCCGGGACACAGCCGGATACACCCGGTGCCCGGGACACAGCCGGATACACCCGGTGCCCGGGACACAGCCGGATACACCCGGTGCCCGGGACACAGCCGGATACACCCGGTGCCCGGGACACAGCCGGATACACCCGGTGCCCGGGACACAGCCGGATACACCCGGTGCCCGGGACACAGCCGGATACACCCGGTGCCCGGGACACAGCCGGATACACCCGGTGCCCGGGACACAGCCGGATACACCCGGTGCCCGGGACACAGCCGGATACACCCGGTGCCCGGGACACAGCCGGATACACCCGGTGCCCGGGACACAGCCGGATACACCCGGTGCCCGGGACACAGCCGGATACACCCGGTGCCCGGGACACAACAGCCGCACCGGGGAGACCTTGTCATGGCATCATGTACCACTGGTCCACACAAATGTGGACCAGGCTTAATGCCACGGGGGCGCGAGGGGGGGGGGGGGCGGGTCTCTCAGGTCACGAGACCCCAGGGTAGTCTGGGACAGGGCAGGGTGTCACCCTGGCACTCCTCATGGCACCTGGGCACTACCAGCCTGGCAGTGCCACCCAGGCAGTGTCACTCACACTGCCAGGGTGCCAAGGGCACTGCCAGGTGTCAGGCCTGTGAGGGCCCCCAGCGGCCTCCCTAAGGTTTGGGGAATGAGGGGGGGGGCCTGAAACAGGTGGGGCGAGGGGAGATCGGGGCAGCTGGTTTAAATGGTGCCCTAACTGCATTTGCTCCTGCCGGGCTGTCAGCCAGTACTCCCCGAAGCCAAAAAACAGCAAAGTCGGATAGCGAACGTTTCTCGGTGCTGAACCCGCCCGACAGCAGGTCTGGTTTGAAGTCGGCTGAATCGTGGCAAAGGTATAATTTTAAGTGGGTTTCATTTAGTGTTGCTGAATAAGGAAGGGTCAACTTACAGTTAGATTCATGCTGGACAAGGTGTTTGCATTTGGAGGTTTTTGATTTCAGATAAAACTGCTTCTATTGTGCTGAGAGAGGGTTACGGCATGAAAAGTAAACCAGCAGTTATGTAGAAGTCACTGCTTAGCAACTGGGGGCACGTTTAGGGTAGGAAGGCTTTTTGAGTTTCATTTCTAGTTGGATACATTGAAGATAGGAAGCTGGAGAGTGAATATTTCTCAGCTCTGCCTAAAGAATTCTGGACAAGGCAAAGGGGCTAGAAAAAGGCTGACTTCTGAATGAACCAGATACAGTCCAGAGAACCAGGGAACTAGCGGAGAAAGAATGTCTTAGGAAGACTGAAGTTAAGGGAACAGAGACCGAGAAGTTGAACAAGGTAACGGGGGGAATTCATAGGAAAAGAAGATAAAGTGTTCTGAGGTAACGAGACAACTGCAGTAACCAAATTTAACGTGGGAAAACAGACTTCAGAGGTAAATCAAAAGTTTGGTGCCATCTTAATACAGTCTGGGAATCAATAATTAAAGCAATGGTGAAGAGTTTGTGTAATAGTCAAGACAAAAAGGTCCTGAAGGGAGAGGTGTAAAACCCGGAAGCAAATACGTGATGAAGCAGCTGGGGGAAAGTGATGTTTCTAAAAAGATTTGAAAGTGTGTCTTTTTGAAAGTGTAATTTGAAGCCAGAGTTCAGTGAGACAAGGTGGCTCACACCATCTGGGGGATTTTGAGGCGAATTCACTCGGGTTCTGATTGGAGTGTGTCTGACCACAGCCATCCTGTGTGGTTAAAGGAACTGTGAGTTACTTAGACCATTATAGGTAACCTTAAAATTTGTGTATATTTGTAAAGTCATTGAGAATAAAGGAGGTTTGTATTAGCAGACTTTTCATATTTAACAAATGTTTATTTCTTTTTTTTAAACTAATTAGCGGTCATGTGACTCTTGTCCTCCACATTCTCTTAGCAAAATGTAAAAGTTACGGCCTTTTGAGCCAGGGTCCATTCTGGGATCTTCCCATCCCGTTATAACATCAACTGGGATCGTACCACATAGCTCCAGGCTGCAGCCTGAACATAAACGTTTCTGTTGCCACGGCAGGCCGGTCTCCTGGCCTGAATTGTAACACATCCACCGGGAATAAGGGCTGTCCTTACCTGTGTCCAATGATTTTTAAAAACCATGAAGCAGGTCTCCGAGTCGGCTTGGACTGGGGACTGGGGGCATGAAGCCTGGATTGCCCGACTCGCAGCTCCTCGAGGGTTTAGCTTACTCAGCCAGCTCATCCTTTCCACACACGCTGGGGTTTGGGTGGGAGAGGTAGGGTGGGAAGGGTGTAGGAGGATGGGTGGGCAGGGGGTGGTGGGGGAGGATAAGGGGCGAGAGACAGCAATGAAAAGGGGGCAATGGCTCTTTCGGGGGCAGTGCCTGTTCACACTATCAAGTCAGTATTCTTCTAGCAGCCAGTATCATCCTGTCTGGAGGTGTTTCTCTTCCATGGTTACCTCAGTCAGAGCGCTTCACTGTAAAAAAAACAGAAACAAAACCTTCAATTCACCAGCAGTCAGACATTCTGGTGTCATCCAAATATCTCTGGGCTCACGGAACTGCCCTTCAATAGGTATATGTTCAAATCAATTGACATTAACCCATTGATCCCACGGCCAGACCTGATCAAGCCATTGATGCTTCAATTCACAGAATCACAGAATAATCCAGCACGGAAGTGGCCCTTTTGCCATTCAGTCTGCACCGACACATCCCACGCACCTCACCAGCCTGCCGAACCCCATTGGCCAGCACTGGGCCCACAGCCTCGAATGTTCCGACGTGCCAAGTGCCCACCCAGGTACGTTTTAAAGGATGTGAGGCAACCCGCCTCTCCCCCCCTCCCAGGCAGCGCGTTCCAGACCCGCCTCTCCCCCCCTCCCAGGCAGCGCGTTCCAGACCCGCCTCTCCCCCCCTCCCAGGCAGCGCGTTCCAGACCCGCCTCTCCCCCCCTCCCAGGCAGCGCGTTCCAGACCCGCCTCTCCCCCCCTCCCAGGCAGCGCGTTCCAGACCCGCCTCTCCCCCCCTCCCAGGCAGCGCGTTCCAGACCCGCCTCTCCCCCCCTCCCAGGAAGCGCGCTCCAGACCCGCCTCTCCCACCCCCCCCCCTCCCAGGCAGCGCGTTCCAGACCCGCCTCTACCCCCCTCCCAGGCAGCGCGTTCCAGACCCGCCTCTCCCCCCCTCTCAGGCAGCGCGTTCCAGACCCGCCTCTCCCCCCCTCCCAGGCAGCGCGTTCCAGACCCGCCTCTCCCCCCCTCCCAGGCAGCGCGTTCCAGACCCGCCTCTCCCCCCCTCCCAGGCAGCGCGTTCCAGACCCGCCTCTCCCCCCCTCCCAGGCAGCGCGTTCCAGACCCGCCTCTCCCCCCCTCCCAGGAAGCGCGCTCCAGACCCGCCTCTCCCACCCCCCCCCTCCCAGGCAGCGCGTTCCAGACCCGCCTCTCCCCCCCTCCCAGGCAGCGCGTTCCAGACCCGCCTCTCCCCCCCTCTCAGGCAGCGCGTTCCAGACCCGCCTCTCCCACCCTCCCAGGCAGCGCGTTCCAGACCCGCCTCTCCCCCCCTCCCAGGCAGCGCGCTCCAGACCTGCCTCTCCCCCCCTCCCAGGCAGCGCGTTCCAGACCCGCCTCTCCCCCCCTCCCAGGCAGCGCGTTCCAGACCCGCCTCTCCCACCCTCCCAGGCAGCGCGTTCCAGACCCGCCTCTCCCCCCTCCCAGGCAGCGCGTTCCAGACCCGCCTCTCCCCCCCTCCCAGGCAGCGCGTTCCAGACCCGCCTCTCCCCCCCCTCCTAGGCAGCGCGTTCCAGACCCGCCTCTCCCCCCCTCCCAGGCAGCGCGTTCCAGACCCGCCTCTCCCCCCCTCCCAGGCAGCGCGTTCCAGACCCGCCTCTCCCACCCTCCCAGGCAGCGCGTTCCAGACCCGCCTCTCCCCCCCTCCCAGACAGCGCGTTCCAGACCCGCCTCTCCCCCCCCTCCCAGACAGCGCGTTCCAGACCCGCCTCTCCCCCCCCTCCCAGGCAGCGTGTTCCAGACCCGCCTCTCCCCCTCCTAGGCAGCGCGTTCCAGACCCTCACCAGTCTCGGTGTAAAAACACTTTTCCTCAAATCCCCCCTACACCTCCCACCCCTCACCGTGAACTGGTGTGCCTTTCTGACCGACCCTTCAACGAAGACAAAAGCAGCTCCCTATCCCCCCTGTCCGTGCCCCTCAGAATCTTGTCCACCTCGATCAGGTCGCCCCTCGGTCTTCTCTGCTCCAGCGAAAACAACCCAAGCTAATCCTCTCTTTTCATAATTTAAAATGTTATATCCCAGGCATCATCCTGGTGAATCTCCTCTGCACCCCCTCCTGTGCAGTCACATCCTCCGGAACTGTGCACAGGACTCCAACTGTGATCTCAAAGTTCAATACAACTCTCAACGTGACCTCCCTGCTTTTGTGATCTATGCCTTGATTGATAAATTGGTTTCGGGCGGGTTTGACGGGGTATTTTTCAGCAGCTGCTCTGCCGAGATTGACGCCGCTATTCAAGGCACCGAGCCCTTTTTTGGGAGCCCGGGGAGCTTCTCCCCATTGAGGCCACACTAAGGAAGTTTTCCGGCACTGGGAAGCTCAGCTCGCCAGAAGGTCCGGCACCTCAAAGATCGGGACGCCATCTCTGAAAGGCTGCCTGATTGATAAAGGCGGAGGAGGCGGTGGTCTAGTGGTAGTGTCGCTGGACTAGTATCCAGAGACCAGGATAATGATCTGGGGACCTGGGTTCGAATCCTGCCAGGGCTGGTGATGGAATTTAAACTCAATAAAATATAAATAAAAATTCTGGAATTAAAAGTCTAATGGTGACCATGAAACTATCATTGATTGTTGTAAAAACCCATCTGGTTCACCCTTTAGGGAGGGAAATCTGCCGCCCTTACCCGGCCTGGCCTACATGTGACTCCAGACCCACAGCGGTGGGGTTCACTCTGACAGGGCCGAGCGCCACAAAAAGGAATGAAACCGGACGGACCGCCCGGCAACAACCCAGGCACCGGAAACAACAACGGCAAACCCAGCCCTGCCGACCCTGCAAAGTCCTCCGTGTGCCAAAGTTGGGAGAACTGTCTCACAGACTAGTTTTTTTTTACTAAACATTTTCTTGAGGTATTTTTGGTATTGTAACAACAACAAAATAAACAATGTACATGAAACTATAAACAGGGCAAAAGCCGTCTCCCTTCCTTATAGGTCCCACGTTTATTAACCCCCTACTCTAAGCTAAACTAACCCCCCCTTCTGCTGACAATTAATTTTCCGCGAAGAAGTCGACGAACGGTTGCCAACTCCGGGCGAACCCTAACATTGACCCTCTCAAGGTGAACTTGATTTTCTCCACTTTTAAACCCACCAAAACCTCCCTGTTACTCCCTGAGGTACCCTCAATAATGATGCTTAGAGATTAAACTGTAAAGAAGGCTTTATTAGGCTAATAACTATGCTACAGATTTGGACGAGAGCTGACTGCTATACAGACCATGAGGCAGGCCTTTATGTATGGCTCCCAGATGGGCGGAGCCAGAGGCGGAGTTCCCAGGGTTCCAAGCCTGGTCTTAAAGGGGATATCACCTTACACGATGATAAGGCAGTAACCGTTCATCACATTCACCCCCTGTTTAAAAAGGAGTCCGGCGGGGGTGAAGTGCCATCATAGCTCCATCCGTCTCGGCGGCCGGATTGTCCTCCTCGATCTCCTCAGTTCGGGCGGTGGTGCGGCGGGCACGGACGTCCCGGTTGAGGGCACATCCGGGAGCACAGCGGTCGGAGCTTCGGTCCGGGTCGGGGCAGAGGAACTAGGCAGGGCCGGGGGTAGTGGAGCCGGGGCAGAGGAACTAGGCAGGGCCGGGGGTAGTGGAGCCGGGGCAGAGGAACTAGGCAGGGCCGGGGGTAGCGGAGCCGGCGCCGGCGGGGTGTGTAAAGGGGTGTAAAGGGGCGCAAGGGGGGGCGCACGGTAGGAGCTCACCAACGGGTGGTAGGGCCGGAAGGGGGTGTGTTGTAGGGGGCGACGGGTCCTGCAGGGGAGCGGCGCGGGAAGGGGCGTCTGTGGTGGAGGATCCAGCGGGCGCCAGATCCCGGAGGGAAACCGTATCTTGCCTGCCGTCGGAGTACTCCACGTAGGCGTAACTGGGGTTGGCGTGGAGCAGTCGGGCCTTTTCAACTAGGGGGTCCGTTTTATGGCTCCTCGCGTGCCTCCGGAGAAAAACAGGTCCCGGAGCCGTCAGCCAAGGTGGAAGCGAGACCCCGGAGGTAGACTTCCTGGGGAAGCGAAACAATCGCTCATGAGGGGTCTCATTTGTGGCCGTGCAGAGGAGCGACCTAATGGAGTGTAGGGCATCGGGTAGGACCTCCTGCCAGCGGGTGGTTGGGAGATTTCTCGACCGCAGGGCCAGAAGGACAGCCTTCCACACGGTCGCGTTCTCCCGCTCCACCTGCCCGTTTCCCCGTGGGTTATAGCTGGTCGTTCTGCTCGAGGCGATGCCTTTGCTGAGCAGATACTGACGCAGTTCATCGCTCATGAACGATGTACCCCGGTCGCTGTGGATATAAGCAGGGAAACCGAACAGGGTGAAGATGCTGTGCAGTGCCTTAATCACGGTGGCTGAGGTCATGTCGGGGCAGGGAATGGCGAATGGGAAACGGGAGAACTCATCGATCACGGTGAGGAAATATGCATAACGGTTGGTGGACGGGAGGGGCCCCTTGAAGTCCACGCTCAGTCGCTCAAAGGGACCCGAGGCCTTCACGAGCCGAACCTTGTCTGGCCGATAGAAGTGCGGTTTGCACTCCGCACAGACCTGGCAGGCCCTGACCATGGCCTTGACCTCCTTGGTTGAGTAAGGTAGGTTGCGGGACTTGATGAAATGGACGAGCCGGGTAACCCCCGGGTGGCAGAGGTCATTGTGGATGGCTTGCAGGCGGTCCTCCTGCGCGTTGGCGCATGTGCCGCGGGACAGGGCATCTGGGGGCTCGTTGAGCTCCCCTGGACGATACTTGATATCGTACGAGTAGGTGGAGAGTTCGATCCTCCACCTCAAAATGTTATCGTTTTTTATTTTGCCCCGTTGCGTGTTATCGAACATATAGGCGACCGACCGTTGGTCGGTGACGAGGGTAAACCTCCTACCGGCGAGGTAGTGTCTCCAGCACCGCACAGCCTCCACAATGGCTTGTGCCTCCTTTTCGACTGCAGAGTGTCGAATCTCGGAGGCAGTGAGGGTTCGGGAGAAGAACGCTACTGGTCTGCCTGCTTGGTTGAGGGTAGCAGCCAGGGCGATGTCTGATGCATCGCTCTCTACCTGGAAAGGGATGGTTTCGTCCACCGCGTGCATGGCGGCCTTGATGATGTTGGCCTTGATGCGGTTGAAGGCCAATTGGGCCTCAGCCGAGAGGGGAAAAGTGGTGGTCTTTAGGAGTGGGCGGGCTTTGTCCGCATACTTGGGGACCCACTGGGCGTAATAGGAGAAAAGCCCCAAGCACCGTTTGAGGGCCTTGAGGCTGCGGGGGAGAGGGAGTTCCTTAAGGGGGCGCATGCGGTCGGGGTCGGGACCTAGGACCCCGTCTTCCACGACATAGCCGAGGATGGCCAGCCGGGTGGTGTGGAAAACGCATTTGCCCTCGTTATAGGTCAGGTTAAGGGCTCGGGCGGTCTGGAGGAACTTTTTGAGGTTAGAGTCATGGTCCTGCTGATCATGGCCGCAGATGGTGACATTGTCCAAGTACGGGTATGTAGCCCGCAAACCGTACTGGTCCACCATTTGGTCCATCGCCCTTTGAAAGACGGAGACCCCATTTGTGACACCAAAGGGGACCCTGAGGAAGTGGAAGAGCCGGCCGGCTGCTTCGAAGGCAGTATAGGGGCGGTCTTTTGGTCGGATGGGGAGCTGGTGGTAGGCAGATTTGAGGTCGACCGTGGAAAAGACTCGGTATTGGGCGATCCGATTTACCATTTCCGCGATGCGAGGAAGGGGGTACGCATCAAGCTGCGTGAATCGGTTTATGGTCTGGCTATAATCCACGACCATCCGTTTCTTCTCCCCGGACCGGACTACCACCACTTGCGCTCTCCAAGGGCTGTTGCTAGCCTCGATGACCCCCTCTCCCAGTAAACGCTGGACCTCTGACTCGATAAAAGCCATATCTTGGGCACTGTAGCGCCGGCTCCTGGTGGCGACGGGATTACAGTCAGGAGTGAGGTTAGCGAATAGCGAGGGGGGTGCGACTTTCAGTGTCGCAAGGCAGCACACCGTGAGGGGGGCAAGGGTCCGCCGAACTTCAGTGTCAGGCTTCGGTGGCTGCACTGGAAATCCAGTCCGAGCAGCAGGGGGGCACAGAGGTGAGGGAGGATATAAAATTTGAAACGGGTGTATTTGGCACCCTGGATCGAGAGATCCGCAATACAGTACCCCGTGATTTGTACCGAGTGGGACCCAGATGCGAGGGCTATGGTTTGGGATGTGGGATGGGTGCGTAGGGAGCAGCGCCTTACCGTTTCAGGGTGGATAAAGCTCTCCGTGCTCCCGGAGTCGAAGAGGCATGCAGTGTCGTGCCCGTTGACCTGGACCTGCATCATGGAGTCCTGCAGGTGTTTTGGCCGAGTTTGATCGAGGGTGATCGCACCCAGTAGCGGGTAGTCGGAGTTGTAAAATGGCCGCTGCCGTTGGTCGCACGTGTCGGGTCGAGAAGATGGCCGCGCCCATGATTCGCACGAGGCTGATGACGCGTCAGAAGAGGACGTGTCGGGTCGGTGCGCAGCAGCATTGCGAGGCCTGCGGGCCTGGGAGCCCGATTTTCGGGCCGGCTGTTCTTTGTTTTTCTGGCCCCTGGGTCTGGCCAGGCAGACCCTCGCAAAGTGCCCTTTCATCCCGCAGTCGCTGCAGATCGCGGAGCGGGCTGGGCAGCGTGGGCGTGGGTGCTGGCCCTGCCCACAGAAGTAGCAAGGTGTGCCCCCATGGTGAGCGGGTCGCCGCGTGGCGCAGGCCTGTAATACGGGCGAGTCTGAGGAAGTCCGGGGGGGGGCTGGCAGAGTCCGCGGGGTACGTACCCAAGTTACGTCGGGCCACCTCCAGCGAGGAGGCGAGCGTTAGCGTCTCCTGGAGGTCTTTTGCCCCGTTTTCGAGCAGTCGCTGCCGGATGTAGGTCGAGCGGATGCCGGACACGAAAGAATCTCTGATGTGCAGGTTCATATGGACTTCCCCTGTCACACCCTGCTGGTCACAGTCCCTGGCCAGCGCGGTGAGTTTCTCAACAAACTCATCGAGCGATTCCCCCGAGCGCTGCCGGCAGGTAGAGAGAAGATGCCGGGCGTGCACCTCATTGACGGGTTTGACAAACCGCTTGCGGAGCAACTCAATCGCTTCCTCATAACTCGTCGCCTTTTCGAGCGTGGCGGAGATTCTGTGACTCACCCGGGCGTGGAGTAGACGCAGCTTGCGTGGCCCCAGGATGGGAGTCTCTGCGGAGTCCAGGTAGGCCTCGAAGCACCGCAGCCAGTATTTAAAAATTTCCTTTGCCTCCGGCGTTCGTGCTTCCAGATTGAGCTTCTCTGGTTTTAGGCCTGCGTCCATCCTGAATCTAGTTTAGTCTAATAAATTGAGGTACCCTCAATAATGATGCTTAGAGATTAAACTGTAAAGAAGGCTTTATGAGGCTAATAACTATGCTACAGATTTGGACGAGAGCTGACTGCCATACAGACCATGAGGCAGGCCTTTATGTATGGCTCCCAGATGGGCGGAGCCAGAGGCGGAGTCCCCATGGTTCCAAGCCTGGTCTTAAAGGGGACATCACCTTACATGATGATAAGGCAGTAACCGTTCATCACACTCCCTTTGATAATTTGCTCAAGAACATCGCAGTCTCTCTCCCGAGTTCCACACTTCCCGTCTCATCCTCTTGCGTGAAGACAGAAATGAAAACACCCAGAAAATGTCCTCTGGCTCCGGAAACAGATTTGACCCTTCGGTCCCAATTCTTCTCTGGTATCCTCTTCCCATTGATAGATTTATACAATATCTTGCCCTACTTTTACCAGCTAGATATTTCTCAAGGATCCTCTACTGCTATTTTAAACACTGCTCCTTTGTACCCAGTGAATTTGAATAAAAATTGACATCCTCCACGTGCCCCGGGGACCCCCAGTAAATACTGACACACTCCCCGGGGGCTCCCTGTAAATACTGACATACTTCGCGGGGGCCCCTGTAAAAACTGACACACTCCCCGGGGGCTCCCTGTAAATACTGACACACTCCCCGGGGACCCCTGTAAATACTGACACACTCCCCGGGGACCCCTGTAAATACTGACACACTCCCCGGGGACTCCCTGTAAATACTGACACTCTCCCCGGGGACTCCCTGTAAATACTGACACTCTCCCCGGGGACCCCCAGTAAATACTGACTCACTCCCCGGGGGCTCCCTGTAAATACTGACACACTCCCCGGGGACCCCTGTAAATACTGACACACGCCCCGGGGGCTCCCTGTAAATACTGACACACTCCCCGGGGACCCCTGTAAATACTGACACACTCCCCGGGGACTCCCTGTAAATACTGACATACTTCGCGGGGACTCCCTGTAAATACTGACACACTCCCCGGGGGCACCTGTAAAAACTAACACACTCCCCGGGGACTCCCTGTAAATACTGACACTCTCCCCGGGGACCCCCTGTAAATACTGACACACTCCCCGGGGACCCCCTGTAAATACTGACACTCTCCCCGGGAACCCCTGTAAATACTGACACACTCCCCGGGGGCTCCCTGTAAATACTGACACACTCCCCGGGGGCTCCCTGTAAATACTGACATACTCCCCGGGGACCCCCTGTAAATACTGACACACTCCCCGGGGAAGCCCTGTAAATACTGACACACTCCGGGAACCCCCTGTAAATACTGACACACTCCCCGGGGAAGCCCTGTAAATACTGACACACTCCCCGGGGGCTCCCTGTAAATACTGACATACTCCCCGGGGACCCCCTGTAAATACTGACACACTCCCCGGGGGCTCCCTGTAAATACTGACATACTCCCCGGGGACCCCCTGTAAATACTGACACACTCCCCGGGGAAGCCCTGTAAATACTGACACACTCCCCGGGGAACCCCCGTAAATACTGACACACTCCCCGGGGACCCCCTGTAAATACTGACACACTCCCCGGGGACCCCCTGTAAATACTGACACACTGCCCGGGGACTCCCTGAAAATACTGACACACTCCCCGGGGACCCCCTGTAAATACTGACACACTCCCCGGGGAACCCCTGTAAATACTGACACACTCCCCGGGGGCCCCTGTAAAAACTAACACACTCCCCGGGGACTCCCTGTTAAGACTGACACACTCCCCGGGAACCACCTGTAAATACTGACACACTCCCCGGGGACTCCCTGTAAAGACTGACACACTCCCCGGGAACCACCTGTAAATACTGACACAATCCCCGGGGACTCCCTGTAAATACTGACACACTCCCCGGGGACTCCCTGAAAATACTGACACACTTCGCGGGGACTCCCTGTAAATACTGACACACTCCCCGGGGACTCCCTGTAAATACTGACACACTCCCAGGGGACCCCCTGTAAATACTGACACACTCCCCGGGAACCCCCTGTAAACACTGACACACTCCCCGAGGACTCCCTGTAAATACTGACACACTCCCCGGGGTGTCCCTGTAAATATTGACACACTCCCCGGGGACCCCCTGTAAATACTGACACACTCCCCGGGGAACCCCTGTAAATACTGACACACTCCCCGGGGACCCCCCTGTAAATACTGACACACTCCCCGGGGACCCCCTGTAAATACTGACACTCTCCCCGGGGAACACCTGTAAATACTGACACACTCCCTGGGATCCCCTGTAAATACTGACACACTCCCCGGGACCCCCTGTAAATACTGACACACTCCCCGGGACCCCCTATAAATACTGACACACTCCCCGGGGACCCCCTATAAATACTGACACACTCCCCGGGGCCCCCTGTAAATACTGACACACTCCCCGGGGCCCCCTGTAAATACTGACACACTCCCCGGGACCCCCTGTAAATACTGACACACTCCCCGGGACCCCCTGTAAATACTGACACACTCCCCGGGACCCCCTGTAAATACTGACACACTCCCCGGGACTCCCTGTAAATACTGACACACTCCCGAGGGACCCCCTGTAAATACTGACACACTCCCCGGGGACCCCCTGTAAATACTGACACACTCCCCGGGGACCCCCTGTAAACACTGACACACTCCCCGGGACCCCCTGTAAATACTGACACACTCCTGAGGGACCCCCTGTAATTACTGACACACTCCCCGGGGACCCCCTGTAAACACTGACACACTCCCCGGGAACCCTCTGTAAATACTGACACACGCCCCGGGGTCCCCCTGTAAATACTGACACACTCCCCGGGACCCCCTGTAAATACTGACACACTCCCCGGGGACCCCCCTGTAAAAACTGACACACTCTCCGGGGATCCCCTCTAAATACTGACACACTCCCCCGGGACCCCCTGTAAATACTGACACACTCCCCGGGAACCCTCTGTAAATACTGACACACACGCCCCGGGGTCCCTCTGTAAATACTGACACACTCTCCGGGGATCCCCTGTTAATACTGACACACTCCCCGGGGACCCCCTGTAAATACTGACACACTCCCCGGGGACTCCCCTGCAAATACTGACACACACGCCCCGGGGATCCCCTGTAAACACTGACACACTTGCCCGGTCCCCCTGTAAACACTGAAACAACTGATGTGTACCTAGGGATGCCCAAGTATACACACATACTGACAGAGAGAGACACACTGTGACACACACGCACACACACACTGGGACACACACGCACACAATGAACAAAGAAATGTACAGCACAGGAACAGGCCCTTCGGCCCTCCAAGCCCGTGCCGACCATGCTGCCCGACCAAAGTACAATCTTCTACACTTCCTGGGTCCGTATCCCTCTATTCCCATCCTATTCATGTATTTGTCAAGAAGCCCCTTAAATGTCACTATCGTCCCTGCTTCCCCCACCTCCTCCGGTAGCGAGTTCCAGGCACCCACTACCCTCTGCGTAAGAAACTTGCCTCGTACATCTCCTCTAAACCTTGCCCCTCTCACCTTAAACCTATGCCCCCTAGTAATTGACCCATTTACCCCGGGGAAAAGCCTCTGACTATCCACTCTGTCTATGCCCCTCATAATTTTGTAGACCTCTATCAGGTCGCCCCTCAACTCCGTCGTTCCAGTGAGAACAAACCGAGTTTATTCAACCGCTCCTCATAGCTAACGCCCTCCGTACCAGGCAACATTCTGGTAAATCTCCTCTTTACCCTCTCTAAAGCCTCCACATCCTTCTGGTAGTGTGGCGACCAGAATTGAACACTATACTCCAAGTGTGGCCTAACGAAGGTTCTATACAGCTGCAACATGACTTGCCAATTCTTATACTCAATGCCCCGGTCAATGAAGACAAGCATGCCATATGCCTTCTTGACTACCTTCTCCACCTGTGTTGTCCCTTTCAGTGACCTGTGGACCTGTACACCTAGATCTCTCTGACTTTCAATACTCTTGAGGGTTCTACAATTCACTGTATATTCCCTACCTGCATTAGACCTTCCAAAATGCATCACCTCACATTTGTCCGGATTAAACTCCATCTGCCATCTCTCCGCCCAAGTCTCCAAACGATCTAAATCCTGCTGTATCCTCTGACAGTCCTCATCGCTATCCGCAATTCCACCAACCTTTGTGTCATCTGCAAACTTACTAATCAGACCAGTTACATTTTCCTCCAAATCATTTATATATACTACAAAGAGCAAAGGTCCCAGCACTGATCCCTGTGGAACACCACTAGTCACAGCCCTCCAATTAGAAAAGCATCCTTCCATTGCTACTCTCTGCCTTCTATGACCTAGCCAGTTCTGTATCCACCTTGCCAGCTCACCCCTGATCCCGTGTGACTTCACCTTTTGTACCAGTCTTCCATGAGGGACCTTGTCAAAGGCCTTACTGAAGTCCATTTAGACAACATCCAGTGCCCGACCTGCATCAATCATCTTTGTGACCTACTCGAAAAACTCTATCAAGTTAGTGAGACACGACCTCCCCTTCACAAAACCATGCTGCCTCTCACTAATACGTCCATTTGCTTCCAAATGGGAGTAGATCCTGTCTCGAAGAATTCTCTCCAGTAATTTCCCTACCACTGACGTAAGGCTCACCGGCCTGTAGTTCCCTGGATTATCCTTGCTACCCTTCTTAAACCCTTCACACACACTGGGATACACACACACTGGGATACACACACACACACAGGGATACATACACACACACACAGAACATAAAACATTACAGCGCAGTACAGGCCCTTCGGCCCTCGATGTTGCACCGACCTGTGAAACCACTCTAAAGCCCATCTACACTATTCCCTTATTGTCCATATGTCTATCCAATGACCATTTGAATGCCCTTCGTGTTGGCGAGTCCACTACTGTTGCAGGCAGGGCATTCCACGCCCTTACTACTCTCTGAGTAAAGAACCTACCTCTGACATCTGTCCTATATCTATCTCCCCTCAATTTAAAGCTATGTCCCCTCGTGCTAGACATCACCATCCGGGGAAAAAGGCTCTCACTGTCCACCCTATCCAATCCTCTGATCATCTTGTATGCCTCAATTAAGTCACCTCTTCACCTTCTTCTCTCTAACGAAAACAGCCTTAAGTCCCTCAGCCTTTCCTCATAAGATCTTCCCTCCATACCAGGCAACATTCTGGTAAATCTCCTCTGCACCCTTTCCAATGCTTCCACATCCTTCCTATAATGCGGTGACCAGAATTGCACGCAATACTCCAAATGCGGCTGCACCAGAGTTTTGTACAGCTGCAACATGACCTCATGGCTCCGAAACTCAATCCCTCTACCAATAAAAGCTAACACACCGTACGCCTTCTTAACAACCCTCTCAACCTGGGTGGCAACTTTCAGGGATCTATGTACATGGACACCGAGATCTCTCTGCTCATCCACACTGCCAAGAATCTTACCATTAGCCCAGTATTCTCTCTTCCTGTTATTCCTTCCAAAATGAATCACCTCACACTTTTCTGCATTAAACTCCATTTGCCACCTCTCAGCCCAGCGCTGCAGCTTATCTATGTCCCTCTGTAACATCCTTCCACACTGTCCACAACTCCACCGACTTTAGTGTCATCTGCAAATTTACTCACCCATCCTTCTACGCCCTCCTCCAGGTCATTTATAAAAATGACAAACAGCAGTGGCCCCAAAACAGATCCTTGTGGTACACCACTGGACTCCAGTCTGAACATTTCCCATCAACCACCACCCTTTGTCTTCTTCCAGCTAGCCAATTTCTGATCCAAATTGCTAAATCCCCCTGAATCCCATGCCTCCGTATTTTCTGCAGTAGTCTACCGTGTGGAACCTTATCAAACGCTTTACTGAAATCCATATACACCACATCAACTGCTTTACCCTTGTCCACCTGTTTGGTCACCTTCTCAAAGAACTCAATAAGGTTTGTGAGGCACGACCTACCCTTCACAAAACCGTGTTGACTATCTCTAATCAAATTATTCCTTTCCAGATGATTCTGCATCCTATCTCTTATAAACCTTTCCAAGATTTTGCCCACAACAGAAGTAAGGCTCACTGGTCTATAGTTACCGGGGTTGTCTCTACTCCCCTTCTTGGACAAGGGGACAACATTTGCTATCCTCCAGTCTTCTGGCACTATTCCTGTGGACAAAGATGACTTAAAGATCAAAGCCAAAGGCTCAGCAATCTCCTCCCTAGCTTCCCAGAGAATCCTAGGATCAATCCCATCCGGCCCAGGGGACTTATCTATTTTCACACTTTCCAGAATTGCTAACACCTCCACCTTATGAACCTCAAGCCCTTCTAGTCTAGTAGCCTGAATCTCAGTATTCTCCTCGACAACATTGTCTTTTTCCTGTGTGAATACTGACGAAAAATATTCATTTAGCACCTCTCCTATCTCCTCGGACTCCAAGCACAACTTCCCACTACAGGGATACACACACACACACACACACACAGGGATACACACACACACACAGGGATACACACACACACACTCGGATACACACACATACAGGGATACACACGCACACAGGGATACACGCACACACACACAGGGATACACACACACACACACACAGGGATACACACACACACACACACACACAGGGATACACACACACACAGGGATGCACACACACACAGGGATACACACACACACACACACAGGGATACACACACACACACACAGGGATACACACACACAGGGATACACACACACAGGGATACACACACAGGGATACACACACAGGGATACACACACAGACACACAGGGATACACACACACAGGGATACACACACACACGGATACACACATGGATACACACACGGATACACACACACACACACAGGGATACACACGGATACACACACACACACAGGGATATACACACACACAGGGATACACACACACACTGGGATACACACACAAAGGGATACACACACACACAGGGATACACACACACACACAGAGATACACACAAACACACAGGGATACATACACAAGCACACACAGAGATACACACACACAGGGATACACACACACACACACAGGGATACACACACACAGGGACACACACGGACACACACACACACAGGGATACACACAGACAGGGACACACACACACATACACACACACAGGGACACACACACACGGACACACACACACACACACACGGACACACACACACACAGGGATACACACACACACACACACAGGGACACACACACACACACAGATACACACACACACACACAGAGATACACACACACACAGAGATACACACAAACACACAGGGATACATACACAAACACACACAGAGATACACACACACAGGGACACACACACACACACACACACAGGGATACACACACACACACACACACAGGGATACACACAGACAGGGACACACACACACACACAGGGACACACACACACACACACAGGGATACACACACACACACACAGGGATACACACACACTCACACCACCCCCGGAAATGTGTGCTGCTAACGCTGCGATGAGTCTAGGCCCCAGGCAGTGCTGAGGTGCTGTTTGAGTGCAGCCCAGATGCCTGTGTCGGCAGTGTAATGTCACCCTGACAGGAAGCAGGCCGGCTCCCCGGCCCAGTGCACCCTGTGCTGCTGCCAGGTGCCGGGCACAGAGACAGAACAATTGGCCGGCAGCAGCAGGAAGGCACGGGAGCCGAGGAGCAGCAGGGAGCAGCCCGAGAGGCAGGCACGGGGAATGCCGAGGCAGGGGGCTGCAGTGGTCAGCACTGGACCACACACTGGCTCTCCCCCGCCTGCACACACTCTCCCCCCACACTCACATATCCTCCCGAGATTACAGCACCAATTATCCCACCTTCGCCTTCTCCTCATCGCCGCTGGCAACCAATGACCCTGAGAGTGCAGGCAGTCCGCACACTGAACTCAGTCAGCCCAGAGGCTCTCTCTCTCTCTCTCCAATGCAGAGCTGAACTTCGATTCAATACATTAATCCTCACCGTGCCAGAGCAACCCCTCAACATTGAAGAGAGGTCTTTGTAAACGCCCTCTGCGGCTCCTACCTGAGACACTGATTGAATTTGCTGCCATTCTGGGTGTGTCTTGTTACACACGGTGATTCCCCTGCCCAATCTCCCACATCACTCACGCACTGAGGGCCAGCAGAATAAATCACACGTTTCTGCTCACGGATTCCTGCAAAGAGGCAATCGGGGGGGCAGATCTTTCAAGCTTATTTTCTGCGAAGGCAGGAATAGGCCAGTCACACCAACCGAGCCGGTGTTTACAGCCCACTGCTTACCTTCTTCCCCTCTCCCCCCAGCTTCCCATTCCCTCTCTCAGACAGCCAGCTCCACCTTACCCTCACTCTCTGCACAAAGAATATTTTCTCCTCAACTTTGGATGAGTTTTTTTTTCCCCCATCCATAGAATCTACGGTGCAGACGGAAGCCATTCGGCCCATCGAGTCTGCACTAACCCTCCTAAAGGGCGCTGTACCCAGACCAATGTGCAGCACGGCGGCACAGTGGTTAGCACTGTTGCTTCACAGCTCCAGGGTCCCAGGTTCGATTCCCGGCTGGGTCACTGTCTGTGCGGAGTCTGCACATCCTCCCCGTGTCTGCGTGGGTTTCCTCCGGGTGCTCCGGTTTCCTCCCACAGTCCGGGCACGGGCACGGCCGCAAAGTTGCCCCACGCCACAGGCGGCGTCTGTGGAGGGAGGTGGCAGAGGCCGTCACCGTTGCGGCCCTGACACCACGGACAGGCACCCAGTGCCACAAGAAGGTGAACAACCTCGTCAGAGCAGGCAGGGTGAGCCTCCCCCCCTCCCCCCCCCGCCCGATATCCATATCCCCCATATCCCCCCCTCCCCCATATCCCCCCCTCCGCCATATCCCCCATATCCCCCCCTCCCCCATATCCCTCCTCGGAGACCGCGGGAGACGGAGAGACCTGGAGCAACAGGGAAACGACGCCTCGTCACGTGCGGGTGTGACGGCGCAGGCGTGTGCCACCCAGCGACGAGAGGGGCAGCCACAGGCCCCCGTCACAGCCGAGCCAGGACACCCCTACCCGGGACATCCCCACCCGGGACACCCCTACCCGGGACAGCACTACCCAGGAAGACGAAATACCGGACAGTGACACAGAGTGGATGGGTGGAGACGAACCCCCACCCCAAAGTGCCATGGACTCAGAGTGGGACGAAGAGGACGACACAACGCCACTGCTGTCACCAACACCCTCCACCATCGCAGAAACACTCACCTCGGTTGGGCACTTTAGTGATGAGACGTCTGGTACACTCACTGGTGCGCACAACACAGCTGTCCCGGTACAGCAGGTGGAGGTAGGAGCAGCAGAGGGGCCGGGCGGTCGGAGGGCAGCCCAGCCCAAGCGAACATCTGCCGCCCAGATGGATCCCGGGTTCCTGGAGTTACCACACCCACCCATAGATCCGATGCAACCACCGACCCGGAGACGAGCGAAGAGGGTGACGGGCGGCTTGCGGCGGCTGCAGTCGCAGGTGGAGGAGTCCACCCGCGTCCAGGAGCTGGAAGTGGTGCCGGTCATGCGTGCCACCCAGGCCGACACCGCACGGGTGGCGTCCGCGGTGGAGGCAATGGGTGCGACGGTGTCAGACATGGGGAACGGTTTGTGAGGCCTGGGGCCTTCCGTGCAGGCGGCGTCTGTGGCCCAGGAAACGGCTGCCCTCTCACAGGAGGCCATGAGCCAGTGCCAGATGGCAGAGGCGCTCAACGCCATGGCCCAGTCTCAGCAGACCATGGCCCAGTCTCAGCAGGCCATGGCCCAGTCTCTGCAGGCCATGGCCCAGTCTCTGCAGGCCATGGCCCAGTCTCTGCAGGCCATAGCCCAGTCTCTGCAGGCCATAGCCCAGTCTCAGCAGGCCATAGCCCAGTCTCTGCAGGCCATCGCTGAGGGCATCGGCGCCAGTGGCCATGTGCGAGCCGGCGTCGCACTGTCACAGACGGGGTTTGACAATCCCCTGGGCTCCATGGCTGCAAACCTGCAGACCCCTGTCGATACCAGCACGGGCCTCCAGGACTGGCAGCGCCAGATGGCGGGGGGGCGTCGGATGGCCAGTCCGTTCGCATCCCCCACCCATGTAGAGGCCTGGGGGCCATCGGGCACCCCGAGGGAGGAGGAGGTGGTGTGGTCCGTCCCGGGTCCCCCTGTAGGGGAGGTCCGGGAACACCGCGACACCTCGGACTCCCCCCCCCTTCCGTCCCAGGTGCATCGGGTGGGCAACGGGCAGGACAGGCTGGCAGATCGCCATCCCAGTCGCCCGGGCCGCAGCCTGGCCCGTTTAGGCCAGGACGCCCCAGGAAACGGCCGGCAAAGGGATCCCGTGTCAGAGGGCAGGAATCACAGGAGTCCACCTCCAGTTCTGCTGTACCGTCTGGGGAACCACGTAGACGTAGTCAAAGGGCCCGTAAGGCCAAACAATTAGACACTGAGTAAGTTGGCACGGGTGCAGGGCACAGATGAGTTTTAGGGGTTAGGGCACGTGCATGAACTCCTTTGGTTATTAAAGTCAATGTTACACCTACAGAAGCTGCCTTTGTGCTCTGTCCAAAGCGTGTGGGGGTGTCATGTACGTTGAGCGCAAGTGTGTGTGTGACGGGTGGTCTTACCTCAGCCCCAGGTGAGTCTGCCCCGTTCCCCCTGGGCCGCCATCAACATCCCCCCGGGCAGAGGACGGGACCGTGCGCTGCAGTGTCACAGCCGCATGCAGGGATGGTCCGGGTGGATGGTGGTACTGTGGCCATGGGTCAGACATAGTCCAACGATGTGGAGCCAGGAGCTCATCGCAGGGCGGGTTGTCATCATCCTCCATGGCCTGCAATAGACACGCGTCCACCCGCAACTGTGTGAGCCCAGCCCGTTGTGCCGCAGGTGGATCGGCAATAGGGGGGGTGGTGTGCATGCGGGTGGGGTGGGTGGGGTTGGGGAGGGGGGTGAGGGTGCTGGGTGGGGGGTGTGGGTGGTCGGCTGTTGCCATGGTGTGCGGTCTGTGGCCATACTACCCGATTCCCACGCCCATCTAGTCAGTGAAGCGGGCGGCTATCAGCCTGTCCCGTGCCCGCTGGGCCAGCCGGTAACGGTGGACAGCCACCCGCCTGTGTCTAGCCCGTCTGCCCCGACCATTGCCCCCATCCCCCTCATATGGGGAGGACTGCGCCTCTTCCTGCTGCTCCTCCACTCCGCCCTCCTCTGCCTGCGGTACATCGCCCCTCTGCTGGGCTATGTTGTGCAGGACGCAGCACACCACAATGATGCGGCCGACCCTATCTGACCGATACTGGAGGGCGCCCCCAGAGAGGTCCAGGCACCTGAAACGCATCTTCAGCACGCCAAAGCACCTCTCTATCACTCCCCTTGTCGCTACATGGGCATCATTGTAGCGGTTCTCCGCCTCATTGCGTGGCCTCCGTATAGGCGTCATCAGCCACGATCGCAATGGGTAGCCCCTGTCGCCCAGCAACCAGCCCCTCAGCCGGGGATGGCTTCCCTCGTACATGCCGGGGGTGGATGACCGCGACAATACGTATGAGTCGTGTACACTGCCCGGGTAACGGGCGCAGACGTGCAGGATCATCATGCGGTGGTCGCAGACCACCTGTATGTTCATCGAATAGGTCCCCTTCCTATTGGTGAACACGGCCATGTTATCTGCAGCTGGCCGCACGGCGACGTGCATCCCATCGATCGCGCCCTGGACCATGGGGAACCCGGCCACGGCAGAGAAGCCCACGGCCCGGGCATCTTGGCTGGCCCGGTCCACAGGGAAGCGGATGTAGCGGTGCGCCATGGCATATAGGGCGTCTGTCACTGCCCGGATGCACCGATGTCTGCGATATGCCGGACAGGTCCCCACTCGGTGCCTGGAATGACCCCATTGCATAAAAGTTCAGGGCCACCGTAACCTTGACGGACACGGGGAGAGGGTGTCCCCCACCAGTGCCACGCGGTGACAGGTGTGCCAGCAGGTGGCAGATGTGTGCCACGGTTTCCCGCCTCATCCGGAGTCTCCCCCTGCATTCCCGGTCCGTGAGGTCCTGGTATGACTGCCGGGGCCGGTTCACACGGGGCGCCCTCGGGTGCCTCCGTTGCCGTGGGGCCGCGACGTCCTCCTCGTCCTGTCGGTCAGGTTTCCCTCCAGCCTGGGCGGCTGCCGCCTGCCCCTCTGCGGCAGCCTGCGCCGCCTCTCTGGCACGCTCCTCCTCCTCCTCCTCATCCAGGGCAACATGGACATTAGTGGCTGCCGCCACGGCGGCCAACATCGCTGGCTGATCGGAAAACATGACGGCCTGGTTGGGGGGGG
Source organism: Scyliorhinus torazame (assembly GCF_047496885.1). Taxonomy (NCBI): domain Eukaryota; kingdom Metazoa; phylum Chordata; class Chondrichthyes; order Carcharhiniformes; family Scyliorhinidae; genus Scyliorhinus; species Scyliorhinus torazame. The sequence goes on along the minus strand of NC_092721.1, from coordinate 209,441,627 downwards.
GGGGGGGGGGGGAAACGACAACATCATTGCCCATACCCCCTCCTCCCCCCAGCCAGATGGCATGGACCGCATGGGTCCAACTGTTGGAGGCTGGCACCTGGCCAGGTGACCAACTCACTTTCCCTCGCACCCCCCCCTTCCCGGCACGGACCCCATCCTCCTCCCCGGCACGGACCCCATCCTCCTCCCCGGCACGGACATCCCCATCCTCCTCCCAGGCACGGACCCCCCCATCCTCCTCCCCGGCACGGACCCCCCCATCCTCCTCCCCGGCACGGACCCCCCCATCCTCCTCCCCGGCACGGACGTCCCCCCCATCCCCCTCCCCGGCACGGACCCCATCCTCCTCCCCGGCACGGACATCCCCCCCCATCCCCCTCCCCGGCACGGACCCCCCCATCCTCCTCCCCGGAGTAGATTAAACCACCTACCTTACCGGCGGGACAAGGTGCCGTGGGCAGGCTCCGGGGTCCTGGGGGGTGGCGCGGGGCGATCTGACCCCGGGGGGTGTCCCCACGGTGGCCTGGCCCGCGGTCGGGGCCCACCGATCCGCGGGTGGGCCTGTGCCGTGGGGGCACTCTTTCCCTTCCGCCTTTGCCACGGTCTCCACCATGGCGGAGGCGGAAGAGACTCCCTCTACCGCGCATGCGTGAGAATGCCGTCAGCGGCCGCTAACGCTCCTGCACATGCGCCGCCCGGAGATGTCATTTCCGCGCCAGCTGGCGGGGCACCAAAGGCCTTTTCCGCCAGCTGGCGGGGCGGAAATTCGTCCGGCGCCGGCCTAGCCCCTTAAGGTTGGGGCTCGGCCCCTCAAGATGCGCAGCGTTCCGCACCTTTGGGGCGGTGCGATGCCCGACTGATTTGCGCCGTTTTGGGTGCCAGTCGGCGGACATTGCGTCGATACCGGAGAATTTCGCCCATGATTCGTGCGGCGAGGGGTCGGACAATCCCGTCCACTGACGTGCTTGTTGGGTGAATTGGACATTCTGAATTCTCCCTCTGTGTACCCGAACAGGCGCCGGAGTGTGGCGACTAGGGGATTTTCACAGTAACTTCATTGTAGTGTTAATGTCAGCCTACTTGTGACAATAATAAAGATTATTATTATTACACGGGTCATCATAGAATCCCGACTGTGCAGAAGGACCCAGCGGGTCAGCACCGACCATTTGACCCTTAAAGATTAATGAGTGACATAGGAAGAGTCCAATCTGTCTGATTCCGCCCGTCTCCCTGGGGAATCTGTGTCCGCATCAGTTACATCTGCAGATTGAAAGGAAATGACAGGGTTGGTGGCCTTTTTTGCAGAGTGATCGGAGAATGACTGAGGGAAAGAGCAGGAACGGTCGGCTCCGAGTAAAGGGCGAGTTGTTCAGGAACTGCAACAATCACACAACAGAAACTCTGTCACTGAGCGGATCCTTTCGATTCGGGGGCTTTGAGCAGGGACGGTGTAGCAGGGCAGGGAGTTGGGGTAGAATCATAAAATCAATACAACGCAGGAGGAGGCCATTCAGCCCTGTGAGTGTTCACCGACCCTCGAAAAGAACAGTCTACCTAGGCTCACTCCAGCCCCGTCACCCAGTAACTCCACCTAACCTTTCTCATCACTAAGGGCAATTTATCACGGCCAATCCACCTAACCTGCACATCTTTGGACTGTGGGAGGAAACCGGAGCACCCGGAGGAAACCCACGCAGACACGGGGAGGATGTGCAGACTCCGCACAGACAGTGACCAAAGCCAGAATCGAACCTGGGACCCTGGCGCTGTGAAGCAGCAGTGCTAACCACTGTGCCATCCAATGGTGTGGGTACAATGGTACAGTTGGGGTTCAGTGGAACCCTGGTCATATTGGAGTGACAATCGGACAGACCAGCCAGCAGGCAAGGAGCGTGTCCACAGTGACGGACCCACCACAGTATCAAGTAGGGCTTTGGCCTCAGATACTCAGTGGGATTTACCCAGGCAGGGCGCCAGAATTCCCCCACCCCTTGTATTGCTGAATCTTGCCTGGGTTCAGAGGGTGACTCACATAGATTTCCATTTATCCATTTCAAAGTAGCAGGCCATTCAGCCCCAGTGGTCTAGGCTGGTGTTGTTGTTCCTCCTAACCCCTCTCCGTCTCACCCAATCACCATATCCTCCATTCTTTCTCCCTCATGTGTTAATCCATCTTCTCCCTCATACACATCAATGTCGTTCATCTCAACCACTCCCCGAGGGAGCGAGTCCCACATTCTCCCCACTCCCTGTGGGAGCGAGTCCCACATTCTCCCCACTCCCTGTGGGAGCGAGTCCCACATTCTCCCCACTCCCCGTGGGAGCGAGTCCCACATTCTCCCCACTCCCCGTGGGAGCGAGTCCCACATTCTCCCCACTCCCTGTGGGAGCGAGTCCCACATTCTCCCCAATCCCCGTGGGAGCGAGTCCCACATTCTCCCCACTCCCTGTGGGAGCGAGTCCCACATTCTCCCCACTCCCCGTGGGAGCGAGTCCCACATTCTCCCCACTCCCCGAGGGAGCGAGTCCCACATCCTCCCCACTCCCTGTGGGAGCGAGTCCCACATTCTCCCCACTCCCCGTGGGAGCGAGTCCCACATTCTCCTCACTCCCTGTGGGAGCGAGTCCCACATTCTCCCCACTCCCCGTGGGAGCGAGTCCCACATTCTCCCCACTCCCTGTGGGAGCGAGTCCCACATTCTCCCCACTCCCCGTGGGAGCGAGTCCCACATTCTCCCCACTCCCCGAGGGAGCGAGTCCCACATCCTCCCCACTCCCTGTGGGAGCGAGTCCCACATTCTCCTCACTCCCTGTGGGAGCGAGTCCCACATTCTCCCCACTCCCCGTGGGAGCGAGTCCCACATTCTCCCCACTCCTCGAGGGAGCGAGTCCCACATCCTCCCCACTCCCTGTGGGAGCGAGTCCCACATTCTCCCCACTCCCTGTGGGAGCGAGTTCCACATTCTCCCCACTCCCTGTGGGAGCGAGTTCCACATTCTCCCCACTCGCTGTGAGAGCGAGTCCCACATTCTCCCCACTCCCTCTGGGAGCGAGTTCCACATTCTCCCCACTCCCTGTGGGAGCGAGTCCCACATTCTCCCCATTCCCTGTGGGAGCGAGTCCCACATTCTCCCCACTCCCTGTGGGAGCGAGTCCCACATTCTCCCCACTCCCTGTGGGAGCGAGTCCCACACTCTCCCCACTCCGTGGGAGCGAGTCCCACACTCTCCCCACTCCCCGTGGGAGTGAGTCCCACGTTCTCCCCACTCCCTTTGGGAGCGAGTCCCACGTTCTCCCCACTCCCTTTGGGAGCGAGTCCCACATTCTCCCCACTCCCTGTGGGAGCGAGTCCCACATCCTCTTTATTAACCAGATCCTGTGGTTAAATGTGGAAGTTATATCAGCGCACAGATCGGCCAGGCGTGTGCCCCCAGCAAGTGGGACCCACGCCCTCCGGCCCCACGCCCTCCAGAGGACGCCAATCAGGTGAATCAAAGGCCACAGGACGCGGTAAGCAGCAGGCAGCCCCCACCCCGGGGGTCCATCCTGGGGACAGACTTAGACGCAGCGGTAGAACACGGAAGGCTAAGCAGACAGAGGGCACAAGGCAGTGGGAAGGGGGGCGGGTGACGCCTGTGGTCGCGACTGTGGGGAAGGATCTGGGATGGTCAGTGGAGAAGGGTCTGGGATGGACAGTGGGGAAGGATCTGAGATGGTCAGTGGAGAAGGGTCTGGGATGGTCAGTGGAGAAGGGTCTGGGACCGTCAGTGGGAGAAGGGTCTGGGATGGTCAGTGGGGAAGGGACTGGGATGGTCAGTAGGGAAGGGTCTGGGAAGATCAGTGGGGAAGGGTCTAGGATGGTCAGTGGGGAAGGGTCTGGGATGGTCAGTGGAGAAGGGTCTGGGATGGTCAGTGGGGAAGGGTCTGGGATGGTCAGTGGGGAAGGGTCTGGGATGGTCATTGGAGAAGGGTCTGGGATGGTCAGTGGGGAAGGGTCTGGGATGGTCAGTGGGGAAGGGTCTGGGATGGTCATTGGGGAAGGATCTGGGATGGTGAGTGGGGAGGGTCTGGGATGGTCAGTGGGGAAGGGTCTGGGACGGTCAATGGAGAAGGGTCTGGGATGGTCAGTGGAGAAGGGTCTGGGATGGTCAGTGGAGAAGGGTCTGGGACCGTCAGTGGGAGAAGGGTCTGGGATGGTCAGTGGGGAAGGGACTGGGATGGTCAGTGGGAGAAGGGTCTGGGACCGTCAGTGGGAGAAGGGTCTGGGATGGTCAGTGGGGAAGGGACTGGGATGGTCAGTAGGGAAGGGTCTGGGATGGTCAGTGGGGAAGGGTCTGGGATGGTCAGTGGGGAAGGGTCTGGGATGGTCAGTGGAGAAGGGCCTGGGATGGTCAGTGGGGAAGGGTCTGGGATGGTCAGTGGGGAAGGGCCTGGGACGGTCAGTGGGGAAGGGTCTGGGATGGTCAGTGGGGAAGGGTTTGGGATGGTCAGTGGGGAAGGGTCTGGGATGGTCAGTGGGGAAGGGTCTGGGATGGTGAGTGGGGAGGGTCTGGATGGTCATTGGGGAAGGGTCTGGGATGGTGAGTGGGGAGGGTCTGGGGCGGTCATTAGGCAAGGGTCTGGGATGATCACTGGAGAAGGGTCTGGGATGGTCAGTGGGGAGGGGTCTGGGATGGTCATTGGGGAAGGGACTGGGATGGTCAGTGGGGAAGGATCTGGGATGGTCAGTGGAGAAGGGTCTGGGATGGTCAGTGGGGAAGGGTCTGGGACGGTCAATGGAGAAGGGTCTGGGATGGTCAGTGGAGAAGGGTCTGGGATGGTCAGTGGAGAAGGGTTGGGGACCGTCAGTGGGAGAAGGTTCTGGGATGGTCAGTGGGGAAGGGACTGGGATGGTCAGTGGGGAAGGGTCTGGGATGGTCAGTGGGGAAGGGTCTGGGATGGTCAGTGGGAGAAGGGTCTGGGACCATCAGTGGGAGAAGGGTCTGGGATGGTCAGTGGGGAAAGGACTGGAATGGTCAGTAGGGAAGGGTCTGGGAAGATCAGTGGGGAAGGGTCTAGAATGGTCAGTGGAGAAGGGTCTGGAATGGTCAGTGGGGAAGGGTCTGGGATGGTCAGTGGGGAAGGGTCTGGGATGGTCAGTGGGGAAGGGTCTGGGATTGTCAGTGGGGAAGGGTCTGGGATGGTCAGTGGGGAAGGGTCTGGGATGGTGAGTGGGGAGGGTCTGGGATGGTCATTGGGGAAGGGTCTGGGATGGTGAGTGGGGAGGGTCTGGGGTGGTCAGTGGAGAAGGGTCTGGGATGGTCAGTGGAGAAGGATCTGGGATGGTCAGTGGAGAAGGGTCTGGGATGGTCAGTGGGGAAAGGTCTGGGACGGTCAATGGAGAAGGGTCTGGGATGGTCAGTGGAGAAGGGTCTGGGATGGTCAGTGGAGAAGGGTCGGGGACCGTCAGTGGGAGAAGGTTCTGGGATGGTCAGTGGGGAAGGGACTGGGATGGTCAGTGTGGAAGGGTCTGGGATGGTCAGTGGGGAAGGGTCTGGGATGGTCAGTGGGAGAAGGGTCTGGGACCATCAGTGGGAGAAGGGTCTGGGATGGTCAGTGGGGAAAGGACTGGAATGGTCAGTAGGGAAGGGTCTGGGAAGATCAGTGGGGAAGGGTCTAGAATGGTCAGTGGAGAAGGGTCTGGGATGGTCAGTGGGGAAGGGTCTGGGATGGTCAGTGGGGAAGGGTCTGGGATGGTCAGTGGGGAAGGGTCTGGGATTGTCAGTGGGGAAGGGTCTGGGATGGTCAGTGGGGAAGGGTCTGGGATGGTGAGTGGGGAGGGTCTGGGATGGTCATTGGGGAAGGGTCTGGGATGGTGAGTGGGGAGGGTCTGGGGTGGTCATTGGGGAAGGGTCTTGGATGGTCAGTGGAGAAGGGTCAGGGATGGTCATTGGAGAAGGGTCTGGGATGATCATTGGGGAAGAGTCTGGGATGGTCATTGGGGAAGGGTCTGGGATGGTCATTGGGGAAGGGTCTGGGATGGTCATTGGGGAAGGGTCTGGGATGGTCATTGGGGAAGGGTCTCTGACAGTCATTGGGGAAGGGTCTGGAATGGTCATTGGGGAAGGGTCTGGGATTTTCAGTGGGGAAGGGTCTGGAATGGTCAGTGGGGAAGGGTCTGGGATGGTCAGTGGGGCAGGGTCTGGGATGGTCAGTGGGGAAGTGTCTGGATTGGTCAGTAGGGAAGGGTCTGGGATGGTCAGATGAGAGAGGTCTGGGATGGTCATTGGGGAAGGGTTTGGGTTGGTCATTGGGGAAGGGTCTGGAATGGTCATTGGTGAAGGGTCTGGGATTTTCAGTGGGGAATGGTCTGGGATGGTCAGTGGGGAAGGGTCTGGAATGATCAGTGGGGAACAGTCTGGGATGGTCATTGGGGAACGGTCTGGGATGGTGAGTGGGGAAGGGTCTGGGATGGTGAGTGGGGCAGGGTCTGGGATGGTCATTGGGGAAGGGTCTGGGATGGTGAGTGGGGAAGGGTCTGGGATGGTCATTGGGGAAGGGTCTGGGATGGTAATTCGGAAGGGTCTGGGATGGTCATTGGGGAAGAGTCTGGGATGGTGAGTTATCCACTCGCTGAGCAGGCGGTTATATCCCGAAGGCCATTCGATCGGAGGTCCTCCCCTTTAATGGGATGGAATCTGGTCATAATCGGCGATTATTGGTGTCCCGCCACAACGGTATGTGGATCTCGCCAATGGGAGCGGGCCGGTTAGATCAGAAACCAATCGGCGCTTGCCGTTGTTGCAGATTCCAACCTCTCTCACTGTCTAACTGCTCGCTTGCTGTCTCGACAGGCGACTTGCAGCCAGTAGATCGCAACGCTTAAACCCGGAGATAAACTATCCCAGACCCTTCTCCACTGACCATCCCAGACCCTTCCCCTCTGACCATCCCAGACCCTTCCCCAATGACCATCCCAGACCCTCCCCACTCACCATCCCAGACCCTTCCGAATTACCATCCCAGACCCTTCCCCAATGACCATCCCAGACCCTTCCCCACTCACCATCCCAGACCCTTCCCCAATGACCATCCCAGACCCTGCCCCACTCACCATCCCAGACCCTTCCCCAATGACCATCCCAGACCCTGCCCCACTCACCATCCCAGACCCTCCCCACTCACCATCCCAGACCCTTCCCCACTGACCATCACAGACCCTTCCCCACTGACCATCCCAGACCCTTCCCCACAGACTATCCCAGACCCTTCCCCAATGACCGTCCCAGACCCTTCCCCACTGTCCACCCCAGACCCTTCCCCACTGACCATCCCAGACCCTTCCCCACTGACCATCCCAGACCCTCCCCACTGACCATCCCAGACCCTTCCCCACTGACCATCCCAGACCTCTCTCCACTGACCATCCCAGACCCTTCCCCACTGACCATCCCAGACCCTTCCCCACTGACCATCCCAGACCCTTCCCCACTGACCATCCCAGACCCTTCCCCAATGACCATCCCAGACCCTTCCCCACTGACCATCCCAGACCTCTCTCCACTGACCATCCCAGACCCTTCCCCACAGACCATCCCAGACCTTTCCCCACTGACCATCCCAGACCCTTCCCCACTGACCATCCCAGACCCTTCCCCAATGACTATCCCGTACCCTTCCCCAATGACCATCCCAGACCCTTCTCCACTGTCCACCCCAGACCCTTACCCAATGACCTACCCAGACCCTTCCCCAATGACCATCCCGGACCCTTCTCCACTGTCCACCCCAGACCCTTCCCCAATGACCTACCCAGACCCTTCCCCAATGACCATCCCAGACCCTTCAACAATGACCGTCTGAGACGCTTCCCCACTGACCACTCGAGACCCTTCTTCAATTACCATCCCAGACCCTTCCCCACTGATCACCCCAGACCCTTCCCCACTGACCGTCCCAGACTCTTCCCCACTGACCATCCCAGACCGTTCCCCACTGACCACCACAGACCCTTCTCCACTGACCATCCCAGACCGTTCCCCACTGACCACCACAAACCCTTCCCCACTGACCATCCCAGACCGTTCCCCACTGACCACTACAGACCCTTCCCCACTGACCATCCCAGACCCTTCCCCACTGACCACACCAGACTGTTCCCCACTGACCATCACAGTCCCTTCCCCACTGACCACCCCAGACCCTTCCCCACTGACCATCCCAGACTGTTCCCCACTGACCACCACAGTCCCTTCCCCACGGACCACCCCAGACCCTTCCCCACTGACCACACCAGACTGTTCCCCACTGACCACACCAGACACTTCCCCACTGACCACATCAGACCCAAGTAAAACTCCCGTGCGCACAGCCACTGTGTAACTGTGTACAGTGAGTGGAGCAGTCAGACTCACAGGAGAGAATATCAAATTCTCTGGCATCATGACATGAGCGCCTGTGACAAACCGACATAGACCCAGCGGCCATCCTGTATCCCTCCCTCTGGGTCCCTCCCGCTGCGTCCCTCCCGCTGGATCCCTCCCGCTGGATCTCTCTGGATCCCTCTCACTGGGTCCCTACCGCTGGATCCCTCTTGCTGGATCTCTCTGGATCCCTCTCGCTGGGTCCCTCCCGCTGGGTCCCTCCCGCTGGATCCCTCCCGCTGGATCTCTCTGGATCCCTCTCGCTGGGTCCCTCCAGCTGGATCTCTCTGGGTCCATCTAGCTGGATCCCTCCCGCTGGATCTCTCTGGATCCCTCTCGTTGGATCCCTCCCACTAGATCTCTCTGGATCCCTCCCGCTGGATCTCTCTGGATCCCTCTCGCTGGATCCCTCCTGCTGGATCCCTCTCGCTGGATCCCTCCCGCTGGATCTCTCTGGATCCCTCTCGCTGGATCCCTCCTGCTGGATCCCTCTCGCTGGATCCCTCCTGCTGGCATAACATCCAATCAGACTGCTCATAGTGCCCACAGTTTGATGCTGGTCTATCACAGGACCAGCTTCTGGCTAACAGACAAATTCCACCGCAGTGAGCTGGCACCATGCGGTGTCAATAGGGCCCTGACCGACTGAACTCACCCCTGGGCACCCAGGTACCACCTGCTGTTGAAAGTTGAACAACTCTCTCCCCATTCCACCCAGAAAGGTGCATCTTCCATCCTACAGTAGCGTCCTCTTCGCGTTATTAGAAATTAATTCCAGATTTTTATTGAATTGAAATTTTGACATCTTCCATTGGTGGGATTGGAACCGGGGTTCCCAGAGCATTCCCCTGGGTGCCTGGATTACAAGTCCAGTGACAATACCACTCCGCCACTGCCCCTCTCACAATCCTCGAGGTATTAGGCGGGAAACTCCGACCCCCCGGCGGGTCTGAGAATCCGCGGGTGGCGGCGCGAATCCCGCCCCGACGCCAGCTGCCGTATTCTCCGGCGCCGGCTGTCGGGCGGGGGTAGAGTTCACGCCACGCCAGTAGGGGCTGTTGGGAGCGGCACTCCCGGCAATTCTCCGGGCCCCGATGGGCTGAGCGGCCGTCCGTTTTTTGGCCAGTCCCGCCGGCGTGGGTTGCGCATTGTCCTACTTGGCGGGACCTGGCAGGTAGGTGTGCGGGGAGGCGGGGGGGGGGGAGGGGGGGGAATCCCGTTTCGTGGTCCGGCCCGCGATCGGGGCCCACCGATATGCGAGCGGGCCTGTGCCGGCTCCTGCTCCGCCATGTCCGGCGCGGAGAAGTAAACTCCCCCGCACATGCGGCAAAATACGTCGGCCGGTCTGCGCATGCGCGAACTCGCGCAGCCCCTTCGCCGCCGGCGGGAGTGGTGCCAACCCCTCCGCCGTCCACCTAGCCCCCGGATGTGCGGAGAATTCCGCTGATTGTGTTTTGGTCAGAACAGAGAGGTCTGCAGATTACAACATAGATTCACAAGGATGATAACAGATCTGAGCAATTCCGCCTTTCAGGAAAGATTAATAAGGGTGGGTTCCTTGTTCTTGAAAAGAGAAGGTTGCAGAGGGGGCCTGATGGAGGTCTCGATAATTATGCAGAGATTTGAGGGACACACACGGATTGTTTCATGAGGCGGAATCTCACCATACTTTTTCCAAAGTGTCAGGCTCAGAATGAAAACCGCATGTCACAGAGAAACATTGAAAATAGAAGCAGGAGGAGACCATTCGGCCCCTCCATCCTTCTCCACCATTCATTCTGATCATCAAGTCCAATACCCCTGATCCCGCCTTCCCCCCCAAGAGAGACATTTCCAGCTCGCACACATAGATCATAGAATTTACAGTACAGAAGGAGGCCATTCGGCCCATCGAGTCTGCACCGACTCTTGGAAAGAGCACCCTACCCAAGGTCAACACCCCCACCTAATCCCCATAACCCAGTAATCCCACCTACTCCCCATAACCCATGAACCCCACCCAACATGGATGTTAGGAAACTAAGGGAAATAAATAGTGATGTCTTGAGAAGTGTGCATATTACAGAGGAGGAGGTGCTGGAAGTCTTAAAGCGCATCAAGGTAGATAAATCCCCGGGACCTGATGAAATGTATCCCAGGATGTTGTGGGAGGCTAGGGAGGAAATTGCGGGTCCCCTAACAGAGATATTTGAATCATCGGCAGCCACAGGTGAGGTGCCTGAAGATTGGAGAGTGGCGAATGTTGTGCCCTTGTTTAAGAAGGGCAGCAGGGAAAAGCCTGGGAACTACAGACCGGTGAGCCTAACGTCTGTAGTAGGTAAATTGCTAGAAGGTATTCTGAGAGACAGGATCTACAAGCATTTAGAGAGGCAAGGACTGATTCGGGGCAGTCAGCATGGCTTTGTGTGTGGAAAATCATGTCTCACAAATTTGATTGAGTTTTTTGAGGGGGTGACCAAGAAGGTAGATGAGGGCAGTGCAGTAGACGTTGTCTACATGGACTTTAGCAAAGCCTTTGACAAGGTACCGCATGGTAGGTTGTTGCAGAAGGTTAAAGCTCACGGGATCCAGGGTGAGGTTGCCAATTGGATTCAAAATTGGCTGGACGACAGAAGACAGAGGGTGGTTGTAGAGGGTTGTTTTTCAAACTGGAGGCCTGTGACCAGTGGTGTGCCTCAGGGATCGGTGCTGGGTCCACTGTTATTTGTGATTTATATTAATGATTTGGATGAGAATTTAGGAGGCATGGTTAGTAAGTTTGCAGATGACACCAAGATTGGTGGCACAGTGGATAGTGAAGAAGGTTATCTAGGATTGCAACGGGATCTTGATCAATTAGGCCAGTGGGCTGACGAATGGCAGATGGAGTTTAATTTTGATAAATGTGAGGTGATGCATTTTGGCAGATCGAATCAGGCCAGGACCTACTCAGTTAATGGTATGGCGTTGGGGAGAGTTATAGAACAAAGAGATCTAGGAGTACAGGTTCATAGCTCCTTGAAGGTGGAGTCGCAGGTGGACAGGGTGGTGAAGAAGGCATTCGGCATGCTTGGTTTCATTGGGCAGAACATTGAATACAGGAGTTGGAACGTCTTGTTGAAGTTGTACAGGACATTGGTACGGCCACACTTGGAATACTGTGTGCAGTACTGGTCACCCTATTATAGAAAGGATATTATTAAACTAGAAAGAGTGCAGAAAAGATTTACTAGGATGTTACCGGGACTTGATGGTTCAAGTTATAAGGAGAGGCTGGATAGACTGGGACTTTTTTCCCTGGAGCGTAGGAGGCTTAGGGGTGATCTTATAGAGGTCTATAAAATAATGAGGGGCATAGATAAGGTAGATAGTCAACATCTTTTCCCAAAGGTAGGGGAGTCTAAAACTAGAGGGCATAGGTTTAAGGTGAGAGGGGAGCGATTCAGAAGGGCCCAGAGGGGCAATTTCTTCACTCAGAGGGTAGTGAGTGTCTGGAATGTGCTGCCAGAGGTAGTAGTAGAGGCGGGTACAATTGTGTCTTTTAAAAAGCATTTAGATAGTTACATGGGTAAGATGGGTATAGAGGGTTATGGGCCAAGTGCGGGCAACTGGGACTAGCTTAATGGTAAAAACTGGGCGGCATGGACTGGTTGGGCCGAAGGGCCTGTTTCCATGCTGTAAACTTCTATGATTCTAACACTAAGGGCAATTTTGGACACTAAGGGCAATTTAGCGTGGCCAATCCACCTAACCTGCACAACTTTGGACTGTGGGAGGATACCGGAGCACCCGGAGGAAACCCACGTAGACACGGGGAGAACATGCAGACTCCGCACAGACAGCGACCCAAGCCGGAATCGAACCTGGGACCCTGGAGCTGTGAATCAATTGTGCTAACCACAAGGCTACCATGCTACCATCAGTTTACATTCCAGAACTCGAGGCTGTCGGAGCGAAGGAAATGAGTGGGTAGAGTTTATGCCATCACTCTGGCAGGCGGGGCCCGATTGGGCGAGGCTGTTCCACAGAGATCGGGCCGCCATCTCAAACAGGTACCCTGATCGGAACTCCTTACCCCCATCACTGCCCCCTGGCACTGCTTCCACCTGGTGTGATTGGGCTGGGGGTGCTCTGTGTGGGTGTTGGGGGGGGATGAGGGGCAGTGGACTCTCCTGCATGGTGTGTTGGGGGCGGGGGGACAGGCGTTGCTTTGGGGGCCCCGGAGACCGGGACGCCATTTAAAAATGGTCCCCTGATCTCCCGCTACACTGAGGAGTTCTGGCTACGTGAAGGGGCTCTGTGTAACCTCGGCAGCAACGTGAGTCACATTTTCTAGCCTTGTGACTGTCTGCTCTGCAAGCAGCGGGAAACACGCGGCTAAACGCGCTCGCTACGGGACTTTGTTCCCATTTAAATCGTGCCCAACAGCATTCTCCTCAGTGGGGCTGAGGATTAGGGTTAGGGTCTCCTCAGTGGGGCTGAGGATTAGGGTTAGGGTCTCCTCAGTGGGGCTGAGGATTAGGGTTAGGGTCTCCTCAGTGGGGCTGAGGATTAGGGTTAGGGTCTCCTCAGTGGGGCTGAGGATTAGGGTTAGGGTCTCCTCAGTGGGGCTGAGGATTAGGGTTAGGGTCTCCTCAGTGGGGCTGAGGAGAACGCAGTGTGTGGAATGACCGCTCCCGGTGGAAGTCTTGTCGCTAACTGAAGACTCCATCAGGTTAAAAGTGGACTGGCAGGTGTGACTCAGGATCCCGGAAGATCAAGTCCCACCCACCAATCAGAGGCTGCCAATGCTGGCACTCGGCAGGACAGGGATCATAGAAGATGCCGTGGCTGTTACCGGGACAACACCACGACCACCACCAACAGCAGCACGGCCATACTCCCACCCAACACTCCACAATCCCAGCATCCGAGAGCCACTGAGCAAACGGTTCGTGCTGTTGGAAGGGGGGGGGGGGAGCAATGAGGGCAAACGGTGGGTGGTCGTGGGGAGAGGGCATCGTGGGGTTAGGCATAGGGAGCAGTGCCCCCCCCCTCTCCCCTCCCCCTGCCGCCATGCCCTCGATTGTGCAGATTTGTGCGAATTGAGGCCCCTGCCCCTCTCCAGCACAAGTTTACCAGTTGTGTTGGCTGCACGTTTACCTGGAGGTGGGAAGACGTCATTAATTGGCCACTGAACAGACTGAAGCTGGGTGGGAGGGAGGGACCACCGCAGGGACCACCGCAGGGACCCCCACCCCCACCCCCGACGATGAAATGCCAAAAGAATGTAGCTCTAGAAAGAGTGGAAAATGCTGAGGGGATCTGTCTGTCAGTGAAACAGATTCCAGACTCCACCTGAACAAACAATCTCCCTCTGCTGATTCACACATTTGCAATCCTGCCAGTAGATCACTAAATTCTGTGCCTGCCGTAACACAGAAGTCTGCGTGGAACAGAAACCAGACTCACCTTGAAAATAGGCCCAGTAACAAGGTGCCCCAGCAGATTCGTTCCAAATTGCAGCAGTTAATCAGGAAGCTCCATATAGTCCTCACCTGTTCAATTACCCAGCAAAATATCAGTAATTTATATGACTTCCTTCATCAGATAGCACACAATCAAAGTCCACTCCCTCCGGTCACAAGACTTTGCTCCCTGAGGTAAGGGAGGGAATGCTTTTGATGAAAGAGCTTCAGTGCCAGCATCAAACACTCCCAGGACAGGTACAGCACGGGGTTAGATACCGAGTAAAGCTCCCTCTACACTGACCCCATCAAACACTCCCAGGACAGGTACAGCACGGGGTTAGATACCGAGTAAAGCTCCCTCTACACTGACCCCATCAAACACTCCCAGGACAGGTACAGCACGGGGTGAGATACAGAGTAAAGTTCCCTCTACACTGTCCCCATCAAACACTCCCAGGACAGGTACAGCACGGGGTTAGATACAGAGTAATGCTCCCTCTACACTGTCCCCATCAAACACTCCCAGGACAGGTACAGCACGGGGTTAGATACAGAGTAAAGTTCCCTCTACACTGTCCCCATCAAACACTCCCAGGACAGGTACAGCACAGGGTTAGATACAGAGTAAAGCTCCCTCTACACTGTCCCCATCAAACACTCCCAGGACAGGTACAGCACGGGGTTAGATACAGAGTAAAGCTCCCTCTACACTGTCCCCATCAAACACTCCCAGGACAGGTACAGCACAGGGTTAGATACAGAGTAAAGCTCCCTCTACACTGTCCCCATCAAACACTCCCAGGACAGGTACAGCACGGGGTTAGATACAGAGTAAAGCTCCCTCTACACTGTCCCCATCAAACACTCCCAGGACAGGTACAGCACGGGGTTAGATACAGAGTAAAGCTCCCTCTACACTGTCCCCATCAAACACCCCCAGGACAGGTACAGCACGGGGTTAGATACAGAGTAAAGCTCCCTCTACACTGTCCCCATCAAACACTCCCAGGACAGGTACAGCACGGGGTTAGATACAGAGTAAAGCTCTCTCTACACTGTCCCCATCAAACACTCCCAGGACAGGTACAGCACGGGGTTAGATACAGAGTAAAGCTCCCTCTACACTGTCCCCATCAAACACTCCCAGGACAGGTACAGCACGGAGTTAGATACAGAGTAAAGCTCCCTCTACACTGTCCCCATCAAACACTCCCAGGACAGGTACAGCACGGGGTTAAATACAGAGTAAAGCTCCCTCTACAGTGCCCCCATCAAACACTCCCAGGACAGGTACAGCACGGGGTTAGATACAGAGTGAAGCTCCCTCTACACTGTCCCCATCAAACACTCCCAGGACAGGTACAGCACGGGGTTAGATACAGAGTAAAGCTCCCTCTACACTGTCCCCATCAAACACTCCCAGGACAGGTACAGCACGGAGTTAGATACAGAGTAAAGCTCCCTCTACACTGTCCACATCAAACACTCCCAGGACAGGTACAGCACGGGGTTAGATACAGAGTAAAGCTCCCTCAACACTGTCCCCATCAAACACTCCCAGGACAGGTACAGCACGGGGTTAGATACAGAGTAAAGCTCCTCCACACTGTCCCCATCAAACACTCCCAGGACAGGTACAGCACGGGGTTAGGTACAGAGTAAAGCTCTCTCTACACTGTCCACATCAAACACTCCCAGGACAGGTACAGCACGGGGTTAGATACAGAGTAAAGCTCCCTCTACACTGTCCCCATCAAACACTCCCAGGACAGGTACAGCACGGGGTTAGATACAGAGTAAAGCTCCCTCTACACTGTCCGCATCAAACACTCCCAGGACAGGTACAGCACGGGGTTAGATAGAGAGTAAAGCTCCCTCTACACTGTCCCCATCAAACACTCCCAGGACAGGTACAGCACGGGGTTAGATACAGAGTAAAGCTCCCTCTACACTGTCCGCATCAAACACTCCCAGGACAGGTACAGCACGGGGTTAGATACAGAGTAAAGCTCCCTCGACACTGTCCCCATCAAACACTCCCAGGACAGGCACAGCACGGGGTTAGATACAGAGTAAAGCTCCCTCTACACTGTCCCCATCAAACACTCCCAGGCCAGGTACAGCACGGGGTTAGATACAGAGTAAAGCTCCCTCTACACTGTCCCCATCAAACACTCCCAGGACAGGTACAGCACGGGGTTAGATACAGAGTAAAGCTCCCTCTACACTGTCCCCATCAAACACTCCCAGGACAGGTACAGCACGGGGTTAGATACAGAGTAAAGCTCCTTCTACACTGTCCCCATCAAACACTCCCAGGACAGGTACAGCACGGGGTTAGATACAGAGTAAAGCTCCCTCTACACTGTCCCCATCAAACACTCCCAGGACAGGTACAGCACGGGGTTAGATACAGAGTAAAGCTCCTCCACACTGTCCCCATCAAACACTCCCAGGACAGGTACAGCACGGGGTTAGGTACAGAGTAAAGCTCTCTCTACACTGTCCACATCAAACACTCCCAGGACAGGTACAGCACGGGGTTAGATACCAGAGTAAAGCTCCCTCTACACTGTCCCCATCAAACACTCCCAGGCAGGTACAGCACGGGGTTAGATACAGAGTAAAGCTCCCTCTACACTGTCCGCATCAAACACTCCCAGGACAGGTACAGCACGGGGTTAGATGCAGAGTAAAGCTCCCTCTACACTGTCCCCATCGAACACTCCCAGGACAGGTCCAGCACGGGGTTAGATACAGAGTAAAGCTCCCTCTACACTGTCCCCATCAAACACTCCCAGGACAGGTACTGCACGGGGTTAGATACAGAGTAAAGCTCCCTCTACACTGTCCCCATCAAACACTCCCAGGACAGGTACAGCACGGGGTTAGGTACAGAGTAAAGCTCCCTCTACACTGTCCCCATCAAACACTCCCAGGACAGGTACAGCACGGGGTTAGATACAGAGTAAAGCTCTCTCTACACTGTCCCCATCAAACACTCCCAGGACAGGTACAGCACGGGGTTAGATACAGAGTAAAGCTCCCTCTACACTGTCCCCATCAAACACTCCCAGGACAGGTACAGCACGGAGTTAGATACAGAGTAAAGCTCTCTCTACACTGTCCACATCAAACACTCCCAGGACAGGTACAGCACGGGGTTAGATACAGAGTAAAGCTCCCTCTACACTGTCCCCATCAAACACTCCCAGGACAGGTACAGCACGGGGTTAGATACAGAGTAAAGCTCCTCCACACTGTCCCCATCAAACACTCCCAGGACAGGTACAGCACGGGGTTAGGTACAGAGTAAAGCTCTCTCTACACTGTCCACATCAAACACTCCCAGGACAGGTACAGCACGGGGTTAGATACAGAGTAAAGCTCCCTCTACACTGTCCCCATCAAACACTCCCAGGACAGGTACAGCACGGGGTTAGATACAGAGTAAAGCTCCCTCTACAGTGTCCGCATCAAACACTCCCAGGACAGGTACAGCACGGGGTTAGATACAGAGTAAAGCTCCCTCTACACTGTCCCCATCAAACACTCCCAGGACAGGTACAGCACGGGGTTAGATACAGAGTAAAGCTCCCTCTACACTGTCCGCATCAAACACTCCCAGGACAGGTACAGCACGGGGTTAGATACAGAGTAAAGCTCCCTCTACACTGTCCCCATCAAACACTCCCAGGACAGGTACAGCACGGGGTTAGATACAGAGTAAAGCTCCCTCTACACTGTCCGCATCAAACACTCCCAGGACAGGTACAGCACGGGGTTAGATAGAGAGTAAAGCTCCCTCTACACTGTCCCCATCAAACACTCCCAGGACAGGTACAGCACGGGGTTAGATACAGAGTAAAGCTCCCTCTACACTGTCCGCATCAAACACTCCCAGGACAGGTACAGCACGGGGTTAGATACAGAGTAAAGCTCCCTCTACACTGTCCCCATCAAACACTCCCAGGACAGGCACAGCACGGGGTTAGATACAGAGTAAAGCTCCCTCTACACTGTCCCCATCAAACACTCCCAGGCCAGGTACAGCACGGGGTTAGATACAGAGTAAAGCTCCCTCTACACTGTCCCCATCAAACACTCCCAGGACAGGTACAGCACGGGGTTAGATACAGAGTAAAGCTCCCTCTACACTGTCCCCATCAAACACTCCCAGGACAGGTACAGCACGGGGTTAGATACAGAGTAAAGCTCCTTCTACACTGTCCCCATCAAACACTCCCAGGACAGGTACAGCACGGGGTTAGATACAGAGTAAAGCTCCCTCTACACTGTCCCCATCAAACACTCCCAGGACAGGTACAGCACGGGGTTAGATACAGAGTAAAGCTCCTCCACACTGTCCCCATCAAACACTCCCAGGACAGGTACAGCACGGGGTTAGGTACAGAGTAAAGCTCTCTCTACACTGTCCACATCAAACACTCCCAGGACAGGTACAGCACGGGGTTAGATACCAGAGTAAAGCTCCCTCTACACTGTCCCCATCAAACACTCCCAGGCAGGTACAGCACGGGGTTAGATACAGAGTAAAGCTCCCTCTACACTGTCCGCATCAAACACTCCCAGGACAGGTACAGCACGGGGTTAGATGCAGAGTAAAGCTCCCTCTACACTGTCCCCATCGAACACTCCCAGGACAGGTCCAGCACGGGGTTAGATACAGAGTAAAGCTCCCTCTACACTGTCCCCATCAAACACTCCCAGGACAGGTACAGCATGGGGTTAGATACAGAGTAAAGCTCCCTCTACACTGTCCCCATCAAACACTCCCAGGACAGGTACAGCACGGGGTTAGATAGAGAGTAAAGCTCCCTCTACACTGTCCCCATCAAACACTCCCAGGACAGGTACTGCACGGGGTTAGATACAGAGTAAAGCTCCCTCTACACTGTCCCCATCAAACACTCCCAGGACAGGTACAGCACGGGGTTAGGTACAGAGTAAAGCTCCCTCTACACTGTCCCCATCAAACACTCCCAGGACAGGTACAGCACGGGGTTAGATACAGAGTAAAGCTCTCTCTACACTGTCCCCATCAAACACTCCCAGGACAGGTACAGCACGGGGTTAGATACAGAGTAAAGCTCCCTCTACACTGTCCCCATCAAACACTCCCAGGACAGGTACAGCACGGAGTTAGATACAGAGTAAAGCTCTCTCTACACTGTCCACATCAAACACTCCCAGGACAGGTACAGCACGGGGTTAGATACAGAGTAAAGCTCCCTCTACACTGTCCCCATCAAACACTCCCAGGACAGGTACAGCACGGGGTTAGATACAGAGTAAAGCTCCTCCACACTGTCCCCATCAAACACTCCCAGGGCAGGTACAGCACGGGGTTAGGTACAGAGTAAAGCTCTCTCTACACTGTCCACATCAAACACTCCCAGGACAGGTACAGCACGGGGTTAGATACAGAGTAAAGCTCCCTCTACACTGTCCCCATCAAACACTCCCAGGACAGGTACAGCACGGGGTTAGATACAGAGTAAAGCTCCCTCTACACTGTCCGCATCAAACACTCCCAGGACAGGTACAGCACGGGGTTAGATACAGAGTAAAGCTCCCTCTACACTGTCCCCATCAAACACTCCCAGGACAGGTACAGCACGGGGTTAGATACAGAGTAAAGCTCCCTCTACACTGTCCGCATCAAACACTCCCAGGACAGGTACAGCACGGGGTTAGATACAGAGTAAAGCTCCCTCTACACTGTCCCCATCAAACACTCCCAGGACAGGCACAGCACGGGGTTAGATACAGAGTAAAGCTCCCTCTACACTGTCCCCATCAAACACTCCCAGGACAGGTACAGCACGGGGTTAGATACAGAGTAAAGCTCCCTCTACACTGTCCCCATCAAACACTCCCAGGACAGGTACAGCACAGGGTTAGATACAGAGTAAAGCTCCCTCTACACTGTCCCCATCAAACACTCCCAGGACAGGTACAGCACGGGGTTAGATACAGAGTAAAGCTCCTTCTACACTGTCCCCATCAAACACTCCCAGGACAGGTACAGCACGGGGTTAGATACAGAGTAAAGCTCCCTCTACACTGTCCCCATCAAACACACCCAGGACAGGTACAGCACGGGGTTAGATACAGAGTAAAGCTCCTCCACACTGTCCCCATCAAACACTCCCAGGACAGGTACAGCACGGGGTTAGGTACAGAGTAAAGCTCTCTCTACACTGTCCACATCAAACACTCCCAGGACAGGTACAGCACGGGGTTAGATACCAGAGTAAAGCTCCCTCTACACTGTCCCCATCAAACACTCCCAGGCAGGTACAGCACGGGGTTAGATACAGAGTAAAGCTCCCTCTACACTGTCCGCATCAAACACTCCCAGGACAGGTACAGCACGGGGTTAGATACAGAGTAAAGCTCCCTCTACACTGTCCCCATCGAACACTCCCAGGACAGGTCCAGCACGGGGTTAGATACAGAGTAAAGCTCCCTCTACACTGTCCCCATCAAACACTCCCAGGACAGGTACAGCACGGGGTTAGATACAGAGTAAAGCTCCCTCTACACTGTCCCCATCAAACACTCCCAGGACAGGTACAGCCCGGGGTTAGATACAGAGTAAAGCTCCCTCTACACTGTCCCCATCAAACACTCCCAGGACAGGTACAGCACGGGGTTAGATACAGAGTAAAGCTCCCTCTACACTGTCCCCATCAAACACTCCCAGGACAGGTCCAGCACGGGGTTAGATACAGAGTAAAGCTCCCTCTACACTGTCCCCATCAAACACTCCCAGGACAGGTCCAGCACGGGGTTAGATACAGAGTAAAGCTCCCTCTACACTGTCCCCATCAAACACTCCCAGGACAGGTACAGCACGGGGTTAGATAGAGAGTAAAGCTCCCTCTACACTGTCCCCATCAAACACCCCTAGGACAGGTACAGCACGGGGTTAGATACAGAGTAAAGCTCCCTCTACACTGTCCCCAGCAAACACTCCCAGGACAGGTCCAGCACGGGGTTAGATACAGAGTAAAGCTCCCTCTACACTGTCCCCATCAAACACTCCCAGGACAGGTACAGCACGGGGTTAGATAGAGAGTAAAGCTCCCTCTACACTGTCCCCATCAAACACTCCCAGGACAGGTACTGCACGGGGTTAGATACAGAGTAAAGCTCCCTCTACACTGTCCCCATCAAACACTCCCAGGACAGGTACAGCACGGGGTTAGGTACAGAGTAAAGCTCCCTCTACACTGTCCCCATCAAACACTCCCAGGACAGGTACAGCACGGGGTTAGATACAGAGTAAAGCTCTCTCTACACTGTCCCCATCAAACACTCCCAGGACAGGTACAGCACGGGGTTAGATACAGAGTAAAGCTCCCTCTACACTGTCCCCATCAAACACTCCCAGGACAGGTACAGCACGGAGTTAGATACAGAGTAAAGCTCTCTCTACACTGTCCACATCAAACACTCCCAGGACAGGTACAGCACGGGGTTAGATACAGAGTAAAGCTCCCTCTACACTGTCCCCATCAAACACTCCCAGGACAGGTACAGCACGGGGTTAGATACAGAGTAAAGCTCCTCCACACTGTCCCCATCAAACACTCCCAGGACAGGTACAGCACGGGGTTAGGTACAGAGTAAAGCTCTCTCTACACTGTCCACATCAAACACTCCCAGGACAGGTACAGCACGGGGTTAGATACAGAGTAAAGCTCCCTCTACACTGTCCCCATCAAACACTCCCAGGACAGGTACAGCACGGGGTTAGATACAGAGTAAAGCTCCCTCTACACTGTCCGCATCAAACACTCCCAGGACAGGTACAGCACGGGGTTAGATACAGAGTAAAGCTCCCTCTACACTGTCCCCATCAAACACTCCCAGGACAGGTACAGCACGGGGTTAGATACAGAGTAAAGCTCCCTCTACACTGTCCGCATCAAACACTCCCAGGACAGGTACAGCACGGGGTTAGATACAGAGTAAAGCTCCCTCTACACTGTCCCCATCAAACACTCCCAGGACAGGCACAGCACGGGGTTAGATACAGAGTAAAGCTCCCTCTACACTGTCCCCATCAAACACTCCCAGGACAGGTACAGCACGGGGTTAGATACAGAGTAAAGCTCCCTCTACACTGTCCCCATCAAACACTCCCAGGACAGGTACAGCACGGGGTTAGATACAGAGTAAAGCTCCCTCTACACTGTCCCCATCAAACACTCCCAGGACAGGTACAGCACGGGGTTAGATACAGAGTAAAGCTCCTTCTACACTGTCCCCATCAAACACTCCCAGGACAGGTACAGCACGGGGTTAGATACAGAGTAAAGCTCCCTCTACACTGTCCCCATCAAACACTCCCAGGACAGGTACAGCACGGGGTTAGATACAGAGTAAAGCTCCTCCACACTGTCCCCATCAAACACTCCCAGGACAGGTACAGCACGGGGTTAGGTACAGAGTAAAGCTCTCTCTACACTGTCCACATCAAACACTCCCAGGACAGGTACAGCACGGGGTTAGATACCAGAGTAAAGCTCCCTCTACACTGTCCCCATCAAACACTCCCAGGCAGGTACAGCACGGGGTTAGATACAGAGTAAAGCTCCCTCTACACTGTCCGCATCAAACACTCCCAGGACAGGTACAGCACGGGGTTAGATACAGAGTAAAGCTCCCTCTACACTGTCCGCATCAAACACTCCCAGGACAGGTACAGCACGGGGTTAGATACAGAGTAAAGCTCCCTCTACACTGTCCCCATCAAACACTCCCAGGACAGGCACAGCACGGGGTTAGATACAGAGTAAAGCTCCCTCTACACTGTCCCCATCAAACACTCCCAGGACAGGTACAGCACGGGGTTAGATACAGAGTAAAGCTCCCTCTACACTGTCCCCATCAAACACTCCCAGGACAGGTACAGCACGGGGTTAGATACAGAGTAAAGCTCCCTCTACACTGTCCCAATCAAACACTCCCAGGACAGGTACAGCACGGGGTTAGATACAGAGTAAAGCTCCTTCTACACTGTCCCCATCAAACACTCCCAGGACAGGTACAGCACGGGGTTAGATACAGAGTAAAGCTGCCTCTACACTGTCCCCATCAAACACTCCCAGGACAGGTACAGCACGGGGTTAGATACAGAGTAAAGCTCCCTCTACACTGTCCCCATCAAACACTCCCAGGACAGGTCCAGCACGGGGTTAGATACAGAGTAAAGCTCCCTCTACACTGTCCCCATCAAACACTCCCAGGACAGGTACAGCACGGGGTTAGATACAGAGTAAAGCTCCCTCTACACTGTCCCCATCAAACACTCCCAGGACAGGTACAGCACGGGGTTAGATACAGAATAAAGCTCCCTCTACACTGTCCCCATCAAACACTCCCAGGACAGGTACAGCACGGGGTTAGATACAGAGTAAAGCTCCCTCTACACTGTCCCCATCAAACACTCCCAGGACAGGTACAGCACGGGGTTAGATACAGAGTAAAGCTCCCTCTACACTGTCCCCATCAAACACTCCCAGGACAGGTACAGCACGGGGTTAGATACAGAATAAAGCTCCCTCTACACTGTCCCCATCAAACACTCCCAGGACAGGTACAGCACGGGGTTAGATACAGAGTAAAGCTCCCTCTACACTGTCCCCATCAAACACTCCCAGGACAGGTACAGCACGGGGTTAGATACAGAGTAAAGCTCCCTCTACACTGTCCCCATCAAACACTCCCAGGACAGGTACAGCACAGGGTTAGATACAGAGTAAAGCTCCCTCTACACTGTCCGCATCAAACACTCCCAGGACAGGTACAGCACGGGGTTAGATACAGAGTAAAGCTCCCTCTACACTGTCCCCATCAAACACTCCCACGACAGGTACAGCACGGGGTTAGATACAGAGTAAAGCTCCCTCTACACTGTCCCCATCAAACACTCCCAGGACAGGTACAGCACGGAGTTAGATACAGGGTAAAGCTCCCTCTACACTGTCCGCATCAAACACTCCCAGGACAGGTACAGCACGGGGTTAGATGCATGGTAAAGCTCCCTCTACACTGTCCCCATCAAACACTCCCAGGACAGGTACAGCACGGGGTTAGATACAGAGTAAAGCTCCCTCTACACTGTCCCCATCAAACATTCCCAGGACAGGTACAGCACTGGGTTAGATACAGAGTAAAGCTCCCTCTACACTGTCCCCATCAAACACTCCCAGGACAGGTACAGCACGGAGTTAGATACAGGGTAAAGCTCCCTCTACACTGTCCGCATCAAACACTCCCAGGACAGGTACAGCACGGGGTTAGATGCATGGTAAAGCTCCCTCTACACTGTCCCCATCAAACACTCCCAGGACAGGTACAGCACGGGGTTAGATACAGAGTAAAGCTCCCTCTACACTGTCCCCATCAAACACTCCCAGGACAGGTACAGCACAGGGTTAGATACAGAGTAAAGCTCCCTCTACACTGTCCGCATCAAACACTCCCAGGACAGGTACAGCACGGGGTTAGATACAGAGTAAAGCTCCCTCTACACTGTCCCCATCAAACACTCCCAGGACAGGTACAGCACGGGGTTAGATACAGAGTAAAGCTCCCTCTACACTGTCCGCATCAAACACTCCCAGGACAGGTACAGCACGGGGTTAGATACAGAGTAAAGCTCCCTCTACACTGTCCCCATCAAACACTCCCAGGACAGGTACAGCACGGGGTTAGATACAGAGTAAAGCTCCCTCTACACTGTCTCCATAAAACACTCCCAGGACAGGTACAGCATGGGGTTAGATACAGAGTAAAGCTCCCTCTACACTGTCCCCATCAAACACTCCCAGGACAGGTACAGCACGGGGTTAGATACAGAGTAAAGCTCCCTCTACACTGTCCCCATCAAACACTCCCAGGACAGGTACAGCACGGGGTTAGATACAGAGTAAAGCTCCCTCTACACTGTCTCCATAAAACACTCCCAGGACAGGTACAGCATGGGGTTAGATACAGAGTAAAGCTCCCTCTACACTGTCCCCATCAAACACTCCCGGGACAGGTACAGCACGGGGTTAGATGCATGGTAAAGCTCCCTCTACACTGTCCCCATCAAACACTCCCCGGACAGGTACAGCACGGGGTTAGATACAGAGTAAAGCTCCCTCTACACTGTCCGCATCAAACACTCCCAGGACAGGTACAGCACGGGGTTAGACACTGAGTAAAGCTCCCTCTACACTGTCCCCATCAAACATTCCCAGGACAGGTACAGCACGGGGTTAGTTCCGGAGTAAAGTTCTCCCTACACTGTCCCCATCAAACACTCCCAGTACAGGTACAGCACGCGGTTAGATACAGAGTAAAGCTCCCTCTACACTGTCCCCATCGAACACTCCCAGGACAGGTACAGCACGGGGTTAGATACAGAGTAAAGCTCCCTCTACACTGTCCCCATCAAACACTCCCAGGACAGGTACAGCATGGGGTTAGATACAGAGTAAAGTTCCCTCTACACTGTCCCCATCAAACACTCCCAGGACAGGTACAGCACGGGGTTAGATACAGAGTAAAGCTCCCTCTACACTGTCCCCATCAAAGACTCCCAGGACAGGTACAGCACGGGGTTAGATACAGAGTAAAGTTCCCTCTACACTGTCCCCATCAAACACTCCCAGGACAGGTACAGCACGGGGTTAGATACAGAGTAAAGCTCCCACTACACTGTCCCCATCAAACACGCCCAGGACAGGTACAGCACAGGGTTAGATACAGAGTAAAGCTCCCTCTACACTTTCCCCATCAAACACTCCCAGGACAGGTACAGCACGGGGTTAGATACAGAGTAAAGCTCCCTCAACACTGTCCCCATCAAACACTCCCAGGACAGGGACAGCACGGGGTTAGATACAGAGTAAAGCTCCCTCTACACTGTCCCCATCAAACACTCCCAGGACAGGTACAGCACGGGGTTAGATACAGAGTAAAGCTCCCTCAACACTGTCCCCATCAAACACTCCCAGAACAGGTACAGCACAGGGTTAGATACAGAGTAAAGCTCCCTCTACACTGTCCCCATCAAACACTCCCAGAACAGGTACAGCACAGGGGTAGATACAGAGTAAAGCTCCCTCAACACTGTCCCCATCAAACACTCCCAGAACAGGTACAGCACAGGGTTAGATACAGAGTAAAGCTCCCTTTACACTGTCCCCATCAAACACTCCCAGGACAGGTACAGCACGGGGTTAGATACAGAGTAAAGCTCCCTCTACACTGTCCCCATCAAACACTCCCAGAACAGGTACAGCACAGGGTTAGATACAGAGTAAAGCTCCCTCAACACTGTCCCCATCAAACACTCCCAGAACAGGTACAGCACAGGGTTAGATACAGAGTAAAGCTCCCTCTACACTGTCCCCATCAAACACTCCCAGGACAGGTACAGCACGGGGTTAGACACAGAGTAAAGCTCCCTCTACACTGCCCCCATCAAACACTCCCTGGACAGGTACAGCACAGGCTTAGATACAGAGTAAAGTTCCCTCTACACTGTCCCCATCAAACACTCCCAGGACAGGTACAGCACAGGGTTAGATACAGAGTAAAGTTCCCTCTACACTGTCCCCATCAAACACTCCCAGGACAGGTACAGCACGGGGTTAGATACAGAGTAAAGTTCCCTATACACTGTCCCCATCAAACACTCCCAGGACAGGTACAGCACGGGGTTAGATACAGAGTAAAGTTCCCTCTACACTGTCCCCATCACACACTCCCAGGACAGGTACAGCACAGGGTTAGATACAGAGTAAAGTTCCCTCTACACTGTCCCCATCACACACTCCCAGGACAGGTACAGCACGGGGTTAGATACAGAGTAAAGCTCCCTCGACACTGTCCCCATCAAACACTCCCAGGACAGGTACAGCACGGGGTTAGACACAGAGTAAAGCTCCCTCTACACTGCCCCCATCAAACACTCCCAGGACAGGTACAGCACAGGGTTAGATACAGAATAAAGTTCCCTCTACACTGTCCCCATCAAACACTCCCAGGACAGGTACAGCACAGGGTTAGATACAGAGTAAAGTTCCCTCTACACTGTCCCCATCAAACACTCCCAGGACAGGTACAGCACGGGGTTAGATACAGAGTAAAGTTCCCTCTACACTGTCCCCATCAAACACTCCCAGGACAGGTACAGCACGGGGTTAGATACAGAGTAAAGTTCCCTCTACACTGTCCCCATCACACACTCCCAGGACAGGTACAGCACAGGGTTAGATACAGAGTAAAGCTCCCTCTACACTGTCCCCATCAAACACTCCCAGGACAGGTACAGCACGGGGTTAGATACAGAGTAAAGCTCCCTCTACACTGTCTCCATAAAACACTCCCAGGACAGGTACAGCATGGGGTTAGATACAGAGTAAAGCTCCCTCTACACTGTCCCCATCAAACACTCCCGGGACAGGTACAGCACGGGGTTAGATGCATGGTAAAGCTCCCTCTACACTGTCCCCATCAAACACTCCCCGGACAGGTACAGCACGGGGTTAGATACAGAGTAAAGCTCCCTCTACACTGTCCGCATCAAACACTCCCAGGACAGGTACAGCACGGGGTTAGACACTGAGTAAAGCTCCCTCTACACTGTCCCCATCAAACATTCCCAGGACAGGTACAGCACGGGGTTAGTTCCGGAGTAAAGTTCTCCCTACACTGTCCCCATCAAACACTCCCAGTACAGGTACAGCACGCGGTTAGATACAGAGTAAAGCTCCCTCTACACTGTCCCCATCGAACACTCCCAGGACAGGTACAGCACGGGGTTAGATACAGAGTAAAGCTCCCTCTACACTGTCCCCATCAAACACTCCCAGGACAGGTACAGCATGGGGTTAGATACAGAGTAAAGTTCCCTCTACACTGTCCCCATCAAACACTCCCAGGACAGGTACAGCACGGGGTTAGATACAGAGTAAAGCTCCCTCTACACTGTCCCCATCAAAGACTCCCAGGACAGGTACAGCACGGGGTTAGATACAGAGTAAAGTTCCCTCTACACTGTCCCCATCAAACACTCCCAGGACAGGTACAGCACGGGGTTAGATACAGAGTAAAGCTCCCACTACACTGTCCCCATCAAACACGCCCAGGACAGGTACAGCACAGGGTTAGATACAGAGTAAAGCTCCCTCTACACTTTCCCCATCAAACACTCCCAGGACAGGTACAGCACGGGGTTAGATACAGAGTAAAGCTCCCTCAACACTGTCCCCATCAAACACTCCCAGGACAGGGACAGCACGGGGTTAGATACAGAGTAAAGCTCCCTCTACACTGTCCCCATCAAACACTCCCAGGACAGGTACAGCACGGGGTTAGATACAGAGTAAAGCTCCCTCAACACTGTCCCCATCAAACACTCCCAGAACAGGTACAGCACAGGGTTAGATACAGAGTAAAGCTCCCTCTACACTGTCCCCATCAAACACTCCCAGAAGAGGTACAGCACAGGGTTAGATACAGAGTAAAGCTCCCTCAACACTGTCCCCATCAAACACTCCCAGAACAGGTACAGCACAGGGTTAGATACAGAGTAAAGCTCCCTTTACACTGTCCCCATCAAACACTCCCAGGACAGGTACAGCACGGGGTTAGATACAGAGTAAAGCTCCCTCTACACTGTCCCCATCAAACACTCCCAGAACAGGTACAGCACAGGGTTAGATACAGAGTAAAGCTCCCTCAACACTGTCCCCATCAAACACTCCCAGAACAGGTACAGCACAGGGTTAGATACAGAGTAAAGCTCCCTCTACACTGTCCCCATCAAACACTCCCAGGACAGGTACAGCACGGGGTTAGACACAGAGTAAAGCTCCCTCTACACTGCCCCCATCAAACACTCCCTGGACAGGTACAGCACAGGCTTAGATACAGAGTAAAGTTCCCTCTACACTGTCCCCATCAAACACTCCCAGGACAGGTACAGCACAGGGTTAGATACAGAGTAAAGTTCCCTCTACACTGTCCCCATCAAACACTCCCAGGACAGGTACAGCACGGGGTTAGATACAGAGTAAAGTTCCCTATACACTGTCCCCATCAAACACTCCCAGGACAGGTACAGCACGGGGTTAGATACAGAGTAAAGTTCCCTCTACACTGTCCCCATCACACACTCCCAGGACAGGTACAGCACAGGGTTAGATACAGAGTAAAGTTCCCTCTACACTGTCCCCATCACACACTCCCAGGACAGGTACAGCACGGGGTTAGATACAGAGTAAAGCTCCCTCGACACTGTCCCCATCAAACACTCCCAGGACAGGTACAGCACGGGGTTAGACACAGAGTAAAGCTCCCTCTACACTGCCCCCATCAAACACTCCCAGGACAGGTACAGCACAGGGTTAGATACAGAATAAAGTTCCCTCTACACTGTCCCCATCAAACACTCCCAGGACAGGTACAGCACAGGGTTAGATACAGAGTAAAGTTCCCTCTACACTGTCCCCATCAAACACTCCCAGGACAGGTACAGCACGGGGTTAGATACAGAGTAAAGTTCCCTCTACACTGTCCCCATCAAACACTCCCAGGACAGGTACAGCACGGGGTTAGATACAGAGTAAAGTTCCCTCTACACTGTCCCCATCACACACTCCCAGGACAGGTACAGCACAGGGTTAGATACAGAGTAAAGTTCCCTCTACACTGTCCCCATCACACACTCCCAGGACAGGTACAGCACAGGGTTAGATACAGAGTAAAGCTCCCTCTACACTGTCCCCATCAAACACTTTCAGAAAAGGTGCAGGACAGGGTTAGATACAGAGTAAAGCTCTCGTTACACTGTCCCCATCAAACACTCCCAGGACAGGTACAGCACAGGGTTAGATACAGAGTAAAGTTCCCTCTACACTGTCCCCATCAAACACTCCCAGGACAGGTACAGCACGGGGTTAGATACAGAGTAAAGTTCCCTCTACACTGTCCCCATCAAACACTCCCAGGACAGGTACAGCACGGGGTTAGATACAGAGTAAAGTTCCCTCTACACTGTCCCCATCACACACTCCCAGGACAGGTACAGCACAGGGTTAGATACAGAGTAAAGTTCCCTCTACACTGTCCCCATCACACACTCCCAGGACAGGTACAGCACGGGGTTAGATACAGAGTTAAGCTCCCTCGACACTGTCCCCATCAAACACTCCCAGGACAGGTACAGCACGGGGTTAGACACAGAGTAAAGCTCCCTCTACACTGCCCCCATCAAACACTCCCAGGACAGGTACAGCACAGGGTTAGATACAGAGTAAAGTTCCCTCTACACTGTCCCCATCAAACACTCCCAGGGCAGGTACAGCACAGGGTTAGATACAGAGTAAAGTTCCCTCTACACTGTCCCCATCAAACACTCCCAGGACAGGTACAGCACGGGGTTAGATACAGAGTAAAGTTCCCTCTACACTGTCCCCATCAAACACTCCCAGGACAGGTACAGCACGGGGTTAGATACAGAGTAAAGTTCCCTCTACACTGTCCCCATCACACACTCCCAGGACAGGTACAGCACAGGGTTAGATACAGAGTAAAGTTCCCTCTACACTGTCCCCATCACACACTCCCAGGACAGGTACAGCACAGGGTTAGATACAGAGTAAAGCTCCCTCTACACTGTCCCCATCAAACACTTTCAGAAAAGGTGCAGGACAGGGTTAGATACAGAGTAAAGCTCTCGCTACACGGTCCCCATCAAACACTCCCAGGACAGGTACAGCACGGGGTTAGATACAGAGTAAAGCTCCCTCTACACTGTCCCCATCAAACACTCCCAGGACAGGTACAACACGGGGTTAGATGCAAAATAAAACTCCCTCAACACTCACCCCATCAGACACTCCCAGGACAGGTAGAGCATGGGCTAGATACAGAGTGATACTCGATCAATAACTCCTGAGACGAGATTGGAGACAATTGAAGGCTTTATTGCACTAGATGTTTCCCCCAGCAGCGCAGGTACAGAATGCAGCTGCTGGGGAGACTCAGGCTCTTATACTCCGCCTTACTGGGCGGAACCAGCAGTCAGGCTTCACCAATGAAAATAGCAGTCTCAGGTACCTCCCACACCAATGGTCTTACAGCATTATACAGGGTACCGTAATACCCCTAATACCGATTACCACATTCACCCCCTGTTAAAAAAAGAGTCTGGTCGGGGTGGTGGTCTTGCGTTATACAGTGGTAGAGGTGTAGGTTATGGTGGTACCCGGTGTACATTAGCACAGTGTTTTGCCTCATTACATTTCGCAACTATTTATAATAATTTACAGTCAGTGAAGCAGTCGATCGGGGGCCCTGGTCGTCCTCTGCGATCGTCGTAGCTTCGGCGGTGATGCAGGCGCCCCTAGATGGGGCCAGTGGAAGGACTGATCCACCTGGGAAGGCAGCGGCTGTGGGGTGCGCCGGTGGGAGGGAGTGTGGGGTTGGTGGCAGGGTGGGGACCCAGCGGGCGCCATGTCCCGTAGGGAGACCGTATCCTGTCGGCCGTCGGGGTACGCCACGTAGGCGTATTAAGGGTTAGCATGCAGGAGGTAGACCCTCTCGACCAATGGGTCCGACTTGTGCGCCCCCACGTGTTTGCGGAGCAGGATGGGTCCAGGAGATGCCAGCCAGGTTGGGAGCGAGGTCCCGGAGGAGGACTTCCTAGGGAAGACAAGGAGACGTTCATGAGGGGTTTGCTTGGTCGTGGTACACAGTAGTGATCGGATAGAGTGGAGAGCATCCGGGAGGACCGCCTGCCAGCGGGAGACTGGGAGATTCCTGGACCGTAGGGCCAGTAGGACGGTCTTCCAGACCGTTCCGTTCTCCCTCTCCACCTGCCCGTTTCCCCCGGGGTTGTAACTGGCTCGAGGCAATGCCCTTGCTGAGCAGGAATTGACAGTTCGTCGCTCATGAAGGAGGACAAGGTCCCTCATGGTAGACTAGTACAAAAGGTGAAGTCACACGGGATCAGGGGTGAGCTGGCAAGGTGGATACAGAACTGGCTAGGTCATAGAAGGCAGAGAGTAGCAATGGAAGGGTGCTTTTCCCATTGGAGGGCTGTGACCAGTGGTGTTCCGCAGGGATCAGTGCTGGGACCTTTGCTGTTTGTAGTATATATAAATAATTTGGAGGAAAATGTAACTGGTCTGATTAGTAAGTTTGCAGACGACACAAAGGTTGGTGGAATTGCGGATAGCGATGAGGACTGTCAGAGGATACAGCAGGATTTAGATTGTCTGGAGACTTGGGCGGAGAGATGGCAGATGGAGTTTAATCCGGACAAATGTGAGGTTATGCATTTTGGAAGGGCTAATGCAGGTAGGGAATATACAGTGAATGGTAGAACCCTCAAGAGTATTGACAGTCAGAGAGATCTAGGTGTACAGGTCCACAGGTCACTGAAAGGGGCAACACAGGTGGAGAAGGTAGTCAAGAAGGCATACGGCATGCCTGCCTTCATTGGCCGGGGTATTGAGTATAAGAATTGGCAAGTCATGTTGCAGCTGTATAGAACCTTAGTTAGGCCACACTTGGAGTATAGTGTTCAATTCTGGTCGCCACACTACCAGAAGGATGTGGAGGCTTCAGAGAGGGTGCAGAAGAGATTTACCAGGATGTTGCCTGGTATGGAGGGCATTAGCTATGAGGAGCGGTTGAATAAACTCGGTTTGTTCTCACTGGAACGAAGGAGGGTGAGGGGCGACCTGATAGAGGTCTACAAATATATGAGGGGCATAGACAGAGTGGATAGTCAGAGGCTTTTCCCCAGGGTAGAGGGGTCAATTATAGGGGGCATAGGTTTAAGGTGAGAGGGGCAAGGTTTAGAGTAGATGTACGAGGCAAGTTTTTTTACACAGAGGGTAGTGGGTGCCTGGAACTCGCTACCGGAGGAGGTGGTGGAAGCAGGGACGATAGTGACATTTAAGGGGCATCTTGACAAATACACGAATAGGATGGGAATAGAGGGATACGGACCCAGGAAGTGTAGAAGATTGTAGTTTAGACGGGCAGCATGGTCGGCACGGGCTTGGAGGGCCGAAGGGCCTGTTCCTGTGCTGTACATTTCTTTGTTCTTTGGAGCTGTTTTGCTGACTTTCATCTTATTCAACCTGTAAATTTCTGATTCTTCATCGGAGATCTTCTCCACTTTATTCACTGGAGCCGTTTTAAAAAAAATCTTGGTGCTGAGATTCTGAATGTGGTCCTTCCTGTTGCACCTAAAACAGATGAATTCTCTGCAGTCACACACTTCCTGGGAGTGATATACCAAGCATCCATCGCATTCGTCAGATTTCTTGGGTTGGCAGTCCATTTTCCGTCCTGGCCTCTGACTCGGGATCATGGGAGATTTCAATTTTACCAACATTAACTGGCGTAATCCATGGGAATTAGGAGCAGCAGTCGGCAATTCAGCCCTCGAGCCCGCTCCGCCATTCAATCAGATCCTGGCCGATCTCTTCCTGGTCTCAAATCCACCTCCCCACCTGTTCCCCATGTCCCTTTAACCCGTTTTCTATCAGAAATATCTCTATCTCCTTCTTGGAACCATTTAATGATTCGGACTCCTCCGCACTATGGGGCAGCGAGTTCCACAAATTCACCACCCTCTGCGAGAAGTAGTTCCTCCTCATCTCAGTTCTAAACGTACCGCCTCTCAACCTGTATCTGTGACCTCTAGTTCCAGATTGCCCACAAAGGGGAACATTTAGTCGATGTTTACTTTATCAATCCCTTTTAGTATTTTATACACCTCGATCAGATCCCCTTTCATCCTTCTAAACTCCAGCGAGTATAATCTGTTTAATCTCTCCCCATTCGTCAACCCTTTCATCCCCGGAATCAATCTGGTGACCCTCCTCTGAACTGCCTCCGATGCCCCCACATCCTTCCCCAAATAAGGAGACCAAAACTGGACACAATACTCCAGATGTGGTCTCACCCGAGACAATTGCAACAACGGCCGGGATTCTCTAAAATCGCGGCTAAGTGTTGACGCCGGCATAAAGAACGAGCCTCCTGGCCCAACGATTCCGTGGCCCACAGGGGGCCAGCACAGTGCCGGAGTGCTGCACACAGCACCAATACGCGGCCCTGCACTGCCGGCCGTGGGTCCACGCATGCGCGCGGCAGCCGGCCGTGGGTGCGCGCAGTGGCCGCTTCCAGCCCGGGCCCATGCAACATGATGGAGCCACACAGCGGGTCGGCGCGAAATAAGTTAGGCCTCACACCCCCCGGATCGCGCCTGCCGATCGGTGGCCCCCGATCGCTGGAGCTGGGTTACACAGAACTGTATCTATCAGTGCCATTGGGTGCAGTCAGGAATGTTGTGTGCAGTGACTCTCACAGTTTCTCCGTCAAGGTGCAGAGATTCTGGAACTCATTCTGTGTTCCTTATCCAAACGCCGACCTTAGCGCTACCCCACTAACACTGACTAGGTGTAAATATCACCAACAATCTGTCCTGGTCCACCCACGTCGACGCTACCACCAAGAAAGCACAACAGCGCCTATACTTCCTCAGGAAACTAAGGAAATTCGGTATGTCCTCATTGACTCTTACCAACTTTTACAGATGCACCATAGAAAGCATCCTATCGGGCTGCATCACAGCCTGGTATGGCAACTGCTCAGCCCAGGACCGCAAGAAACTTCAGAGAGTCGTGAATACTGCTCAGTCCACCACACGAACCCGCCTCCCATCCATTGACTCCATCTACACCTCCCGCTGCCTGGGGAAAGCGGGCAGTATAATCAAAGATCCCTCCCACCCGGCTTACTCACTCTTCCAACTTCTTCCATCGGGCAGGAGATGCAGAAGCCTGCGAACACGCATGAACAGACTCAAAAACAGCTTCTTCCCCGCTGTCACCAGACTCCTAAACGACCCTCTTTTGGACTGAACTGATCTCTTCACACATCTTCTCTGCTGAGTGGTGCTACACTCCGTCTGTTCTCCTGAATCTAGGTCCATGTATTTACATTGTGTATTGTACGTTTGCCACATATACATTCTTTTCATGTACAGAATGATCTGTCTGAGCTGCACGCAGAACAATACTTTTGCACCTCGGTACACGTGACAATAAACAAATCCAATCCAACTCACTTGGTTGAAAAACGACTGGGGAATTCTGTCTAATGTCATGCACAGTGCATCAGGAAGGATGCCAGGGCGCGGAGAGAGTGTGCAGGAGGTTTATCAGAACAGTACCAGGGATGAAGAACTTTAATTCATGTGGAGAGACTGGAGAAGCTGAGACTTCTCCTTACAGCAGAGATTCAATAGACGTGTTTAAGATAAATGGGTTTTGATAGAATTACTGAGGAGAAAGCATTTCCAGCGGCAGGAGATGCTGTATTATTCTATAGTAATGTGCATTTTTTTTTATTTGTTCATGGGGCGTGGGAGTCAGAGCCTCGCCCAGCATTTATTGCCCAACCCTAATTGCCCTTGAGGCAGTTAAGAGTCAACCAGATTTCCTTCCCTAAAAGGACATTAGTGAACGAGATGGGTTTTCTCAACCATCGACAATGGTTTCATGGTCATCACTCGATGTTTAATTCCAGATATTTTATTGAGTCCAACTTCCACTACCTGCCGTGGTGGGATTTGAACCCGCGTCCCCAGATCATTATCCTGGGTCTCGGGATTACTAGGCCAGCAGCACTACCACAATGCCACACCCTTCCCGTAAATATCTAAGTGGGAATGTATTTAGGGGTGAGAGGGATAGGGAGACATTGGGATAAATAATTACATCAGCAGACATGATGCCCAAAGGTATTGTCATGACGTTTTATACAGGAACAGGGGGGATTTCCCAAGTTCCAGTAACAAGTTCCTATTATCCCACATAATTATGAGTGGAATTTGATTCATTTAAGTAATGATGGTGGTTCTTGCACAGTCAAGGATGTGGAATGTTATTTATGAGGACAGCAGTTCTGGGAGAGGAGTGGATCAGTGAATTTTAATCTCACATTGTTTTGATACAATGTTGGCAAATATGAGGTTATCCATTTTGGTAGGAATAACAACAAAAGGGATTATTATCTAAATGATAAAATATTAAAACATGCTGCTGTGCAGAGAGACCTGGGTGTGTTAGTGCATGAGTCGCAAAAGTTGGTTTACAGGTGCAACAGGTGATTAAGAAGGCAAATGGAGATTTGTCCTTCATTGCTAGAGGGATGGAGTTTAAGACTAAGGCGATTATGCAGCAACTGTATAAGGTGTTAGTGAGGCCACACCTGGAGTATTGTGTTCAGTTTTGGTCTCCTTACCTGAGAAAGGACGTACTGGCGCTGGAGGGTGTGCAGAGGAGATTCACTAGGTTAATCCCAGAGCTGAAGGGGTTGGATTACGAGGAGAGGTTGAGTAGACTGGGACTGTACTCGTTGGAATTTAGAAGGATGAGGGTGATCTTATAGAAACATATAAGATTATGAAGGGAATAGATAGGATAGATGCGGGCAGGTTGTTTCCACTGGCGGGTGAAAGCAAAACTAGGGGGCATAGCCTCAAAATAAGGGGAAGTAGATTTAGGACTGAGTTTAGGAGGAACTTCTTCACCCAAAGGGTTGTGAATCTATGGAATTCCTTGCCCAGTGAAGCAGTTGAGGCTCCTTCATTGAATCTTTTCAAGATAAATATAGATAGTTTTTTGAAGAATAAAGGGATTATGGGTTATGGTGTTCGGGCCGGAAAGTGGAGCTGAGTCCACAAAGATCAGCCATGATCTCATTGAATGGTGGAGCAGGCTCGAGGGGCCAGATGGCCTACTCCTGCTCCTAGTTCTTATGTTCTTATGATGCTGGGATCCTAATTTTGAGGTTTCTTCAGTGGAGGAGAGTGGTGGAGGTGAATAAGTAGCTGGAATGGAGAGGAGTGATGCTGGAGGTGGTGTGGGGGGGGGTGGGGGGGGGGGGGGGGGTGGGGGTGGGGGGGGGGAGCGGGGGTGAGAGCGATCACATGGTGACGTATAGTTTTAATACGGACCGGACGCAGCCACACTTTCACCCAGTTCTAGCCTCACAACAGCATGACCATTTCAAAATGATCTGTTGGGGTGGTGGCGGGGTGGGAAAGGTAACACCCTCCAGTATCCCCCATCCACAAAATGCTGACCACAGCTTGCGTAGCCTATTAGGCGATCAGTGGCCAACAGTTGGATCAAAAGGGATCTGAAAGTGGCATTCATCAAGGAACAAACCCACAACTCTGACTGAGCAGATGATACACTTCCATCATGCTGGATCCTGCAGCACCTGGTCACATCTCTCAAAAATATTCATAACTACTCGATTTCAAAATAACGCGTTAGATGTCGAGCTG
This sequence comes from Scyliorhinus torazame, assembly GCF_047496885.1. Classification (NCBI taxonomy): domain Eukaryota; kingdom Metazoa; phylum Chordata; class Chondrichthyes; order Carcharhiniformes; family Scyliorhinidae; genus Scyliorhinus; species Scyliorhinus torazame. The sequence continues at coordinate 209,404,380 of NC_092721.1, read as the reverse complement.
CAAAGGTAAACACAGCAGCCATTTTGTGCACAGTAAGATGCCACAAGCAGCAATGAGAAGCTCTGTGTGGAGGAGTTCAATGCATTCTAAGGTGCCAATTAAATTCCCTTCTCCCAGGATGTTGAACACCCACAGGAACCAAGCGAGCCAGAGTGGTTAAGAGGTGGAGGAGGAGGCGGCTGCATCTCCCGGTGCCCCTGCTCCTGTCAAACCAGCACCTAGACAGCTTCAAACATTGAATACAAACTAACACCACGTGGGAGATGGCTTAATGGACTAAATTAAACACACTGCTCCACAGGTGTGATAAACTCCCCAATTTAGGACCCAAAATCTTCCTATTTCTCTTCATTATTCCACTGTTCACATCAAGTCTAGGCCTCCCCCATTTGACAGCGTTACAACACCCTGGGCCAGCGCACGGTCAATCCCAGTCCCACTGGGCCCAGAGTCCCAACACAAGTGAATTCACCAATAATTCTCATAGAAATACCCAACATCTTTGGCACTTGGCTGGCCAATAATTACAGTTACCAGGTTTGTAAGTTGAAACACAATTACTGTTTACAGTAAATACAACTGATTAACTACAAGCTAATACCTACTACCCCCTTGAACTGTCCCAATCTCTACCCACACACACACAGGAGGGGGGAAATGGTAAAAATAATGAGGATGAAAATCAAAAGATAAGAATCTTTGCTTCAGATGGTGGTTCTTCAGCATGATTTGCTCACAGCAAACTTGCTGATTAAAGTCTCTGGTTTACAGCTGGTGATGGTCTTCTTTGCAGAGTGATCCTCCCAGGATCTCTGCAGGTGGGGGTTCAGTATTCACAGGCTTTCTGGAGACACACCATGGGCGGGATGCTCCGTCCCGCCGCGTCACATTTCTGCCTCACCCCGCCGGCGGGATGCTCCGTTACGCCGGCCGGTCAATGGGGTTTCCCGTTGCGGGGCAGCCCCGCGCTGCCCCACAATAAATGCTGGCACGGCCTGCGGTGCCCACATAACGTGAATCAATTCATCAAACAGACCAGTCAGTTGAAGTCTGGTGTTGGGAGAGTTGGACAATTGAGGATTAGTTAAGGGGCGTCAGCATGACTGAGTTTTCTGATGAGATAACAGAGAGGGTGGATGAGAGGAATGTGGTGGATGTGGTGGACATGGATTTCCAAAAAGAAATGTCACACATCAAATTTGCAGCATGTGCACCAAAAGGGACAATAGCAGAATTGAGACAAAGTTGGTGAACGGTTGTTTTTCGACAGAAGGAAAGCTTATAGTTGGTATTTTTAAATTATTTCACAAATGTGGGATCATTGGCAAGGCCAACACCTTTGACACGAAGCCACTGCATTGTGAGCGTCAGTCTGGAATATACGCTCCAACCCTTGCTGGGCAGAGAGCAACAGTCTTCTGACTCACAGACAAGAATGGGACTCACTCAGACTCCGCACTCAGCACACAGTTTACGTGTGACAAGGTGCAGATGACACCCTGCCAGAGTTGTGACCGAAAGCTGCACTGACACAGCCCACAGGTGAGAATTGGAGCACGATTACCGAGCAGTTTGGGATTTCCAAAAGTAATCTGCTTTGAGAAGTCAAAGCACCCCAATGAAAAAAACAATCGCCCATCACCCGGTCGATTCGTTCAGTGCGACAGGACACTGAGAAACAAACAGCTCGATCATTTCCCAAAAGGGACAAAGGTTTGCTGAGCAGCCAGAGTGAGTGAGGTTCAGTGATAAAATAATCATCAGGCAGAATGATATAATGTTACACCGATTCACTCTCCGTCTGGGAGGAATCATTCAGACCCGAGATAATCAAAACATCTGCACAACTGAACAGAACGATCTCGAATTCCTGGCCTCAATTCATGGCCTTGGAAATGACACACCCGTCCCCACCAGTACTGTACCCCAGTGTTATACAGTGACAGACCCATCCCCACCAGTACTGTACCCAGTGTTATACAGTGACAGACCCGTCCCCACCAGTACTGTACCCCAGTGTTATACAGTGACAGACCCGTCCTCACCAGTACTGTACCCAGTGTTATACAGTGACAGACCTGTCCCCACCAGTACTGTACCCCAGTGTTATACAGTGACAGACCCGTCCCCACCAGTACTGTACCCCAGTGTTATACAGTGACACACCATCCCCACCAGTACTGTACCCCAGTGTTATACAGTGACACACCATCCCCACCAGTACTGTACCCCAGTGTTATACAGTGACAGACCCGTCCCCACCAGTACTGTACCCCAGTGTTATACAGTGACAGACCCGTCCCCTACCAGTACTGTACCCGAGTGTTATACAGTGACAGACCCATCCCCACCAGTACTGTACCCCAGTGTTATACAGTGACAGACACGTCCACACCAGTACTGTACCCCAGTGTTATACAGTGACGGACCCGTCCCCACCAGTACTGTACCCCAGTGTTATACAGTGACACACCATCCCCACCAGTACTGTACCCCAGTGTTATACAGTGACACACCATCCCCACCAGTACTGTACCCCAGTGTTATACAGTGACAGACCCGTCCTCACCAGTACTGTACCCCAGTGTTATACAGTGACAGACCCGTCCCCACCAGTACTGTACCCCAGTGTTATACAGTGACAGACCCGTCCTCACCAGTACTGTACCCCAGTGTTATACAGTGACAGACCCGTCCTCACCAGTACTGTACCCCAGTGTTATACAGTGACAGACCCATCCCCACCAGTACTGTACCCCAGTGTTATACAGTGACAGACCATCCCCACCAGTACTGTACCCCAGTGTTATACAGTGACAGACCCGTCACCACCAGTACTGTACCCCAGTGTTATACAGTGACAGGCCCATCCCCACCAGTACTGTACCCCAGTGTTATACAGTGACAGACCCGTCCCCACCAGTACTGTACCCCAGTGTTATACAGTGACAGACCCATCCCCACCAGTACTGTACCCCAGTGTTATACAGTGACAGGCCCATCCCCACCAGTACTGTACCCCAGTGTTATACAGTGACAGACCATCCCCACCAGTACTGTACCTCAGTGTTATACAGTGACAGACCCGTCCCCACCATTACTGTCCCCCAGTGTTATACAGTGACAGACCCATCCCCACCAGTACTGTACCCCTGTGTTATACAGTGACAGACCCGTCCCCACCAGCACTGTACCCCAGTGTTATACAGTGACACACCATCCCCACCAGTACTGTACCCCAGTGTTATACAGCGACAGACCCGTCCCCACCAGTACTGTACCCCAGTGTTATACAGTGACAGACCCGTCCCCACCAGCACTGTACCCCAGTGTTATACAGTGACACACCATCCCCACCAGTACTGTACCTCAGTGTTATACAGTGACAGACCCGTCCCCACCAGTACTGTCCCCCAGTGTTATACAGTGACACACCATCCCCACCAGTACTGTACCCCAGTGTTATACAGCGACAGACCCGTCCCCACCAGTACTGTACCCAAGTGTTATACAGTGACAGACCCGTCCCCACCAGTACTGTACCCCAGTGTTATACAGTGACACACCATCCCCACCAGTACTGTACCTCAGTGTTATACAGTGACAGACCCGTCCCCACCAGTACTGTCCCCCAGTGTTATACAGTGACACACCATCCCCACCAGTACTGTACCCCAGTGTTATACAGCGACAGACCCGTCCCCACCAGTACTGTACCCCAGTGTTATACAGTGACAGACCCGTCCCCACCAGTACTGTACCCCAGTGTTATACAGTGACACACCATCCCCACCAGTACTGTACCCCAGTGTTATACAGCGACAGACCCGTCCCCACCAGTACTGTACCCCAGTGTTATACAGTGACAGACCCGTCCCCACCAGTACTGTACCCCAGTGTTATACAGTGACAGACCCATCCCCACCAGTACCGTACCCCAGTGTTATACAGTGACAGACCCGTCCCCACCAGTACTGTACCCCAGTGTTATACAGTGACAGACCCATCCCCACCAGTACTGTACCCCAGTGTTATACAGCGACAGACCCGTCCCCACCAGTACTGTACCCCAGTGTTATACAGTGACAGACCCGTCCCCACCAGTACTGTACCCCAGTGTTATACAGTGACAGACCCGTCCCCACCAGTACTGTACCTCAGTGTTATACAGTGACAGACCCGTCCTCACCAGTACTGTACCCCAGTGTTGTACAGTGACAGACCCGTCCCCACCAGTACTGTACCCCAGTGTTATACAGTGACAGACCCGTCCTCACCAGTACTGTACCCCAGTGTTGTACAGTGACAGACCCGTCCCCACCAGTACTGTACCTCAGTGTTATACAGTGACAGACCCGTCCTCACCAGTACTGTACCTCAGTGTTATACAGCGACAGACCCGTCCCCACCAGTACTGTACCCCAGTGTTATACAGTGACAGACCCGTCCCCACCAGTACTGTACCCCAGTGTTATACAGCGACAGACCCGTCCCCACCAGTACTGTATCCCAGTGTTATACAGTGACAGACCCGTCCCCACCAGTACTGTATCCCAGTGTTATACAGTGACAGACCCGTCCCCACCAGTACTGTACCCCAGTGTTATACAGTGACAGACACCTCCCCACCAGTACTGTACCCCAGTGTTATACAGTGACAGACCCGTCCCCACCAGTACTGTTCCCCAGTGTTATACAGTGACAGACCCGTCCCCACCAGTACTGTACCTCAGTGTTATACAGTGACAGACCCGTCCCCACCAGTACTGTACCCCAGTGTTATACAGTGACAGACCCGTCCCCACCAGTACTGTACCCCAGTGTTATACAGTGACAGACCCGTCCACACCAGTACTGTATCCCAGTGTTATAGTGACAGGCCCGTCCCCACCAGTACTGTACCCCAGTGTTATACAGTGACAGACCTGTCCCCACCAGTACTGTACCCCAGTGTTATACAGTGACAGACCCGTCCCCACCAGTACTGTACCCCAGTGTTATACAGTGACAGACCCGTCCCCACCAGTACTGTACCCCAGTGTTATACAGTGACAGACCCGTCCCCACCAGTACTGTACCCCAGTGTTATACAGTGACAGACCCGTCCCCACCAGTACTGTACCCCAGTGTTATACAGTGACAGACCTGTCCCCACCAGTACTGTCCCCCAGTGTTATACAGTGACAGACCCGTCCCCACCAGTACTGTACCCCAGTGTTATACAGTGACAGACCCGTCCCCACCAGTACTGTACCCCAGTGTTATACAGTGACACACCATCCCCACCAGTACTGTACCCCAGTGTTATACAGTGACAGATCCGTCCCCACCAGTACTGTGTCCCAGTGTTATACAGTGACAGACCCGTCCCCACCAGTACTGTACCCCAGTGTTATACAGTGACAGACCATCCCCACCAGTACTGTACCCCAGTGTTATACAGTGACAGACCATCCCCACCAGTACCGTACCCCAGTGTTATACAGTGACAGACCATCCCCACCAGTACTGTACCCCAGTGTTATACAGTGACAGACCCGGCCCCACCAGTACTGTACCCCAGTGTTATACAGTGACAGACCATCCCCACCAGTACTGTACCCCAGTGTTATACAGTGACAGACCCGTCCCCACCAGTACTGTATCCCAGTGTTATACAGTGACAGACCCGTCCCCACCAGTACTGTACCCCAGTGTTATACAGTGACAGACCCGTCCCCACCAGTACTGTACCCCAGTGTTATACAGTGACAGACCCGTCCCCACCAGTACTGTACCCCAGTGTTATAGTGACAGACCCATCCCCACCAGTACTGTACCCCAGTGTTATACAGTGACAGACCATCCCCACCAGTACTGTACCCCAGTGTTATACAGTGACAGACCAGTCCCCACCAGTACTGTACCCCAGTGTTATAGTGACAGACCCGTCCCCACCAGTACTGTTCCCCAGTGTTATACAGTGACACACCATCCCCACCAGTACTGTACCCCAGTGTTATAGTGACAGACCCGTCCCCACCAGTACTGTTCCCCAGTGTTATACAGTGACAGACCCGTCCCCACCAGTACTGTTCCCCAGTGTTATACAGTGACAGACCCGTCCCCACCAGTACTGTACCCCAGTGTTATACAGTGACAGACCCGCCCCCACCAGTACTGTGCCCCAGTGTTATACAGTGACAGACCCGTCCCCACCAGTACTGTTCCCCAGTGTTATACAGTGACAGACCCGTCCCCACCAGTACTGTACCCCAGTGTTATACAGTGACAGACCCGCCCCCACCAGTACAGTACCCCAGTGTTATACAGTGACAGACCCGTCCCCACCAGTACTGTACCCCAGTGTTATACAGTGACAGACCCGTCCCCACCAGTACTGTACCCCAGTGTTATACAGTGACAGAACCGTCCCCACCAGTACTGTACCCCAGTGTTATAGTGACAGACCCGTCTCCACCAGTACTGTACCCCAGTGTTATACAGTGACAGACCCGTCCCCACCAGTACAGTACCTCAGTGTTATACAGTGACAGACCCGTCCCCACCAGTACTGTACCCCAGTGTTATACAGTGACAGACCCGTCCCCACCAGTACTGTACCCCAGTGTTATACAGTGACAGACCCGTCCCCACCAGTACTGTACCCCAGTGTTATACAGTGACAGACCCGTCCCCACCAGTACTGTACCCCAGTGTTATACAGTGACAGACCCGTCCCCACCAGTACTGTACCCCAGTGTTATACAGTGACAGACCCGTCCCCACCAGTACTGTACCCCAGTGTTATACAGTGACAGACCCGTCCCCACCAGTACTGTACCCCAGCGTTATACAGTGACAGACCCGTCCCCACCAGTACTGTACCCCAGTGTTAAACAGTGACAGACCCGTCCCCACCAGTACTGTACCCCAGTGTTATACAGTGACAGACCCGTCCCCACCAGTACTGTACCCCAGTGTTATACAGTGACAGACCCGTCCCCACCAGTACTGTACCCCAGTGTTATACAGTGACAGACCCGTCCCCACCAGTACTGTACCCCAGTGTTATACAGTGACAGACCCGTCCCCACCAGTACTGTGCCCCAGTGTTATACAGTGACAGACCCGTCCCCACCAGTGCTGTATCTCAGTGTTATACAGTGACACACCATCCCCACCAGTACTGTACCCCAGTGTTATACAGTGACAGACCCATCCCCACCAGTACTGTACCCCAGTGTTATACAGTGACACACCATCCCCACCAGTACTGTACCCCAGTGTTGTACAGTGACATACCCATCCCCACCAGTACTGAATCCCAGTGTTATACAGTGACAGACCCGACCCCACCAGTACTGTATCTCAGTGTTATACAGTGACAGACACGTCCCCACCAGTACTGTACCCCAGTGTTATACAGTGACAGACCCATCCCCACCAGTACTGTACCCCAGTGTTATACAGTGACACACCATCCCCACCAGTACTGTACACCAGTGTTGTACAGTGACAGACCCGTCCCCACCAGTACTGTACCCCAGTGTTGTACAGTGACAGACCCGTCCCCACCAGTACTGTACCCCAGGGTTATACAGTGACAGACCAGTCCCCACCAGTACTGTACCCCAGTGTTATACAGTGACACACCATCCCCACCAGTACTGTACCCCAGTGTTGTACAGTGACAGACCCGTCCCCACCAGTACTGTACCCCAGTGTTATACAGTTACAGACCTGTCCCCACCAGTATTGTACCCCAGTGTTATACAGTGACACACCATCCCCACCAGTACTGTATCCCAGTGTTATACAGTGACAGACCCGTCCCCACCAGTACTGTACCCCAGTGTTATACAGTGACACACCATCCCCACCAGTACTGTACCCCAGTGTTATACAGTGACACACCATCCCCACCAGTACTGTATCCCAGTGTTATACAGTGACAGACCCGTCCCCACCAGGACTGTACCCCAGTGTTATACAGTGACACACCATCCCCACCAGTACTGTACCCCAGTGTTGTGCAGTGACAGACCCGTCCCCATCAGTACTGTAACCCAGTGTTATACAGTGACAGACCCGTCCCCACCAGTACTGTACCTCAGTGTTATACAGTGACAGACCCGTCCCCACCAGTACTGTACCCCAGTGTTATACAGTGACAGACCCGTTCCCACCAGTACTGTATCCCAGTGTTATACAGTGACAGACCCGTCCCCACCAGTACTGTTCCCCAGTGTTATACAGTGACAGACCCGTCCCCACCAGTACTGTACCCCAGTGTTGTACAGTGACACACAATCCCCACCAGTACTGTACCCCAGTGTTGTACAGTGACAGACCCGCCCCCACCAGTACTGTACCCCAGTGTTATACAGTGACAGACCCGTCCCCACCAGTACTGTATCTCAGTGTTATACAGTGATAGTCCCGTCCCCACCAGTACTGTACCCCAGTGTTATACAGTGACAGTCCCGTCCCCACCAGTACTGTACCCCAGTGTTAAACAGTGACAGACCCGTCCCCACCAGTACTGTACCCCAGTGTTATACAATGACAGACCCGTCCCCACCAGTACTGTATCTCAGTGTTGTACAGTGACAGACCCGTCCCCACCAGTACTGTACCCCAGTGTTATACAGTGACAGACCCATCCCCACCAGTACTGTCCCCCAGTGTTATACAGTGACAAACCCATCCCCACCAGTACTGTCCCCCAGTGTTATACAGTGACAGACCCGTCCACACCAGTACTGTACCCCAGTGTTGTACAGTGACACACAATCCCCACCAGTACTGTACCCCAGTGTTGTACAGTGACAGACCCGCCCCCACCAGTACTGTACCCCAGTGTTGTACAGTGACAGACCCGCCCCCACCAGTACTGTACCCCAGTGTTATACAGTGACAGACCCGTCCCCACCAGTACTGTCCCCCAGTGTTATACAGTGACAGACCCGTCCACACCAGTACTGTACCCCAGGGTTATACAGTGACAGACCCGTCCACACCAGTACTGTACCCCAGTGTTATACAGTGACAGACCCGTCCACACCAGTACTGTACCCCAGTGTTATACAGTGACAGACCCGTCCCCACCAGTACTGTACCCCAGTGTTATACAGTGACACACCATCCCCACCAGTACTGTACCCCAGTGTTGTACAGTGACAGGCCCGTCCCCACCAGTACTGTACCCCAGTGTTATACAGTGACAGACCCGTCCCCACCAGTACTGTACCCCAGTGTTATACAGTGACAGACCCGACCCCACCAGTACTGTATCTCAGTGTTATACAGTGACAGACCCCTCCCCACCAGTACTGTACCCCAGTGTTATACAGTGACAGACCCGTCCCCACCAGTACTGTATCTCAGTGTTGTACAGTGACAGACCCGTCCCCACCAGTACTGTACCCCAGTGTTATACAGTGACAGACCCATCCCCACCAGTACTGTACCCCAGTGTTATACAGTGACTGACCCGTCCCCTCCAGTACTGTCCCCCAGTGTCATACCGTGACAGACCCGTCCACACCAGTACTGTACCCCAGTGTTGTACAGTGACACACAATCCCCACCAGTACTGTACCCCAGTGTTGTACAGTGACAGACCCGCCCCCACCAGTACTGTACCCCAGTGTTGTACAGTGACAGACCCGCCCCCACCAGTACTGTACCCCAGTGTTATACAGTGACAGACCCCCCCCCACCAGTACTTTACCCCAGTGTTGTACAGTGACAGACCCGCCCCCACCAGTACTGTACCCCAGTGTTGTACAGTGACAGACCCGCCCCCACCAGTACTGTACCCCAGGGTTATACAGTGACAGACCCGTCCACACCAGTACTGTACCCCAGTGTTATACAGTGACAGACCCGTCCACACCAGTACTGTACCCCAGTGTTATACAGTGACAGACCCGTCCACACCAGTACTGTACCCCAGTGTTATACAGTGACAGACCCGTCCACACCAGTACTGTACCCCAGTGTTATACAGTGACAGACCCGTCCTCACCAGTACTGTACCCCAGTGTTATACAGTGACAGACCCGTCCTCACCAGTACTGTACCCCAGTGTTATACAGTGACAGACCCGTCCTCACCAGTACTGTACCCCAGTGTTATACAGTGACAGACCCGTCCACACCAGTACTGTACCCCAGTGTTATACAGTGACAGACCCGTCCTCACCAGTACTGTACCCCAGTGTTATACAGTGACAGACCCGTCCTCACCAGTACTGTACCCCAGTGTTATACAGTGACAGACCCGTCTGCACCAGTACTGTACCCCAGTGTTATACAGTGACACACCATCCCCACCAGTACTGTACCCCAGTGTTATACAGTGACAGACCCGTCTCCACCAGTACTGTACCCCAGTGTTATACAGTGACACACCATCCCCACCAGTACTGTACCCCAGTGTTATACAGTGACAGACCCGTCCCCACCAGTACTGTACCCCAGTGTTATACAGTGACAGACCTGTCGCCACCAGTACTGTACCCCAGTGTTATACAGTGACAGACCCGTCCCCACCAGTACTGTACCCCAGTGTTATACAGTGACAGACCCGTCCCCACCAGTACTGTACCCCAGTGTTATACAGTGACAGACCCGTCCCCACCAGTACTGTACCCCAGTGTTATACAGTGACACACCATCCCCACCAGTTCTGTACCCCAGTGTTATACAGTGACAGACCCGTCTCCACCAGTACTGTACCCCAGTGTTATACAGTGACACACCATCCCCTCCAGTACTGTACTCCAGTGTTATACAGTGACAGACCCGTCCCCACCAGTACTGTACCCCAGTGTTATACAGTGACAGACCTGTCCCCACCAGTACTGTACCCCAGTGTTATACAGTGACAGACCCGTCCCCACCAGTACTGTACCCCAGTGTTATACAGTGACAGACCCGTCCCCACCAGTACTGTACCCCAGTGTTATACAGTGACAGACCCGTCCCCACCAGTACTGTACCCCAGTGTTATACAGTGACAGACCCGTCCCCACCAGTACTGTACCCCAGTGTTATACAGAGACAGACCCGTCCCCACCAGTACTGTACCCCAGTGTTACACAGTGCCAGACCCGTCCCCACCAGTACTGTACCCCAGTGTTATACAGCGACAGACCCGTCCCCACCAGTACTGTACCCCAGTGTTATACAGTGACAGACCCGTCCTCACCAGTACTGTACCCCAGTGTTATACAGTGACAGACCCGTCTCCACCAGTACTGTACCCCAGTGTTATACAGTGACACACCATCCCCACCAGTACTGTACCCCAGTGTTATACAGTGACAGACCCGTCCCCACCAGTACTGTACCCCAGTGTTATACAGTGACACACCATCCCCACCAGTACTGTACCCCAGTGTTATACAGTGACAGACCCGTCCCCACCAGTACTGTACCCCAGTGTTATACAGTGACAGACCTGTCCCCACCAGTACTGTACCCCAGTGTTATACAGTGACAGACCCGTCCACACCAGTACTGTACCCCAGTGTTATACAGTGACAGACCCGTCCCCACCAGTACTGTACCCCAGTGTTATACAGTGACAGACCCGTCCTCACCAGTACTGTACTTCAATTTAAAACAGGTATAAACATTCTGACGAGGGTCAGTCTGTGTTTGTAAGGACAGTCGCTATAATTGTGCTGCAGGCTGTGTTTCATAGTTCATGATAGAAATTCCCGCACCCACAAGTCCACATAACTGCAATACCAACGTCACACTCTGACTTCAGTCAGCAAGATTCCCCGCAGAGTTTACTATTTCAATAACAACCTTTAAATAGTCTCTATTTTAATATTTGACATGTTGTTGATGCTGACCCTATTCCTTTTAGCAACTTTCGTCCTCTTCGCTTGCTAACTGTTGCTGACTGAATTAAGTTCCTGCAACGGGATGGATTGACTGCATTTATTCTACACTGACTGACTGAGTTGGGGCGTGCGAGCACCCAGGAGCACATTCTACTGACCTGTATGGTCTTGCTCAGTGAGAGAACTGTCCAATTAGCTGCCCCTTTCAGGCTCCCATTCCAGCTAAACTCATATCCCGCTCAGCATTCCACATTTTCAACACGGGATTAAATCTCCACTCCTCAATCCCAGCGTCTCCAGTCTCCCCACATTAACTGGAATCCCTCATCCCTGCTCCCATTCCAGGAAATCGCCTCTGGAATTGTCAGGCCAGAATTGGACAGTGCCCTCCAGCCTAATCCTGGTTGTCCAAAGGCTCAATGTCCCTGATTAAATGTCACACAGCGTTTGGCAGTGAATTAGTTTGAAACGCAGTCACTGTAATCTGGGATATAGATCAGACGTTTCACAGACACAGTTCCCCAAACAACGATGAACGAACAGATCTGTTTCAGCAGGGATTGGGAGGAGAACGTGGAAAGGACTTCCATATCTACAGACCTTCAACAACCTCAGCTCAACCATTGCAGTTTGGAACCAACTGAATCATTTTTAAAATGTAGTCATTGAAGGATCTACTCGATCTTGTGCAGAGCAAGATGCCAGAAACAGCAATCTGATTATTACACCTGGTTTAGTGATAGTAGTTGATGGGCAAATATTGGGCCAGGGTATCGGGGAGAACGCCCCCACCCCGGCCCCCATCTCCAACCCTATCCCCACCCCACCCCCATCTCCACCCCCACCTCCAGCTCCACCCCCACCTCCACCCCCACCCCCACCTCCACCCCCACCCCCACCTCCACCCCACCCCACCACCCCTACCCTCATCTCCACCTCCACCCCAACCTCCATCTCCAACCCCATCCCCACCCCCACCTCCACCCCCACCCCCACCTCCACCTCCACCCACATCTCCAACCCCACCCCCACCCCCATCTCCAACCCCACCCCACCACCCCCACCTCACCATCCCCACCTCCACCCCCACCTCCACCCCCACCCCTACCCCCACAACGCCCCCACCCCACCCCCACCTCCACCCCGACCCCCACCTCCAACCCCATCCCCACCTCCACCCCCACCTCCACCCCCACCCCTACCCCCACAACGCCCCCACACCCATCTCCACCCCTACCCCCACCTCCACCCCCACCCCCACCTTCACCCCACCCCACCACCCCTACCCCCATCTCCACCCCCACCTCCACCCCCACCTCCACCTCCACCCCGTCCTCCATCTCCAACCCCACCCCACCACCCCCACCTCCAACCCCACCCCACCACCCCCACCTCCACCCCGACCTCCACCCCCACCTCCACCCCCACCCCCACTTCCACCCCACCCCACCACCCCCACCTCCACCCCGACCTCCACCCCCACCTCCACCCCCACCCCCACTTCCACCCCACCCCATCACCACTACCCCCATCTCCACCCCCACCTCCACCCCCGCCTCCACCTCCACCCCGACCTCCATCTCCAACCCCATCCCCACCCCCACCTCCACCCCCACCCCCACCTCCACCTACACACCCATCTCCAACCCCACCCCCACCTTCACCTCCACTCCCATCTCCAACCCCATCCCACCACCCCCATCTCCATCTCCAACCTCACCCCACCACCCCCACCTCCACCCCCACCACCTCCACCCCCACCCTTACCCCCACAACGCCCCCACATCCATCTCCAACCCCACCCCCACCTTCACCTCCACCCCATCTCCAACCGGGGCAGAGGGGGGACCCCGGGGCAAGCGGGGGACCCGGGGCAGAGGGTGGACCCCGGGCAGAGGGGGGACCCCGGGGCAAGCGGGGGACCCGGGGCAGAGGGGGGACCCTGGGGCAGAGGGGGGGTACCCCGGGCAGAGGGGAGGACCCCGGGGCGGGGGGGGGGGACCCTGGGGCAGAGGGGGGGTACCCCGGGGCAGAGGGTGGACCCCGGGCAGAGGGGGGACCCCGGGGCAAGCGGGGGACCCGGGGCAGAGGGGGGACCCTGGGGCAGAGGGGGGGTACCCCGGGCAGAGGGGAGGACCCCGGGGCGGGGGGGGGGACCCTGGGGCAGAGGGGGGGTACCCCGGGGCAGAGGGGGGGACCCCGGGCAGAGGGGGGGGCCCTGGGCAGAGGGGGGGGGGGCCCGGGGCAGAGGGGGGGACCCCGGGGCAGAGGGGGGACCCCGGGGCAGGGGACAAGGTGAATGGTGGCTTTTCATTAAGCGAAGCTGTGCCATGATTTGGACGATAGTGCCCCTGACAGCGGGCACCCCACTCAGTGAATGGGGGTGGTGCAGACATGTCCCAGAGAGCAGCTCAAACCCAACACCCTGCTGACCTTGGAGATGAGCGTGACTCTAACTGAGGCAGAGATGATTTAGTACGGTGTAGACAAAACTCCCTCACAACACCCTGACAACAAGGGACAGACCGAGTGAAGATTGACAAGGCCGGCAGCAAAGTCAACTCAGCCACTGACATCTCTGCTTAAAGTGCCACACACTTTTGTAAACATAGACTGCGAATACAGTCAATACACAGCTGGGCAAGTGTCATCAACTGAAAATAGTCAGCTATAAATAACCTTCAAACAGCAGGCAGAATTTAACTGGGTATGTATCGCGAATGCCCCCTGTTTAGCCAGCATTGCCAGAGGTCAGTGTGTTCCATTCTGATGCAAGGCAGCCCTCACCTGGATCACTCAGCTTACCCCTTGTCCGATCCCTTCCTGCGTACTTCCAGCAGCCTCTCCGCCTGTCTGTACTTGGCAGCACTGAAGGCATTTCCTGCTGAGCCCAACCTGCTCCTGAATATTGTAGCAGGTGCAATTAATATTTCAGAGAGGATCCTGCCTTGCCCCTCCCAGCTGGCTGTCATTGAAGGGAGAGTGTGACCTGCACAGACTGGGAAGGTGATCAGCAGACAGAGCGAGCTAGGCTGCACACAGCCCTCACAACATGACACCATTGCTCCTGGCACTGAAACGCTCAGTGGTGTTACACTGGGGAGCAGTTTGGGTTATACAAACACACAATTGCTCTGAATTGAAATGTCTACAAAACCCACACCAAAAATCCGGGCTGCTATCTGATATTATAGCCTCCTATCATTCACCGCTCACATCCCATTAGAGTGCTCCATGAGTCAAAATGCCATAGATTTGAGACTCATTCCGATATGCTTGTGCTCTACTGAGGGTGTTACAATCCCAGTTGATGTTATAACTGGACAGAAACATCCCAGAACGGAACCCGGGCTCTGTAACATTTACTTTTTGATATAAATGTGGAGAAACAGAATCACAGGACCGCTAATTAGTTATAACAACAAGAAAAAACATTCATTAAACATGAAACATTGGATTATTATACAATATGCATTTACACCCCTCTTAGCAGAACAACTATGCACAGATTTTAAGATTAACACAGATTACAAAATTCATTTTAAGCTACAAAGGTCTCATTAATACACAAAGTCCCGATTAAGCATACAGGATGACTGTGATAAGACACACTCCTCTCTAACCCCAAGGGAATGTGTGTGGGTTTCTCCTCACAATCTCCCGATGATTTGAATACCGTGATTCACCTTCTCTCACTGAACTCCGGCTTCCACATGAGTGATTTCAAATTCCACTTTCAAAAGTCACATTTTCAAATCTTTTTTAAAATTTTGCTCTCCCCCCCCTCCCGCTGCTTCCATCAAGTTTTCACTGTTCACTTTCCTCCGTTTAAAAGACTTTTACACAAACTCCAAGGTCCGGCCACCGATTTACAAAATTATTTCAAATAATGTCTCCCAAACTGTTGCAACTTCTCACAAACCTGACCCCGCTGCAGATATCTTTCCGGCCTCTGAGGATCCAATCCCTTTTCACCTCTGTGACTTTAATGAACAGTAAACTGATCCGGTTCCCAGTTTGTTCCATTAACTCCGGATTTCTTGGAAACTTCTCTTCATTTCTCGGGTTTCCTGAACTAGCTGGACTTCGGGCATCTGTTTTCTTAACCATTACTCCATAGCATGGCTTTTCTTCTAGCATGGCTGAGAGAGATTTCCCTCTTTAAAACCAACTGCTTCCAGCACATGTCTGAGGGCTGCCTTCTTTCTCACAACCTTTCTCCAACTGTAATCAAATTAGCTAAACCAAAACGGTTCAATACCTTACAAGGCCCCAGTTAATAGAATTTACAGTGCAGAAGGAGGCCATTCGGCCCATCGAGTCTGCACCGGCTCTTTTGAAAGAGCACACTACCCAATCCCACACCTCCACCCAATCCCCATAACCCAGTAACCCGAACCTAAGGGCAATTTTAGACACTAAGGGCAATTTATCATGGCCAGTCCACCTAACCTGCACATCTGTGGACTGTGGGAGGAAACCGGAGCACCCGGAGGAAACCCACGCACACACGGGGAGAATGTGCAAACTCTGCACAGACAGTGACCCAAGCCAGGAATCGAACCTGGGACCCTGGCGCTGTGAAGCAATTGTGCTAACCACAATGCTACCGTGCTGCTAAGCAACACCGAAATGCTTATGCCTCTTATTTATTCCTCATGTCATTTTCTCTCTAAGAACAATAGAAACACTGTTGAAACTTAACCAAGCCCCACACATACAAACACCTTTGTCCAGCATGAATCTAACTATAGGTTTTACCTTTCCAGGCACAGAAAAAATAAATGAAGCTCACTTGAAACTTTACCTTGTTTCTAATGTTTACCAATACAAATATAAATCCCTTAAAGCTACCTTTGTTTTCCTAACAGGCAGGCCTGGACAGCTGGAAGATCAGTACTGAGGGAGTGCCGCACTGTCAGAGGGTCAGTACTGAGGGAGTGCTGCACTGTGAGAGGGTCAGGACTGAGGGAGTGCTGCACTGTCAGAGGGTCAGTACTGAGGGAGTGCCGCACTGTCAGAGGGTCAGTACTGAGGCAGTGCTGCATTGTCAGAGGGTCAGTACTGAGGGAGTGCCGCACTGTCAGAGGGTCAGTACTGAGGGAGTGCTGCACTGTCAGAGGATCAGTACTGAGGGAGTGCTGCACTGTCAGAGGGTCAGTGCTGAGGGAGTGCTGCACTGTCAGAGGATCAGTACTGAGGGAGTGCCGCACTGTCAGAGGGTCAGTGCTGAGGGAGTGCTGCACTGTCAGAGGATCAGTACTGAGGGAGTGCTGCACTGTCAGAGGGTCAGTACTGAGGCAGTGCTGCACTGTCAGAGGGTCAGTACTGAGGGAGTGCCGCACTGTCAGAGGGTCAGTGCTGAGGGAGTGCTGCACTGTCAGAGGATCAGTACTGAGGGAGTGCTGCACTGTCAGAGGGTCGGTGTTGAGGGAGTGCTGCACTGTCAGAGGGTCAGTACTGAGGGAGTGCTGCACTGTCAGAGGGTCAGTACTGAGGGAGTGCCGCACTCTCAGAGGGTCAGTGCTGAGGGAGTGCTGCACTGTCAGAGGATCAGTACTGAGGGAGTGCTGCACTGTCAGAGGGTCAGTGTTGAGGGAGTGCTGCACTGTCAGAGGGTCAGTACTGAGGGAATGCTGCACTGTCAGAGGGTCGGTACTGAGGGAGTGCCGCACTGTCAGAGGGTCAGTACTGAGGGAGTGCCGCACTGTCAGAGGGTCAGTACTGAGGGAGTGCCGCACTGTCAGAGTGTCAGTACTGAGGGAGTGCTGCACTGTCAGAGGGTCAGTACTGAGGGAGTGCTGCACTGTCAGAGGGTCAGTACTAAGGGAGTGCTGCACTGTCAGAGGGTCAGTACTGAGGGAGTGCTGCACTGTCAGAGGGTCAGTACTGAGGGAGTGCTGCACTGTCAGAGGGTCAGTACTGAGGGAGTGCTGCACTGTGAGAGGGTCAGTACTGAGGGAATGCTGCACTGTCAGGGGGTCAGTACTGAGGGAGTGCCGCACTGTCAGAGGGTCAGTACTGAGGGAGTGCTGCACTGTCAGAGGGTCAGTACTGAGGGAGTGCTGCACTGTCAGAGGGTCAGTACTGAGGGAGCGCTGTGCTGTCAGAGGGTCAGTACTGAGGGAGTGCTGCACTGTCAGAGGGTCAGTACTGAGGGAGTGCCGCACTGTCAGAGGGTCAGTACTGAGGGAGTGCTGCACTGTCAGAGGGTCAGTACTGAGGGAGTGCTGCACTGTCAGAGGGTCAGTACTGAGGGAGTGCCGCACTGTCAGAGGGTCAGTACTGAGGGTGTGCTGCACTGTCAGAGGGTCAGTACTGAGGGAGTGCTGCACTGTCAGAGGGTCAGTACTGAGGGAGTGCTGCACTGTCAGAGGGTCAGTACTGAGGGAGTGCTGCACTGTCAGAGGGTCAGTACTGAGGGAGTGCGGCACTGTCAGAGGGTCAGTACTGAGGGTGTGCTGCACTGTCAGAGGGTCAGTACTGAGGGAGTGCTGCACTGTCAGAGGGTCAGTACTGAGGGAGTGCTGCACTGTCAGAGGGTCAGTACTGAGGGAGTGCGGCACTGTCAGAGGGTCAGTACTGAGGGAGTGCCGCACTGTCAGAGGGTCAGTAATGAGGGAATGCTGCGCTGTCAGAGGGTCAGTACTGAGGGAGTGCCGCACTGTCAGAGGGTCAGTACTGAGGGAGTGCCGCACTGTCAGAGGGTCAGTACTGAGGGAGTGCAGCACTGTCAGAGGGTCAGTACTGAGGGAGTGCCGCACTGTCAGAGGGTCAGTACTGAGGGAGTGCTGCACTGTCTCCAGATTGTGTCCCAGAAGCCTGACCACTAATGTTTCCCACCGAACTTGGAGCTCCCCTCTAAGGTGTTCTCCTGGGAGGCAGTGGGGGGGGGGGGGCAGCCAGGATGAGCCGGCGCTGTCGGCTGGAGGACCTGCGGGAGGATGGACATGTGGTCAGTGGGAGGGATGGGTCAGTCATTAAGGCAACAACAACTCATGTTTGACAGGTCCTCTGGGTGGGGCCCGGTGGTTCCTCACCTCTGCGGAGTCCGCCAGCCTCCGCCTGGGTGACCGCCCTGCCCTCGGCCACACCGTCACCTCCAGGCCCGGTCCTCGAAGGTGGTGAGGATTCTGGGACTCCGGCAGTCTGGGCCCTCTCCCAATAATTGTGCAGGAGTTTTCCTGAGGAGATAGAGAGAGAGAGCATCGTTTGCCACACACGTGGTTCATAATGGTGGGGGTGGGGGAGGTGTGAAGGTAGGGTTAGGGTGGGTTGAAGGGAGGGGGAGGTGAAGGGGAGGGGTGGGGGTCGCATGGAGAGTTGGGGGGTGGATGCTCGTGTGGAGGTGGAAAAGTATCGGGGGTGGGGGGTGTTGGTGTCTACTCACTCGTGCTGCCTTGTGTAGATTGTTGGCCTTCTTAAGGCACAGGAGGTCAGTCCTCCTGGTCACTGCCAAGCTAACGGCTGCTGCCATCCCAGGCAGCACTGTCTACTGTGGCTGACCTTCGGGACCCTCGGGGAACAGGACACCCCTCCTGGCCTCGACCGAGTCCAGGAGCCTCCCCAGGTCAGCAGCCCCGAATCTTGGGGCCGGTCTCCAGGACGCTATTATTGCGAGCTGGCTGGGATTGGCTGCAGTTGGCTGAGCACGTGCAACTTAAGCGTTGCTCGACCTTGTTAGCGGGGGGCTGGTGAGCGTGGCCCCGGCAAATTGACTGGCGAGTCTTAATTTGCGGTGAGACGCCTGTGACGTCTCGTTAAGTGGAACAACCCCTCACACCCGGCCCACACCCCTCACACCCGGCCCACATCCCTCACACCCGGCCCACATCCCTCACACCCGGCCCACACCCCTCACACCCGGCCCACATCCCTCACACCCGGCCCACACCCCTCACACCCGGCCCACACCCCTCACACCCGGCCCACACCCCTCACACCCGGCCCACACCCCTCACACCCGGCCCACACCCCTCACACCCGGCCCACACCCCTCACACCCGGCCCAGAGTCCTCACACCCGGCCCAGAGTCCTCACACCCGGCCCACACCCCTCACACCCGGCCGACACCCCTCACACCCGGCCCACACCCCTCACACCCGGCCCACACCACTAACACCAGGCCCACACCCCTCACATCCGGCCGACATCCCTCACACCCGGCCCACATCCCTCACACCCGGCCCACACCACTCACATCCGGCCCACACCCCTCACACCCGGCCCACACGCCTCACACCCGGCCGACACCCCTCACACCCGGCCCACACCCCTCACACCCGGCCCACACCCCTCACACCCGGCCGACACACCTCACACCCGGCTGACCTCCCTCACACCCGGCCCACACCCCTCACACCCGGCCCACACCCCTCACACCCGGCCCACATCCCTCACACCCGGCCCACACCCCTCACACCCGGCCCACACCCCTCACACCCGGCCCACACCCCTCACACCCGGCCCACACCCCTCACACCCGGCCCACATGCCTCACACCCGGCCGACACCCTTCACACCCGGCCCACACCCCTCACACCCGGCCGACACCCCTCACACCCGGCCCACACCCCTCACACCCGGCCCACACCCCTCACACCCGGCCGACACCCCTCACACCCGGCCCACAACCCTCACACCTGGCCGACACCCCTCACGCCCGGCCCACACCCCTCACACCCGGCCCACACGCCTCACACCCGGCCGACACCCCTCACACCCGGCCCACACCCCTCACACCCGGCCGCCATCCCTCACACCCGGCCCACACCCCTCACACCCGGCCCACACCCCTCACACCCGGCCCACACCCCTCACACCCGGCCCACACCCCTCACACCCGGCCCACACCCCTCACACCCGGCCCACACCTCTCACACCCGGCCCACACCACTAACACCAGGCCCACACCCCTCACATCCGGCCGACATCCCTCACACCCGGCCCACACCCCTCACACCCGGCCCACACCCCTCACACCCGGCCCACACCCCTCACACCCGGCCCACACCTCTCACACCCGGCCCACACCACTAACACCAGGCCCACACCCCTCACACCCGGCCCACACCCCTCACACCCGGCCCACACGCCTCACACCCGGCCGACACCCTTCACACCCGGCCCACACCCCTCACACCCGGCCGACACCCCGCACACCCGGCCCACACCCCTCACACCCGGCCGACACCCCTCACACCCGGCCCACACCCCTCACACCCGGCCCACACCCCTCACACCCGGCCCACACGCCTCACACCCGGCCGACACCCTTCACACCCGGCCCACACCCCTCACACCCGGCCGACACCCCGCACACCCGGCCCACACCCCTCACACCCGGCCGACACCCCTCACACCCAGCCCACAACCCTCACACCCGGCCAACACCCCTCACACCCGGCACACACCCCTCACACCCGGCCCACACCCCTCACACCCGGCCGCCATCCCTCACACCCGGCCCACACCCCTCACACCCGGCCCACACCCCTCACACCCGGCCCACACCCCTCACACCCGGCCCACATCCTTCACACCCGGCCCACACCCCTCACACCCGGCCCACACCCCTCACACCCGGCCCACACCCCTCACACCCGGCCCACACCCCTCACACCCGGCCCATACCCCTCACATCCGGCCGACATCCCTCACACCCGGCCGACATCCCACACACTCGGCCGACACCCCTCACCTGGCCGACACCCCTCACACCCGGCCCACACCCCTCACACCCGGCCGATATCCCTCACCCGGCCCACATCCCTCACACCCGGCCGACACCCCTCACACCCGGCCGACACCCCCCACACCCGGCCCACACCCCTCACACCCGGCCGACATCCCTCACCCGGCCCACATCCCTCACACCCGGCCCACACCCCTCACACCCGGCCGACACCCCTCACACCCGGCCCACACCCCTCACACCCGGCCCACATCCTTCACACCCGGCCCACATCCTTCACACCCGGCCGACACCCCTCACACCCGGCCCACACCCCTCACACTCGGCCCACATCCTTCACACCCGGCCGACACCCCTCACACCCGGCCCACACCCCTCACACCCGGCCGACATCCCTCACCCGGCCCACACCCCTCACACCCGGCCCACACCCCTCACACCCGGCCCACACCCCTCACACCCGGCCCACACCCCTCACACCCGGCTGACATCCCTCCCGCCCGGCCCACATCCCTCACACACGGCCCACATCCCTCACACCCGGCCCACACCCCTCACACCCGGCCCACATCCCTCACACCCGGCCCACATCCCTCATCCCGGCCCACATCCCTCACACCCGGCCCACATCCCTCACACTCGGCCGACACCCCTCACCCGGCCAACACCCCTCACACCCGGCCCACACCCCTCACACCCGGCCCACATCCCTCACACCCGGCCCACACCCCTCACACCCGGCCCACATCCCTCATGCCCGGCCGACATCCCTCACCCGGCCCACATCCCTCACCCGGTCCACATCCCTCACACCCGGCCGACATCCCTCACACCCGGCCGACATCCCTCACACCCGGCCGACATCCCTCACACCCGGCCGACATCCCTCACACCCGGCCGACATCCCTCACACCCGGCCGACATCCCTCACACCCGGCCCACACCCCTCACACCCGGCCCACACCCCTCACACCCGGCCCAGAGTCCTCACACCCGGCCCACACCCCTCACACCCGGCCCACACCCCTCACACCCGGCCCACACCCCTCACACCCGGCCCACACCCCTCACACCCGGCCCACACCCCTCACACCCGGCCCACACCCCTCACACCCGGCCCACACCCCTCACACCCGGCCCACACCCCTCACACCCGGCCCACACCCCTCACACCCGGCCGACACCCCTCACACCCGGCCCAAACCCCTCACACCCGGCCCACACCCCTCACACCCGGCCCACACCCCTCACACCAGGCCCACACCCCTCACACCCGGCCCACACCCCTCACACCCGGCCCACACCCCTCACACCCGGCCCACACCCCTCACACCCGGCCGACACCCCTCACACCCGGCCCACAACCCTCACACCCGGCCGACACCCCTCACACCCGGCCCACACCCCTCACACCCGGCCCACACCCCTCACACCCAGCCCACACCCCTCACACCCGGCCCACACCCCTCACACCCGGCCTACACCCCTCACACCCGGCCAACACCCCTCACACCCGGCCGACCTCCCTCACACCCGGCCCACACCCCTCACACCCGGCCCACACCCCTCACACCCGGCCGACACCCCTCACACCCGGCCCACACCCCTCACACCCGGCCCACACCACTAACACCAGGCCCACACCCCTCACATCCGGCCGACATCCCTCACACCCGGCCCACATCCCTCACACCCGGCCCACACCACTCACATCCGGCCCACACCCCTCACACCCGGCCCACACGCCTCACACCCGGCCGACACCCCTCACACCCGGCCCACACCCCTCACACCCGGCCCACACCCCTCACACCCGGCCGACACACCTCACACCCGGCTGACCTCCCTCACACCCGGCCCACACCCCTCACACCCGGCCCACACCCCTCACACCCGGCCCACATCCCTCACACCCGGCCCACACCCCTCACACCCGGCCCACACCCCTCACACCCGGCCCACACCCCTCACACCCGGCCCACACCCCTCACACCCGGCCCACATGCCTCACACCCGGCCGACACCCTTCACACCCGGCCCACACCCCTCACACCCGGCCGACACCCCTCACACCCGGCCCACACCCCTCACACCCGGCCCACACCCCTCACACCCGGCCGACACCCCTCACACCCGGCCCACAACCCTCACACCTGGCCGACACCCCTCACGCCCGGCCCACACCCCTCACACCCGGCCCACACGCCTCACACCCGGCCGACACCCCTCACACCCGGCCCACACCCCTCACACCCGGCCGCCATCCCTCACACCCGGCCCACACCCCTCACACCCGGCCCACACCCCTCACACCCGGCCCACACCCCTCACACCCGGCCCACACCCCTCACACCCGGCCCACACCCCTCACACCCGGCCCACACCTCTCACACCCGGCCCACACCACTAACACCAGGCCCACACCCCTCACATCCGGCCGACATCCCTCACACCCGGCCCACACCCCTCACACCCGGCCCACACCCCTCACACCCGGCCCACACCCCTCACACCCGGCCCACACCTCTCACACCCGGCCCACACCACTAACACCAGGCCCACACCCCTCACACCCGGCCCACACCCCTCACACCCGGCCCACACGCCTCACACCCGGCCGACACCCTTCACACCCGGCCCACACCCCTCACACCCGGCCGACACCCCGCACACCCGGCCCACACCCCTCACACCCGGCCGACACCCCTCACACCCAGCCCACAACCCTCACACCCGGCCGACACCCCTCACACCCGGCCCACACCCCTCACACCCGGCCCACACCCCTCACACCCGGCCCACACGCCTCACACCCGGCCGACACCCTTCACACCCGGCCCACACCCCTCACACCCGGCCGACACCCCGCACACCCGGCCCACACCCCTCACACCCGGCCGACACCCCTCACACCCAGCCCACAACCCTCACACCCGGCCAACACCCCTCACACCCGGCACACACCCCTCACACCCGGCCCACACCCCTCACACCCGGCCGCCATCCCTCACACCCGGCCCACACCCCTCACACCCGGCCCACACCCCTCACACCCGGCCCACACCCCTCACACCCGGCCCACATCCTTCACACCCGGCCCACACCCCTCACACCCGGCCCACACCCCTCACACCCGGCCCACACCCCTCACACCCGGCCCACACCCCTCACACCCGGCCCATACCCCTCACATCCGGCCGACATCCCTCACACCCGGCCGACATCCCACACACTCGGCCGACACCCCTCACCTGGCCGACACCCCTCACACCCGGCCCACACCCCTCACACCCGGCCGATATCCCTCACCCGGCCCACATCCCTCACACCCGGCCGACACCCCTCACACCCGGCCGACACCCCCCACACCCGGCCCACACCCCTCACACCCGGCCGACATCCCTCACCCGGCCCACATCCCTCACACCCGGCCCACACCCCTCACACCCGGCCGACACCCCTCACACCCGGCCCACACCCCTCACACCCGGCCCACATCCTTCACACCCGGCCCACATCCTTCACACCCGGCCGACACCCCTCACACCCGGCCCACACCCCTCACACTCGGCCCACATCCTTCACACCCGGCCGACACCCCTCACACCCGGCCCACACCCCTCACACCCGGCCGACATCCCTCACCCGGCCCACACCCCTCACACCCGGCCCACACCCCTCACACCCGGCCCACACCCCTCACACCCGGCCCACACCCCTCACACCCGGCTGACATCCCTCCCGCCCGGCCCACATCCCTCACACACGGCCCACATCCCTCACACCCGGCCCACACCCCTCACACCCGGCCCACATCCCTCACACCCGGCCCACATCCCTCATCCCGGCCCACATCCCTCACACCCGGCCCACATCCCTCACACTCGGCCGACACCCCTCACCCGGCCAACACCCCTCACACCCGGCCCACACCCCTCACACCCGGCCCACATCCCTCACACCCGGCCCACACCCCTCACACCCGGCCCACATCCCTCATGCCCGGCCGACATCCCTCACCCGGCCCACATCCCTCACCCGGTCCACATCCCTCACACCCGGCCGACATCCCTCACACCCGGCCGACATCCCTCACACCCGGCCGACATCCCTCACACCCGGCCGACATCCCTCACACCCGGCCGACATCCCTCACACCCGGCCGACATCCCTCACACCCGGCCCACACCCCTCACACCCGGCCCACACCCCTCACACCCGGCCCACACCCCTCACACCCGGCCCACACCCCTCACACCCGGCCGACATCCCTCACACCCGGCCGACATCCCTCACACCCAGCCGACTTCCCTCACACCCGGCCCACATCCCTCACACCCGGCCCACATCCCTCACACCCGGCCGACATCCCTCACCCGGCGGACATCCCGCACCCGCCTGACCCACCCCTGCGTGGACAACCCCCGCCCGAACGCTCCCCCCCCCCGAGCAGGTCCCCACGTGGACCAACCCCCCCGGCGGACAACACCCTCCCACCCGAGCGGTCCCTCCCAACACGGACCCCCCCCCGGCAGACAGCCCCCTCCCCCTGCCCGGACATTCCCCGCAATCCCCCCAGCACGGCCCAGTGACAGGAGGCAACCATGCCGAGGGGCAAGGCCGCAGCTGTATTGGCTGACCACCAGGTGGGGGGGGGCGGGTGGAGGTCCCCTCCTTAAAGGCCCCTGCACAGGGAGCACAGCCACGGCCCGCGTGACCCAGAGCGTTCTCCTCGGGTACCTGTCTGCCCACCTCGCCATCAGCTGCCGTTTTTACCACAACATTTGCCTGGTTCTGAACGAGCCTTTGACCTGAATGACCTCGCCCTGGGGAGAACGGCAGCGTTTATGTTTACGCTGACCCAAACCCCAGTTGTTGTTGTAATCCGTGTTGTGCCGAATGTGGGTTTTGTCTCATTCTGTAACTTTGATGTAATGGGGGCTGGTTTAGCACAGTGGGCTAAACAGCTGGCTTGTGATGCAGAACAATGCCAGCAGCGCGGGTTCAATTCCCGTACCGGCCTCCCCGAACAGGCGCCGGAATGTGGCGACTAGGGGCTTTTCACAGTAACTACTTGTGACAATAAGTGATTATTATATTATAATATATTAAAAACCCAATCAAAAAAAATTCAAAATAAATAAATGCTTCTTTAGGTTTGAGAATAGGAAAAGATTCGCGAGGATGAACATTAGTCCATGACAGGCAAACCCAGGAGAATTTATAATGGAGAACAGGGAATGGCAAAGAAACTAAACAGTTATTATCTGTCTTCACATAGAAACTTACAGAGAAAATAGAAGCAGGAGGAGGCCATTCGGCCCTTCGAACCTGCTCCGCAATCAGGATCATAGCTGATCATCAAGTTCAATACCCTGATCCCGCCTTCCCCCCATATCCCTCGATCCATTTATCCCCAAGAGCTGTATCAAATTCCTTCTTGAAATCACACAACGTTTTGGCCTGAACCACTTTCTGTGGGAGCGAATTCCACAGATTCACCACCCTCTGGGTGAAGAAATATCTCCTCACCTCAGTCCTAAAAGGTTTACCCCTTATCCTCAAACTATGACCCCGAGTTCTGGACTCCCCCACCATCGGGAACACTCTTTCTGAATCTACCCGGTCTAATCCTATTAGAATTTTGTAAGTTTCTATGAGATCCCCTCTCACTCTTCTAAGCTCCAGTGAATATAACCCTAACCGATTTAGTCTCCCCTCATGAGTCCCGCCATCCCAGGAATCAGCCTGGTAAACCTTCGCTGTGCTCCCTCCACAGCAAGAACATCCTTCCCCAGAGGAGACCAAAACTGCGCACAATACTCCAGGTGTGGCCTCACAATGCCCTGTACAATTGCAGTGAAACATCCCTATCCCTATACTCCAATACTCTCGCTATGAAGGCCAACGTACCATTTGCCTTCTTCACTGCCGGCTGTACCTGCCGCTTACTTTCAGCGACTGATGCACGAGGACACCAAGGTCTCGCTGAGTATCCGCCTCTCTCAATTTACACCCATGCACATAATAATCTGCTTCCTATTTTTGCTCCCGAAGCGGATAACCTGACGGGCTGGATTCTCCGTCCCGCCGCGCCAGATTCCTGTTTCAGCACGCTGTCGGGTTTCTCCGTTTCGCCGGCTGGTAAATGGGGTTTCCCATTGTGGGGCAGCCCCACACCGTCGGGAAACCCCCGGGCTGCCGGTAAAACAGAGAATCCTGACGGCGGAGAATTCAGTCCCACATTTATCCACTTTATGCTGCATCTGCCATGCATGTGCCCACTCACTCAGCCTGTCCAAATCCCACTGAAACATCTCCGCATCCTCCTCACAGCTCACCCTCCCACCCAACTTTGTATCGTCTGCAAATTTGGAGATAATACATTTAGTTTCCTTGTCCAAATCATTAATATATAACGTGAACAGTTGGGGTCCGAGCACAGATCCCGGTAGTACCCCACTAGTCACTGCCTGCCAATCAGAAAAAGACCCATTTATTCCAACCTTTTGCTTCCAGTCTGCTAACCAGCTTTCTATCAATCTCTAGGCACTACCCATAATCCCATGAACTTTAACTTTACATAGTGATCTGCTATGTGAGAGCTATGTCGAAAGCCTTCTGAAAGTATAAATAAACCACATCTACTGGTTCTCCCTGGTCAACTCTACTCGTGA
Source organism: Scyliorhinus torazame (assembly GCF_047496885.1). Taxonomy (NCBI): domain Eukaryota; kingdom Metazoa; phylum Chordata; class Chondrichthyes; order Carcharhiniformes; family Scyliorhinidae; genus Scyliorhinus; species Scyliorhinus torazame. Next base: position 209,376,166 of record NC_092721.1, on the reverse strand, counting down.
CATCCTCAAATAATTCCAGTAGATTTGTCAAGCCAGATTTATTTCGTAAATCCATGCTGACTTTGTCTGATTACACCCCTGCTTTCCAAATGCTGTGCTATGAAATCCTTGACAATGGACTCCAGCAACTTCCCTGCTCACTGGTCTATAGTTCCCTGTGTTCTCTCTGCCTCCCTTTTTGAATAGTGAGGTTACATTCGCTACGCTCCAATCTGTAGGAACCATTCCAGAGTCCAAAGAATTTTGGAAAATGACCACCATTGGATCTATTATTTCCAGGGCCACTTCCTTAAATACTCTGGGATGAAGATTATCCTGCCCTGGAGATTTATCCATCTTCAATCCATTATTTCCCCAAAACCATTTCTTTACTAATATTAATTTCCTTCAGCTCCTCACTAAAACTTGTGTTTCTTAGAACTTCTGGTACATTATTCATGTCTTCCTTTGTGAAGACAGAAGCAAATTACGAATTTAGTTCCTCAGCCATTTCTTTGTTCCCTGTTATGAATTCCCCCGTTTCTGACTGTAAAGGGCCGAAATTAGTTTTTGTCAATCTTTTTCTCTTTACATACCTATAGAAATATTTACAGTCAGTTATTGTATTCCCCGCTAGTTTACTTACACATTGTATTTTCCTCTTCTTAATCAATCCCTTTGTCTACCTTTGCTGAATTTTAAACTGTCCCCAATCCTCAGGTCTATTGCTTTTTCTTGCTAAATTGTATGTCTTTTCTTTGAATCTAACACGATGTCTAATTTCCCCTGCAAGCTGTGGTTTGGCCACAGTTCCCTTTCTGATCTTTCGCCAATGTCATGTGAGAGGACCTTTAAGAAATGGATGTTTAAGCAATGTACCTTTAAGAAATGGGGCTGATCATATTACTGAAGTTCCCGTACCAGCCTCCCCGAACAGGCGCCGGAATGTGGCGACTAAGGGCTTTTCACAGTAACTTCATTTGAAGCCTACTTGTGACAATAAGCGATTTTCATTTCATTTCAAGTGATGTCAGAGGGTGGGGGGAGCTGAGCTCACTTCTGCTTTTTGAGTTTCAGTTTGAGAAGCAGCTGGGAGTGTCTATGTGTTTTGCTGTGAGCTGCAGGAAGAAACACCGAGCTGGTCTGTTGATTTCTGCAATCCAAAGACTATAAATATATTGAATGTAACCTAATGTGCTCCTATTTTTGAAGGTTTGAAGTCTTTTGGATGTTTAAAGGAACAGTTTGTAGGTTTATTTAGTGTTGTCGTCTTTTGGGTTATCTTTGAAGTAATGGGTGTTAAGATATTCAATGATTGTTTTAAAAGGGTTAACTTGAGTTCATAGAATAAACATTGTTTTGTTTTAAAAACCACTTGTCCATTTCTGCTGTATCACACCTGGAGAGCACGCCGTGTGCTTCCCACACCACAATCTATTAAAAGTTGTGGGTCAGGTGAACTCCATGCTACACTTTGGGGTTCTGTAAACCCAGACCCATAACAATTGGGGGCTCGAGGGGGATAAAAGTCTATCTATTGGATTGGCTTAGTAAACTTAAAGACAGTGACGGGTGAGCATATTGTGGTTGCTTTTCAGGTGTGGTATTTCAGTTTAAGTGGGGTGTGTGTTGTGGACAATGGCTCTTTCAGAGGCTCAGAAGTTTTTGGGGGTGGACACGGTAACACGCAATACCTTATGGACAGAGACTAAAAGCAGACTGTTAGATTTGGCAAAAGCATTGCAGTTAACATTGGCTGGCAAAATGCGAAAAGATGAGGTGCTTACCACGGTAGCTGAGCATTTAATTTTGCCTGTGATACATTCTGACTCATTAGAAATGGCAAAGATCCAGTTGCAGATTAAGCAATTTGAACATGAAAAAGAATTAAAGCAACTTGAATATGCAATGAGAGAAAAAGAAAAGAAGAGAGAAGAAAGAAACAAAGAAAGAGATAGAGATAGAGAGGAAAAAGAAAAGGAGAGAGAAGAAAGAAACAAAGAAAGAGATAGGAAAGGGAAAAAGAGAGAGAGTTTGAACTTCATAAAATGGTTATGAAACATAAAAATCAGTTAAAATTGGCAGACGCAAAGGGAAACATGCAGTTGGATGAGATTGATGAGATAATGAGACAGAGCGTCATAGTCGAAGGCGTGGTGGGGATCTATTTAAATATGTCCAAGCATTGCCAAGGTTTGATGAGAAGGAGGTAGAAGCCTTTTTCATTTCATTTGAGAAGGTAGCTAAACAAATGCAATGGCCACAGGACATGTGGGTATTACTGATTCAAACAAAGCTGATAGGTAGAGCTAGTGAAGTGTTTGCATCACTACCGGAGGAGGTATCTGGAATGTATGAGGAGGTGAAAAAATCCATCTTAGGTGCATATGAGCTAGTGCCTGAAGCTTACAGACAAAGGGTTAGAAATTTAAGGAAAGAATTTGGTCAAACATACATGGAGTTTGAAAGGATCAAACAGAGTAATTTTGATAGGTGGATAAGGGCTTTGAAAATACACCAAACCTATGAAGCTCTCAGAGAAATTATACTTTTGGTGGAGTTTAAAAATTCAATTCCTGATGTAGTGAGAACTCATGTGGAAGAGCAGAGGGTTAAAACTGCGAGATTAGCAGCAGAAATGGCAGATGATTATGAATTAGTTCATAAATCAAGGCTTGGTTTCCGACATCAGTTTCAGCCGGTGAGGGATAAAAACTGGGGACATGAGAAATACTCAAGTGGTAAAGGTAAAGGTGATCTGATGGGAGATAATAAGGAGAGTGTACCTCAGATTACAAAAGAAATCCAGGAGGGTGGAAGAGAAATGAAAAGTTTCAAATGTTTTCACTGTAATAAAATAGGCCATGTAAAGTCACAGAGTTGGTGGTTGAAGAAAAGCACTGGGAAGGCTGATGTGGTAAAACAGGATAAGACAGTGGGATTTGTTAAAGTGGTAAAGGAAAGCCCAAGGGAAGCGAAGGAGGTGCAAACGATTGTACAGCCTGATCAAGAGGTGATTGATAAGAAGGTGCCAGATGTCTTTAAAGAATTTACTTGTGTGGGTAAAGTTTACTCGTGTATCAGGAGGAGCAGGTAAAGAAGTCACAATTTTATGACATAAAGGGCTAGTCAATCTTTAATGGTAAGAGATGAGGAATTATGTAGTTGGGGATGAATGTTGCCAGAAAAGGTGGTAATATGTGGAATTCAGGGTGAGAGGAGTAGTGTTCCATTATATAATGGAACGCTACTGTTCTATGTTCTATTCCTTGGAAGGTGATGCCTAGCACGAGGGGACATAGAACATATAGAACATAGAACATTACAGCGCAGTACAGGCCCTTTGGCCCTCGATGTTGCGCCGACCTGTGAAACCACTCTAAAGCCCATCTACACTATTCCCTTATCGTCCATATGTCTAGCCAATGACCATTTGAATGCCCTTAGTGTTAGCGAGTCCACTACTGTTGCAGGCAGGACATTTCCACGCCCTTACTACTCTCCGAGTAAAGAACGTACCTCTGACATCTGTCTTATATCTATCTCCCCTCAATTTAAAGCTACGTCCCCTCATGCTAGACATCACCATCCGAGGAAGAAGGCTCTCACTGTCCACCCTATCCAATTCCAATCCTCTGATCATCTTGTATGCCTCAATTAAGTCACCTCTTAACCTTCTTCTCTCTAACGAAAACAGCCTCAAGTCCCTCAGCCTTTCCTCATAAGGGGCGTCATTCTCCGACCCCCCGCCGGGTCGGAGAATGGCCGCTGGCCGCCGTGAATCCCGCCCCCGCCCCCGCCGAAGTCTCCGCTCCCGGAGATTGGGCGGGGGCGGGAATCCGGCCGCGCCGGTTGGCGGGACCCCCCGCTGGATTCTCCGGCCCGGATGGGCCGAAGTCCCGCCCAGAAATTGCCTGTCCCGCCGGCGTAAATCAAAGCTGGTATTTACCAGCGGGACCAGGCGGCGTGGGCGGGCTCCGGGATCCTGGGGGGGGCGCGGGGCGATCTGACCCCGGGGGGTGCCCCCACGGTGGCCTGGACTGCGATCGGGGCCCATCGATCCGCGGGCGGGCCTGTGCCGTGGGGGCACTCTTTCACCTTCCGCCTCCGCCACGGTCTCCACCATGGCGGAGGCAGAAGAGACTCTCCCCACTGCGCATGCGTGGGAAACTGACAGCGGCCGCTGACGCTCCCGCGCATGCGCCGCATTTCCGCGCCAGCTGGCGGGGAAACAAACGCCATTTCCGCCAGCTGGCGGGGCGGAAATTCCTCCAGCGTCGGTCTAGCCCCTCAATGTTGGGGCTAGGCCGCCAAAGATGCAGAGCATTCCCCACCTTTGGGCCGGCGCGATGCCCGTCTGATTGGCGCCGGCTTTGGCGCCAGTCGGCGGACATCCCGCCGTTGGGGGAGAATTTCGCCCCAGATCTTCCCTCCATACCAGGCAACATTCTGGTAAATCTCCTCTGCACCCTTTCCAATGCTTCCACATCCTTCCTATAATGCGGCGACCAGAATTGCACGCAATACTCCAAATGCGGCCGCACCAGAGTTTTGTACAGCTGCAACATGACCTCATGGCTCCGAAACTCAATCCCTCTACCAATAAAAGCTAACACACCGTACGCCTTCTTAACAACCCTATCAACATGGGTGGCAACTTTCAGGGATCTATGTACATGGACACCGAGATCTCTCTGCTCATCCACACTGCCAAGAATCTTACCATTAGCCCAGTATTCTCTCTTCCTGTTATTCCTTCCAAAATGAATCACCTCGCACTTTTCTGCATTAAACTCCATTTGCCACCTCTCAGCCCAGTGCTGCAGCTTATCTATGTCCCTCTGTAACTTGTAACATCCGTCCTCACTGTCCACAACTCCACCGAATTTAGTGTCATCTGCAAATTTACTCACCCATCCTTCTACGCCCTCCTCCAGGTCATTTATAAAAATGACAAATAGCAGTGGCCCCAAAACAGATCCTTGTGGTACACTACTAGTAACTGGACTCCAGTCTGAATATTTCCCATCAACCACCACCTTCTTCCAGCTTGCCAATTTCTGATCCAAACTGCTAAATCACCCTGAATCCCATGCCTCTGTATTTTCTGCAGTAGCCTACCATGGGGAACCTTATCAAACGCTTTACTGAAATCCATATACACCACATCAACTGCTTTACCCTCATCCACCTGTTTGGTCACCTTCTCAAAGAACTCTATAAGGTTTGTGAGGCACGACCTACCCTTCACAAAACCGTGTTGACTATCTCTAATCAAATTATTCCTTTCCAGATGATTATACATCCTATCTCTTATAAACCTTTCCAAGATTTTGCCCACAACAGAAGTAAGGCTCACTGGTCTATAGTTACCGGGGTTGTCTCTACTCCCCTTCTTGAACAAGGGGACAACATTTGCTATCCTCCAGTCTTCTGGCACTATTCCTGTAGACAAAGATGACTTAAAGATCAAAGCCAAAGGCTCAGCAATCTCCTCCCTAGCTTCCCCGAGAATCCTAGGATAAATCCCATCCGGCCCAGGGGACTTATCTATTTTCACACTTTCCAGAGTTGCGAACACCTCTTCCTTATGAACCTCAAGCCCTTCTAGCCTAGTCGTCTGAATCTCAGTATTCTCCTTGACAACATTGTCTTTTTCCTCTGTGAATACTGACAAAAAAATGTTCGTTTAGCACCTCTCCTATCTCCTCGGACTCCAAGCACAACTTCCCACTACTGTCCTTGCTGGCCCTACTCTTACCCTAGTCATTCGTTTATTCCTGACATATCTATAGAAAGCTTTCGGGTAATCCTTGATCCTACCTGCCAAAGATTTCTCATGTCCCCTCCTGGCTCTTCTTAGCTCTCTCTTTAGGTCCTTCCTAGCTAACTTGTAACTCTCGAGCGCCCTAACTGAACCTTCATGTCTCATCTTTACATAAGCCTCCTTCTTCCTCTTGACAAATGTTTTGACTGCCTTAGTAAACCACAGTTCCCTTGCTCGACCACTTCCTCCCTGCCTGACAGGTACATACTTATCAAGGACACGCAGTAGCTGTTCTTTGACAAGCTCCACATTTCCATTGTGCCCATCCCCTGCAGTTGTCCTCTCCATCCGATGCATCCTAAGTCTTGCCTCATCGCATCATAATTGCCTTATCCCCCATAGCTTTAAATTGAGGGGAGATAGATATAGGACAGATGTCAGAGGTAGGTTCTTTACTCAGAGAGTAGTAAGGGCGTGGAATGCCCTGCCTGCAACAGTCGCGGACTCGCCACCACTAAGGGCATTCAAATGGTCATTGGATAGACATATGGACGATAAGGGAATAGTATAGATGGGCTTTAGAGTGGTTTCACAGGTCGGCGCAATATCGAGGGCCGAAGGGCCTGTACTGCGCTGTAATGTTCTATGTTCTATAAGGTAAGGTTGGAAAATCCAGTGAAGAGTGGTGAAGTTGTAGTTGGAGTAATAGAGAAACTATCTTGTCCAGGAATACAGTTTATCTTGGGTAATGATATAGCTGGATCGCAGGTGAGAGTGATGCCTACTCTGGTTGATAAGCCAGTGGAAAATCAGACAACTGAAGTGTTGAAGGACGAATATCCTGAGATTTTTCCGGATTGTGTAGTAACAAGGTCGCAAAGTCACAGGTTAAGACAAGAGGAGAAATCAAAGAGTGAAGATGAAGTTGAAGTGCAATTATCAGAAACGATTTTTGATCGGATGGTTGAAAAAGAACAAGAACAGGTGGAGGATGAGGCGGATATTTTTAGCTCAGGAAAATTGGCGGAGTTACAACAGAAAGATATAGAAATAAAATGGATATATCAGAAAGCATATACGGAAGAGGAATCTGAGAGTATACCAGAGTGTTATTACCGTAAAAATGATGTCTTGATGAGAAAATGGAAACCTGTACATATGCAGGCGGATAAAAAGTTGGCAGAAGTTTATCAAGTAGTATTGCCGGTAGGGTATAGAAAGGAGGTGTTGCGAGTTGCACATGAGGTACCAGTGGGAGGTCATTTGGGAATAAGGAAAACTCAAGCTAAAATCCAGAAACATTTTTATTGGCCTGGACTACATAAAGATGTAGTTAAATTTTGTCAATCATGTCACACATGTCAAGTGATAGGGAAACCTCAAGCAGTGATAAAACCAGCACCCTTAATACCCATTCCAGCATTTGAGGAACCTTTTACAAGGGTCCTAATTGATTGTGTAGGACCGCTTCCTAAAACAAAAAGTGGGAATCAATATCTTTTTACTATAATGGATGTGTCTACTAGGTTTCCAGAGGCCATTCCAGTACGTAATATTACAGCTAAAAAGATTGTGGAGGAGTTACTTAAATTCTTTCCTCGATATGGACTACCCATAGAAATTCAATCGGATCAAGGATCAAATTTTACCTCAAAGTTATTCAAAGAAGTTATGGATAGCTTAGGAATGAAGCAATTTAAATCAACTGCGTACCATCCAGAATCGCAGGGAGCATTAGAAAGGTGGCATCAGACATTAAAGACAATGTTGAGGGCTTATTGTCAAGATTATCCAGAGGATTGGGATAAAGGAATTCCATTCGTACTGTTTGCAATTAGGGATGCACCTAATGAGTCAACCAAATTTAGTCCTTTTGAACTAATTTTTGGCCATGAGGTAAGAGGACCACTTCAATTGATTAAGGAAAAATTGGTGGGTGAGAAATCGGAAATTACACTATTGGATTGCGTATCAAATTTTAGGGAACGATTAAATAGAGCAGGTGAATTGGCTCGACAACATTTGAAAGTTGCACAAAATGTGATGAAACGGGTAGCGGACAAGAAATCCAAAGTTCGTAGTTTTGTCAGTGGAGATAAAGTGTTAGTGTTGTTACCAGTGGTAGGGGAGCCTTTCCGTACCAGCCTCCCGAACAGGCGCCGGAATGTGGCGACTAGGGGCTTTTCACAGTAACTTCATTTGAAGCCTACTTGTGACAATAAGCGATTTTCATTTCATTTCATTTCATTTTCATTTTAAAAGTTAGTTTTGTGGACCGTATCAGATTGAAAGGAAATTAAGTGAGGTGAATTATGTGGTAAAAACACCAGATCGAAGGAAGACTCACCGAGTGTGTCATGTGAATATGCTTAAAAGGTACTTTGAAAGGGAAGGAGAGAAAAAGGAGGAGGTTTTAATGATTCTAACTCAAAGTGATGAACCAAATCCAGATGACTGTGAATTTGACATACCTCAAATTAAATTGGAAAATTAGGATGTTCTTAAAAATTGGGATGAATTGTTGAGTTATCTTCCAGAGGAAAAACGAACTGACCGAAAAGAGTTATTGATATCACGTGGGCAAGTTTGTTGAGATAAATTGGGAAGTACTAAAATGGCTATACATGATGTAGATGTGGGAAATGCTGTTCCAATCAAACAACATCTATATAGACTTAATCCTTTAAAATTGGCACAGGTTAACAAAGAGATTGAGAGTATGCTTAAAAATGGCATAATTGAAGTGGGTTGCAGCCAATGGAGCTCACCCATAGTGATGGTACCTAAACCAGACGGTACCCAATGGTTGTTTGTGGGCTAGAAAGGTGAATGCAGTTACAAGAACGGACTCTTATCCTATCCCACGTTTGGAGGATTGCATTGAGAAAGTGAGACAATCCACTTTTATTTCCAAACTGGATTTACTTAAAGGTTACTGGCAGGTACCTTTATCTGAAAGGGCGAAGGAGATTTCAGCTTTTGTGACTCCAGATGGTATATACCAATTCAAAGTTAGGTCATTTGGCATGAAAAACGCACCAGCCACATTTCAACGGTTAATTAGCAAAGTTGTTTCAGGATTACCCAATTGTGCGGTGTACATCGACCATCTGGTAATTTTCAGCCAGACATGGAAAGAACATTTAAAACATCTTATGGAGTTATTCGATCGACTTCAGGATTCACCTGAGGAAGGAGCAGTGCTCCGAAAGCTAGTGACTCGAAACAAACCTGTTGGACTTTAACCTGGTGTTGTGAGACTTCTTACTGAATAGTTTAAACAACAAATGTGGTTCAAATTCCCCCCAGCCCTAAACCCTAACTACCCACACATTAGATACCCTGCTCTTATTTGTCACTTTTATGCCTCCCCCCTTTCCCCAGCACCCCCCTCCCCCCCTCCTGCTGATGGTCAGTTTTCCTTAAAGAAGCCGATGAACGGCTACCACCTCCGAGCGAACCCCTGTGGTGAACCCCTTAAGGTGAACTTAATCTTGTCTAGCCTGAGAAACTCTGCCATGTCGCTGACCCACACCCCCGACCTTGGAGGCTCCGAGTCCCTCCATCCCAGCAAAATCCCTCTCCGGGCCACCAGGGAGGCAAAGACCCACATCTGTCCTCCACCTCCTCAAAAAACCTACTCATCCGGGCCACAGTCATACGAGCCCCGTGGACCACCTTGAACTGGATCAGGCTGAGCCTGGCACACGATGAGGATGAATTGACTCTCCTCAGGGCCTCCTCCCATAGCCCGACTTCCAACTCCCCTCCCAACTCGTCCTCCCACTTCCTCCTCACCTCCCAGATTGGGACCCCTTCCCACTCCATCAGTTCCTTATATATGTCCAAGACCCTCCCCTCCCCAACCCCTGTTTTTGACATCACCTTATCCTGTCGCCCCCGTAGAGGGAGGCAAGGGAAGCTCGGGACCTGCCTCCGGACAAAATCCCGTGCCTGCAGGTACCGGAGCCCGTTCCCACAAATGAGCTCAAACTCCTCCTCTAGCTCCTCCAAGCTCGGGAAACCCTCCTCGATAAAGAGATCCCCAGATCTCTCAATCCCTGCCAACTCCTACAGCCCCCGTGCACCCCCTCGGAGCGAACCGGTGCTGCCCCCTCCTAAAGCCCCCGTGCAGCCCCCTCGGAGCGAACGGGGTAGCAGTGCATCGCCACAACCGGACGTGGCAATGCTGCATTTTCTAATCTTATTGATGCAGCTCTGCTTTGCTTTGACAGATGTGAGATGTTCTGCGTGGTTTAACTTCAAACCTTTTATTAAGACCTAGTTGCGAAGACCTGTCAGGAAGCACGTTGATGTTATCTGCGAGGCTATCCCAACGTGGAACACCGGTTTGTGGGGGTGTATAGTTTTATTTTGTTTGGTGTGAGGAGACAAGTGAGATTCCAGTGAGAATAAATAACCCAACATCGGGTAACAATTATTCAAGAATATTTATTAAAGTAAAGAAAAGACAAATACACCCAAACTGGGCCACTCTAATCTCACGCAATTAACATGTATGCATTACTAAACACACACAGTTTATATGGAACATGCCCCTTGTTACACAATATATCTGTAATACCTGAACTCTGAAAGACTTCACCTCTTCCCCAATCAACATCAAATTGAATAATCAGCTATAGATACCACACAATAGAGGGATGACACTCAAATCTGTGAACCGTCATTTTCTGTGGTCCAGTGAAGATATTTTAAAACTGCTGTTACAAAGGTTTTTTGCTGCCTTGGCTCTAAGACTTAGAAGCGTGTTGGCTGTAAACTTGACCTTCAGGCTTGGTGGCTGGAACTTGCCTATCTTCTTTCTGAGGCTGCGAGATGGCGATTGTCACCTTTGATTCTCAGGGTCTGGGCAATTATACCTTTGTTGTTCTTTGATTATGCTTCTGTGTATTCGGCTGTCTGCTCCTATCAACCACTAAGATGAGTGGTAAAGCAAAAAGTGCTGAGGATACCGGAAGTCTGCAGAGGGATTTGGATAGGCTAAGTGAATGGGCTAGGGTCTGGCAGATGGAATACACTGTTGACAAATGTGAGGTTATCCATTTTGGTAGGAATAACAGCAAAAGGGATTATTATTTAAATGATAAAATATTAAAACATGCTGCTGTGCAGAGTGACCTGGGTGTGTTAGTGCATGAGTCGCAAAACATTGGTTTACAGGTGCAACAGGTGATTAAGAAGGCGAATGGAATTTTGTCCTTCATTGCTAGAGGGATGGAGTTTAAGACTGGGGAGGTTATGCTGCAATTGTATAAGGTGTTAGTGAGGCCACACCTGGAGTATTGTGTTCAGTTTTGGTCTCCTTACCTGAGAAAGGACGTACTGGCGCTGGAGGGTGTGCAGAGGAGATTCACTAGGTTAACCCCAGAGCTGAAAGGATTGGATTATGAGGAGAGGTTGAGTAGACTGGGACTGTACTCATTGGAATTTAGAAGGATGAGGGGGGATCTTATAGAAACATATAAGATTATGAAGAGAATAGATAGGATAGATGCGGGCAGGTTGTTTCCACTGGCGGGTGAAAGCAGAACTAGGGGGCATAGCCTCAAAATAAGGGGAAGTAGATTTAGGACTGAGTTTAGGAGGAACTTCTTCACCCAAAGGGTTGTGAATCTATGGAATTCCTTGCCCAGTGAAGCAGTAGAGGCTCCTTCATTAAATGTTTTTAAGATAAAGATAGTTTTTTGAAGAATAAAGGGATTAAGGGTTATGGTGTTCGGGCCGGAAAGTGGAGCTGAGTCCACAAAAGATCAGCCATGATCTCATTGAATGGTGGAGCAGGCTCGAGGGGCCAGATGGCCTACTCCTGCTCCTAGTTCTTATGTTCTTATGTGTCAGGAAACCCTCCTGCACACATTGGACAAAAACAGACCCATCTAAAGTACTCGAACTATAGCGTTTCCAGTCAATATTTGGAAAGTTAATGTCCCCAATAACAACTACCCTGGTGCTTTCGATCCTATCCCGAATCATCTTTGCAACCCTTTCCTCTACATCTCTGGAACTTTTCGGAGGCCTATAGAAAACCCCTAACAGGGTGACCTCTCCTTTCCTGTTTCTAACCTCAGCCCATACTACCTCAGTAGACGAGTCCTCATCAAACATCCTTTCTGCCACCGTAATACTGTCCTTGACTAACAATGCCACCCCTCCCCCTCTTTTACCACCTTCCCTGAGCTTACTGAAATATCTAAACTCCGGCACCTGCAACAACCATTCCTGTCCCTGTTCTATCCATGTCTCCGAAATGGCCACAACACAAGTCCCAGGTACCAACCCATGCCGCAAGTTCACCCACCTTATTCCGGATGCTCCTGGCATTGAAGAAGACACACTTTAAACCACCTTCCTTCCTGCCGGTACACTCCTGCAACTTTGAAACCTTACTCATGACCTCACTACTCTCAACCTCCTGTATACTGGAGCTATAATTCAGGTAGCTCAGAACTATGAGGACCAGTTAACTGATACAGACAGGGTTTCTGTAGAGGAACACAACACTTCTGATGATTTAGAACAGGCCATTTTTCCGAAAGGACAACTGCAAAAATTGGTACAAAAGTGACATACTTGCCTGAAGGGTCTAGTCAATGGAAGGATGCAACTGTTATTAGTAGAGCAGGGAAGGCCACTGGAAAGTATAAACATTGGTTGAATGTACAGCATTCAGGGGAGGGAGTCAAGACCATGGATTGGGAACACGAAGTTCAAAAATGGAGGGTACAGAAACGCAGTGCCAGTTCAGATAGTACATCGGATAGTGAACAGGTCCGCAGGAAAAGGGCAAGAACTATTGAAAGGACATCCCACAGCAGAAGGGAAAGATCAAGCAGTACAGAACGAGATACCAGGCGGGAGAGGGGACGTAGTTTATCAAGGTCTCGGAACATGAGTAAGACTACAAATACTAATAGGAGTAGAAGCCCACATGCACGTGAGGTTTTGGTGGCTTCCAATAAGTTAGATGAAAAAGTTATCAAAGAAGCTAAACAGCAAGAACTGCATAGTTGGAGTGAATTTGGGGTATACACGGAAGTACCGGATAGGGGACAAAGAGCTCTATCCCACAGATGGATTTGCACGGAAAAGGTTCTTCCAGATGGAACTTATAAGGCAAAGGCCAGGCTTGTGGCGAAGGGATTTGAAGAAAACTTAGAAGATCAGGATTTAAGGTAGATTCACCTACAGCAGGAAAGGTTATTTTAAAGATCTTCTTGGCTCTATTAGCCACAAAGGCATGGGAATGCAAATCTATAGATATAAAAGCTGCCTTTTTGCAGGGGCATAAGCTCCAGAGAGACATTTTTCTCCGTCCTCCTTAAGAAGCAGCTAACACAGAAGGGGTACTCTGGAAGTTGAACAAATGTGTATATGGATTAAATGATGCGTCTAGAGTCTGGTATTTTTCGGTAAGGTCAGTTTTATTAAAGTTAGGCTGTTGCCAGTTGAAAGCAGATCCTGCAATGTTTTGCTGGCACTATAAAGGAAATCTTTCTGGCATCTTTATGATGCATGTCGATGATTTGTTGTGGGGTCGGATCAGTGATTTCAAAGCTATTGTAATCTCTGGTTTGAGGAAAGAATTCAGGGTTGGAAGTCAGGCTTCCGGTGCATTTCAGCAACTTCATTGAAGCCTACTTGTGCCAATAAGCGATTATTATTATTATTTAAATATATTGGACTGGAAATCGGACAGACTAAGTTAGGGGCAACTTTACGTCAGCAATTTTATTTGGAAACCATCAGCCCAATAGCAATTAGCGTGGCCGGGTTTCACAAAAAGAGGCAATAGTTTCAAAGATGGAAAAAGGGCAACAGCGAAGTTTAATTGGGCAACTGAACTGGTTAGGTAGACAGACTAGGACTTCCGGTTGCAGCTATGCTGAGCTAAGTCGCACGTTCGGCAGCTCCCGCCAGAAACTGACTTTTGGGCTCTTTTGAGGGGCCCCAGCGGCATTTGTTCGACGGTTCCCAGTGTGGGAAGGGGACAGTACGATTTCCCCGGCACTGTATGGATTGGACCAGGAGTGGAGCGGTCAAAAAAGTGATTTTGGTGCAGCGAAAAGTGTGAGGGAGGAAAGCCAAGATGATGGCGGGTGGAGACCAGGCAGTGTGGGTGCAGTGGTCGCAGGAGCAGCAGGAGTTTCTCAAGCGCTGCTTCACGGAATTCAAAACAGAGCTGCTGGAGCCGATGAAGGCTTCGATCGACAAGCTGGTCAAGACCCAGAAGGCCCAAGGGGCGGCGATCCGGGAGGTACGGCAGAAGGCCTCGGAGAATGAGGACGCGATATTGGGCCTGGCGGTGAAGGTGGAGGCGCACGAGGCGCTGCATAAGAAATGGCAAGAGAAGTTCGAGGACATGGAGAATCGGTCGAGGAGGAAGAATCTGCGGATTCTGGGTCTCCCGGAGGGAGTGGAGGGATCGGATGCTGGAGCATATATGATCACAATGCTGAACACGTTGATGGGCGCGGGTGCCTTCCCGAGGCCCCTGGAGCTGGATGGGGCCCACCGAGTCCTGGCGAGGAGGCCCAAGTCTAACGAGCCGCCGCGGACGGTATTGGTGCGGTTCCACCGCTTGGTGGACAGGGAGTGTGTCCTAAGATGGGCAAAAAAGGAGTGGAGCAGCAGGTGGGAGAATGCAGAGGTCCGTATATACCAGGACTGGAGCGCGGAGGTGGCCAAAGAGAGGGCCGGGTACAATTCTAGGACAAAGGTTCGGCACAACATCGTGGGCCGAAGGGCCTGTTCTGTGCTGTATTTTTCTATGTTCTATGTTCTAATCGGGCTAAGGCGGTTCTGCATCGGAAGGGGGTGAAATTCGGGAGGCTGCAGCCGGCGCGACTGTCGGTCACGTTTAAGGACCGGCACCATTACTTTGAGACGCCGGAGGAGGTGTGGACCTTTATTCAGGCCGAAAAGTTGGACACTGACTGAGGGTCGGTTGTGAGGGAAGGTCGCGGGGGGCTGCTGTGATTACTGTGCTTTGGGGGATGTTCTGTTCTGTATTGTTTCCTTGGGTGCTGGGTGGGGTAGGGTGAATTGGTTCGAAGGGGGGGTTTTGTGAGAGTGTGGGTGTCGGTGGTTGGAAGGACGGGGCCCCGTTGGGGGGAGGGGAGATGGGAGGCCCGAGGTGGGGGAGCTGGGATTAGGCCGCAAAAGGAAGCTGCGCCAGAGAGGGAGGGGCCGGTCTGATAGAAAGCGCGGGCTTTTTCCCGCGCTAGGGAAGGACGGGGGCAGGGCCGGGGGGGAAAGGCGGTGTTCGAGAGGAGTGCCCGCTGATGGACAGGAGGGGGGGGGGAGAGATGACCACATTGCAGGGTCGATGGAGTGGCGGGAGTGGCCGGGGTCAGCAGGAGTCAGCTGACTTACGGGAGTGCTATGGGGGAGCAATGCAGCTGGGGGGGGTCCTAACTGGGGGGGGGGGGGGGGGGGGACTGGGTTGCTGCTGCATTGGCCAAAGGGGAGCTGGAGCTCGGAGAGAGAGTCGGGGCGGGGGTCTGCCGCTGGGGGGAGTGGAGAGTGTGGGAGGCGCAGGCACGTGGCTGGCCTAGAAAAGGTTAATTGGCGGGGGTGGGGGGTGGGGGGGGGGGGCCTGATCCGGCTGATAACTTGGAATGTGAGAGGCCTGAACGGGCCGTCAAGAGGGCCCGTGTGTTCGCGCACCTGAAGGGACTGAAGGCAGATGTGATCATGCTCCAGGAGACGCATTTGAGGGTGGCAGATCAGGTTAGGCTGAGAAAGGGGTGGGTTGGGCAGGTTTTCCACTCGGGGTTGGACGCAAAGAATCGAGGGGTGGCGATTTTGGTGGGGAAGCGGGTGTCGTTTGAGGCGCTGAGCATCGTGGCAGATAATGGAGGTAGGTATGTGATGGTGAATGGTAAGCTGCAGGGGGTGCAGGTGGTATTAGTGAATGTGTACGCCCCGAATTGGGACGATGCCGGATTTATGCGGCGCATGTTGGGTTGGATTCCGGACCTGGAGGCAGGGAGCTTGATAATGGGGGGGGGGGCGGGGGGGGGGGGGGGGGGGGAGACTTTAATATGGTATTGGATCCAGCATTGGACCGCTCTAGGTCCAGTAAGAGGCCGGCGGCGGCCAAGGTGCTGAGGGGGTTTATGGACCAGATGGGAGGAGTGGACCCAGGGACGTTTGTTAGGCCGGGGGCCAGGGAATTTTCTTTTTTTTCCCACGTCCATAAAGTCTACTCCCGGATAGACTTCTTCGTTATGAGCAGGGCGCTGATCCCGAGGGTGGAGGGAACGGAATATTCGGCTATAGCCATCCCAAACCATGCCCCGCACTGGGTGGAGCTCGAACTAGGAGAGGAGAGGAACCAGCGCCCGCTGTGGCACCTGGATGTGGGCTTGCTGGCGGATGAGGAGGTGAGCGGGTGGATCCGGGGGTGCATTGAAAGCTATCTAGAGGCTAACGATAATGGGGAGGTGCAGGTGGGGGTGGTCTGGGAGACGCTGAAGGCGGTGATTAGGGGAGAGCTAATCTCCACTAGGGCCCACAAGGAGAGGAGAGAGAGGGAGAGATTGGTGGGGGAGATTTTAAGGGTGGATAGGAGGTATGCAGAGGTCCCCGAGGAGGGACTACTCAAGGAGCGACGAAGCCTCCAGGCCGAGTTCGACCTGTTAACCACCAAGAAGGCAGAGGTGCAGTGGGGGAAAGCGCAAGGGACGGTGTCTGAGTACGGGGGGAAGGCGAGCTGGATGTTGGCACACCAGCTTCGGAAGCGGGAGGCAGCGAGGGATATTGGGGGACTTAGGGATAAAGGGAGGAACACGGTGCGGAGTGCGGTGGGAATAAATGGGGTATTTAGAGACTTCTATGAGGGGCTGTATAGGTCTGAGCCTCCAACGGAGGAGGGGGGGATGCGTCGATTTTTGGATTGACTGAGGTTCCCGAGGGTGGAGGAGGAGCAGGTGGCGGGGCTTGGGGCACCGGTAGGGCTGGAGGAGCTGACTAAGGGGCTGGGGAGTCTGCAGGCGGGAAGGCACCGGGGCCAGATGGGTTCCCGGTGGAATTTTACCTGACGTATATGGACCTGCTGGGCCCTCTATTAGTGAGGACTTTCAATGAGGCGATGGAGGGGGGGGGGGCCCTACCCCCGACGATGTCCAGGGCGCTGATCTCGCTGATCTTGAAGCGGGGCAAGGACCCATTACAGTGTGGGTCGTGTAGGCCAATCTCTCTCCTCAACGTGGACGCGAAGCTGTTAGCGAAGGTGTTGGCTACCAGAATTGAGGACTGTGTCCCGGGGGTGATTCACGAGGACCAGACGGGTTTTGTTAAGGGAAGGCAGCTGAATACCAATGTGCGGAGGCTCCTTAATGGAATCATGGTGCCAGGAGTGGAGGGGGAGGTGGAGATAGTGGCGGAGAAGGCCTTCGATAGGGTGGAGTGGGGGTACCTCTGGGAAGTGTTGAGGAGGTTTGGGTTCGGGGAGGGGTTCATTAGTTGGGTTAGGCTACTTTACGAAGCCCCGGTGGCGAGTGTGGCCACAAATTGAAGGAGGTTGGAATACTTTTGGCTGTACCGGGGGACGAGGCAGGGGTGCCCCCTATCCCCCTTGCTATTGCATTGGCAATTGAGCCTTTAGCTATGGCTCTGAGGGAGTCCAGGGGCTGGAGGGGACTGGTCCGGGGGGATGGGGGGGGGGGGGGGGGGGTGGTAGGAACACCGGCTATCGTTGTGTGCCGATGACCTGTTACTGTATGTGGTGGACCCAGTGGGGGGGGGATGCCGGAGGTGATGCGGATCCTCAGGGAGTTTGGGGACTTTTCCGGGTATAAGCTCAACGGGGGGAAGTGTGAGCTCTTCGTGGTACACCCAGGGGACCAGGGAAGGGGGATGGACGAGCTTCCACTGAAGAGGGCGGAAAGGAGTTTTCGGTATCTGGGGATCCAGGTGGCCAGGAGCTGGGGGCCCTGCACAAGCTCAACTTGACGAGGCTGGTGGAGCAGATGGAGGAGGAGTTTAAAAGGTGAGATATGCTGCCACTCTCCTTGGCGGGTAGGGTACAGTCGGTGAAGATGACGGTGCTCCCGAGGTTCCTTTTTATATTCCAGTGCCTCCCCATCCTGATCCTTAAGGCCTTTTATAAGCGGGTCAGAAGGAGCATCATGAGATTCGTGTGGGCGAAAAAGACCCCGAGGGTGTGAAGGGTGTTTCTGGAGCGGAGTAGGGACAGAGGAGGGTTAGCGTTACCTAATCTGTGTGGGTATTCCTGGGCTGCCAATGTGGCGATGATACGCAAATGGGTAATGGAGGGGGAGGGGGCGCGGCGTGGAAGAGGCTGGAGATGGCGTCCTGTGTGGGCACGAGTCTGGGAGCACTGGTGACAGCACCGCTGCCGCCGACTAGATACACCACGGGTCCGGTGGTGGCAGCAACTTTGAAAATTTGGGGGCAGTGGAGGCGCCACAGGGGTGAGGTAGAGGCTTCGGTTTGGTCCCCGATCCGGGAGAACCATCGGTTATAGAAAATAGAACATAGAACGATACAGCGCAGTACAGGCCCTTCGGCCCACGATGTTGCACCGAAACAAAAGCCATCTAACCTACACTATGCCATTATCATCCATATGTTTATCCAATAAACTTTTAAATGCCCTCAATGTTGGCGAGTTCACTACTGTAGCAGGTAGGGCATTCCACGGCCTCACTACTCTTTGCGTAAAGAACCTGCCTCTGACCTCTGTCCTATATCTATTACCCCTCAGTTTAAAGCTATGTCCCCTCGTGCCAGCCATTTCCATCCGCGGGAGAAGGCTCTCACTGTCCACCCTATCCAACCCCCTGATCATTTTGTATGCCTCTATTAAGTCTCCTCTTAACCTTCTTCTCTCCAACAAAAACAACCTCAAGTCCATCAGCCTTTCCTCATAAGATTTTCCCTCCATACAGGCAACATCCTGGTAAATCTCCTCTGCACCCGCTCCAAAGCCTCCACGTCCTTCCTATGATGAGGTGACCAGAACTGTACGCAATACTCCAAATGTGGTTCATCCCGGGGAGAATGGATGGAGGGTTCCTGAGCTGGCACAGGGCAGGAATTGAAAATGAAAATGAAAATCGCTTATTGTCACAAGTAGGCTTCAAATGAAGTTACTGTGAAAAGCCCCTAGTCGCCACATTCCGGCGCCTGTTCGGGGAGGCTGTTACGGGAATTAGAAGGATGGGGGACCTGTTTTTAGATGGGATGTTTGCGAGCCTTGGGGCGCTGGAGGAAAAATTCGGGCTTCCCCCCGGAAATGCCTTCAGGTACATGCAGGTAAGGGCGTTGTAAGACGGCAGGTGAGGGAGTTCCCGCTGCTTCCAGCACTCAGGATCCAGGATAGGGTGCTCTCGGGGTGTGGGTTGGAGAAGGCAAGGTCTCGGCGATCTACCAGGAGATGCAGGAGGAGGAGAAGACCTCGGTGGAGGATCTAAAGGGTAAATGGGAGGAGGAGCTTGGGGAGGAGATATACGAGGGTACGTGGGCGGACGCCCTGGGTAGGGTTAATTCTTCCTCCACTTGCGCCAGGCTTAGCCTGATGCAATTTAAGGTTCTTCACAGAGCGCATATGACAGGGGCGAGGCTGAGCAGGTTCTTTGGGGTGGAGGACAGGTGTGGGAGGAGCTCGGGAGCCCAGCAAATCACGCCCACATGTTCTGGGCGTGCCCGGCGCTGGATGGGTTCTAGAGGGGTATTACGAGGACGGTGTCTCAGGTGGTGAACACTCAGATTAAGCCGAGCTGGGGGTTAGCACTATTTGGGGTATCGGACGAGCAGGGAGGGCAGGAGGTGAAAGAGACCGGTATTCTGGCCTTTGCGTCCCTGGTAGCCCGGCGGAGGATTCTGCTACAGTGGAAGGATGCGAGGCCCCCGAGCATGGAAGCCGGGATCAGCGACATGGCAGGGTTCATTACATTGGAGAGGGTAAAATTTGCCTTGAGAGGGTCTGTGCAAGGGTTCTTCAGGCAGTGGCAACCGATCCTAGACTTTCTAGCGGGGCGTTAGGAGGTGGTCAGCAGCAGCAGCAACCCGGGGGGGGGGGGGGGGGGGGTGGGGGGGGTGTACTTTGTGTTTTGTACTGTGTTTATTATTGCTTAATGGGAGGTTTGTATATTGGGTGAATTTGTGATGTAGTTGTAAGATGTTTATTTATGTGTTCTTTGTTTTTCTTTTTTCTGTTTGTTGAAAATATGTAAAAATTTGAATAAAAATATTTCTAAAAAAAAAGGTAGACAGACTAGACTGGACCTGAGTTTGGATGTCTTTGAGTTGAGTACAAAAATGAATGATCCCAAAGTGGAAGACATAATAAGAGCAAATAAAGCGCTGGTCAAACTAAAAATGCAGGAGTGTGTTTTGAGGTTCCCTGTTTTAGGTGACCTTCGGCACTTGAAACTCTCAGTTTATAGTGATGCGTCCCATGCAAATTTCTGTGATGGGGTTTCAAGCGCAGGAGGTTTTATAATTTTCCTTTTGGGGAACAATGGTAAATGTTGCCCTCTTGTGTGGGAAACAAAGAAAATAAGGAGAATGGTCAAAAGCACTTTGGCTGCTGAGACGTTAAGCCTTGTCGAGGCGGTGGATATGGCCTTTTATATATCTCAGATATTGACAGAAATTTTGGGATTAGGGGATTTGGGTAATATACCTATTGACTGTCACATTGACAATAAATCCCTGTGGGAAAATGTGCACTCTACAAAAAATGTCAATGAAAAAAGGTTAAGGATAGACATCGCAAATTTGAAGCAGATGTTGGACAGAGGGGAGATAGCCAAAATTAAATGGGTCGACAGTAGCTATCAATTGTCAGACTGTTTTACAAAAAGAGGGGCTAATTCACAGAAACTTTTGGATATTGTTACTGACTGTTTCTGTGACTGTTTTTTTTCTCTGAAAAATGGAAAAAAAAAGAAGTGGGGAAATTGCGTGTGTGTTTTTGAGTTTCTTGTAATTTTGTTTTCACCTAATTATTTTTTTTCTCCAAGGAAGGGGAGACTGTTAAGTAATGCGTTAAGAGACATTGCAATTAGTTAAGTATCCAATAATTGACACTGTTATGTAAAGGGCCTTCAGCTGGCCTTTGTGTCAGGTGATGTGATGTTAGAATTTTGTGCAGAGTCTGTTGAAGTAAGTTAAAGGTATTTGTGGAAAAGGAGCCTGGTCTCCATTTGAGGGGACCAGTATTGAACGGCGCAGGGCTGGGGTCTCCGGAGGGAGACCTGAATATGCTGGCTGGCTGTCCATTCGGCATGAGCAAGGGTTGGACGGGACACAGATCGCGACGTATTGTGAGGTCTGATTAGATGTTGCAAGGCGTAGACGCTATAGTGAATCCTGGGGGTGGGTTCTCCCGGTATCTAGGCCGCGTTGCGCCCTAGTGGCACACAGCCGGTGGAGCGTGCCCTGTACGGTAGATCGTTGCGATGCCATTGGCCGTGATTATTCCACGGGATACCACCATGCTGGAACTTCCAAAAACAATCTCATTCCTTGGTCACTGGGAATTGAATCCTGTACCCAGCACTCACAGGGTTTTGTGACTCTATTTCTATCACAGGCAGGGCTCTCCACTAACTTAATTAAAAGGTATCAAAATTCAAAACTAGAAACTTGGCAATGTTCCCGGATCCTGTCCTGCTAAGCTGCACAGGAATTGTGGTAAAACAGCACAAGAACGCTATTGGTTTAGTTACAACATTGAGGGGTTCCTAATGTTTCTGCTCCACTCACTTCAACACCGAGACATTGTAAAATGCCTCTCTCTCTGCAATGTGTGTCTCTCTCTCTGCAATGTGTGTCTCTCTCTCTGCAATGTCTCTCTCTCTCTCTCTGCAATGTGTCACTCTCTCTCTCTCTCTCTCTTTGCAATGTGTCACTCTCTCTCTCTGCAATCTCTCTCTCTCTCTCTCTCTCTCTCTGCAATGTGTCCCTCTCTCTGCAATGTGTCTCTCTCTCTCTGCAATGTCTCTCTCTGCAATGTGTCTCTCTCTCTCTCTGCAATGTGTCACTCTCTCTCTCTCTCTGCAATGTCACTCTCTCTCTCTGCAATGTGTCACTCTCTCTGCAATGTCTCTCTCTCTGCAATGTGACACTCTCTCTCTCTGTAATGTGTCACTCTCTCTCTCTGCAATGTGTCACTCTCTCTTCAATGTGTGTGTCTCTCTCTCTGCAATGTATCACTCTCTCTCTGCAATGTGTCTCTCTCACTCTCTCTCTCTGCAATGTGTCACTCTCTCTCTGCAATGTGTCACTCTCTCTCTCTGCAATGTGTCTCTCTCTCTCTCTGCAATGTGTCACTCTCTCTCTCTGCAATGTGCCACTCTCTCTCTCTCTCTGCAATGTGTCACTCTCTCTGCAATGTCCATCTCTATCTCTGCAATGTGTCACTCTCTCTCTCTCTACAATGTGTCACTCTCTCTCTGCAATGTGTCTCTCTCACTCTGCAATGTATCACTCTCTCTCTCTCTCTGCAATGTGTGTGTCTCTCTCTCTGCAATGTGTCACTCTCTCTCTCTGCAATGTGCCACTCTCTCTCTCTCTCTCTCTCTCTGCAATGTGTCACTCTCTCTCTCTCTCTCTCTCTCTCTGCAATGTGTGTGTCTCTTTCTCTGGAATGTATCACTCTCTCTCTCTCTGCAATGTGTCATTCTCTCTCTCTCTACAATGTGTCACTCTCTCTCTGCAATGTGTCTCTCTCACTCTGCAATGTATCACTCTCTCTCTCTCTCTGCAATGTGTGTCTCTCTCTCTCTGCAATGTGCCACTCTCTCTCTCTCTCTCTCTCTGCAATGTGCACTCTCTGCAATGTCCATCTCTATCTCTGCAATGTGTCACTCTCTCTCTCTGCAATGTGTCACTCTCTCTCTCTCTCTCACTGCAATGTGTCTCTATCTCCAATGTGTCACTCTCTCTCTCTGCAATGTGTGTGTCTCTCTCACTGCAATGTGTGTCTCTCTCTCTCTCTCTGCAATGTCTCTCTCACTCTCTGCAATGTGTCACTCTCTCTCTCTCTGCAATGTGACACTCTCTCTGCAATGTCTCTCTCTCTGCAATGTGACACTCTCTCTCTCTGTAATGTGTCACTCTCTCTCTCTGCAATGTCTCACTCTCTCTCTCGTGCTCTGCAATGTGTTCCTCTCTCTCGCTCTCTGCAATGTGTGTCTCTCTATCTCCAATGTGTCACTCTCTCTCTGCAATGTGTCTCTCTCCCTCTCTCTGCAATGTGTTACTCTCTCACTCTCTCTGCAATGTGTGTCTCACTCTCTCTGCAATGTGTGTCTCTCTCTCTGCAATGTGTCACTCTCTCTCTCTCTCTCTGCAATGTGTCACTCTCTCTGCAATGTGTCTCTCTCTCTCTCTCTCTCTCTCTGCAATGTGTCTCTCTCTCTGCAAAGTGTCACTCTCTCTCTCTGCAATGTGTCTCTCTCTCTGCAATGTGCCTCTCTCTCTCTCTCTCTGCAATGTGTCTCTCTCTCTCTCTCTCTCTGCAATGTCACTCTCTCTCTCTCTCTCTCTCTCTCATTGCAATGTGTCTCTATCACCAATGTGTCTCTCTCTCTCACTGCAATGTGTGTGTCTCTCTCTCTCACTGCAATGTGTGTCTCTCTCTCTCTCTGCAATGTCTCTCTCTCTCTCTGCAATGTCTCTCTCTCTCTCATTCTCTGCAATGTGTCACTCTCTCTCTCTCTCTGCAATGTGTCACTCTCTCTCTCTGCAATGTCTCTCTCTCTCTCTGCAATGTGTCACTCTCTCTCTCTCTGTAATGTGTCACTCTCTCTCTCTGCAATGTCTCACTCTCTCTCTCTCTGCAATGTGTGTCTCTCTCTCTATCTGCAATGTGTCACTCTCTCTCTGCAATGTGTCTCTCTCGGCAATGTGTCTCTCTCCCTCTCTCTGCAATGTTACTCTCACTCTCTCTGCAATGTGTGTCTCTCTCTCTCTGCAATGTGTGTCTCTCTCTCTGCAATGTGTCACACTATCTCTCTCTCTGCAATGTGTCACTCTCTCTCTGCAATGTGTGTGTCTCTCTCTCTCTCTCTCTGCAATGTGTCTCTGTCTCTACAATGTGTCACTCTCTCTGCAATGTGTCTCTCTCTCTCTCTCTCTGCAATGTGTCTCTCTCTCTGCAATGTTTCACTCTCTCTCTCTGCAATGTGTCTCTCTCTCTCTCTGCAATGTGTCACTCGCTCTCTCTGCAATGTGTGTCTCTCTCTCTCTGCAATGTGTGTGTCTCTCTCTCTGCAATGTGTCACTCTCTCTCTCTCTCTCTGCAATGTGTGTCTCTGTCTCTCTGCAATGTGTCACTCTCTCTCTCTCTCTCTGCAATGTGTCTTGCTCTCTCTCTGCAATGTGTCTCTCTCTCTCTTCAATGTGTCACTCTCTCTGCAATGTGTCACTCTCTCTCTCTCTCTCTGCAATGTGTGTCTCTCCCTCTGCAATGTGTGTCTCTCTCTCTGCAATGTCTCTCTCTCTCTCTCTCTCTCTCTGCAATGTGTGTCTCTCTCTCTCTCTCTCTGCAATGTGTCACTCTCTCTCTCTGCAATCTCTCTCTCTCTCTCTGCAATCTCTCTCTCTCTCTCCCTGCAATGTGTCACTCTCTCTGCAATGTCTCTCTCTGCAATGTGTCACTCTCTCTCTCTCTCTGCAATGTGTCCCTCTCTCTGCAATGTCTCACTCTCTCTCTGCAATGTGTCTCTCTCTCTTCAATGTGTGTCTCTCTCTCTCTGCAATGTATCACTCTCTCTCTCTGCAATGTGTCATTCTCTCTCTCTACAATGTGTCAATCTCTCTGCAATGTGTCTCTCTCACTCTCTCTCTCTGCAATGTGTCACTCTCTCTCTGCAATGTGTCACTCTCTCTCTCTCTCTGCAATGTGTCTCTCTCTCTCTGCAATGTGTGGCTCTCTCTCTCTCTGCAATGTGCCACTCTCTCTCTCTCTCTCTCTGCAATGTGTGTGTCTCTTTCTCTGGAATGTGTCACTCTCTCTCTCTCTGCAATGTGTCATTCTCTCTCTCTCTACAATGTGTCACTCTCTCTCTGCAATGTGTCTCTCACTCTGCAATGTATCACTCTCTCTCTCTATCTGCAATGTGTGTGTCTCTCTCTCTGCAATGTGTCACTCTCTCTCTCTCTCTGCAATGTGTCTCTCTCTCTCTGCAATGTGTGGCTCTCTCTCTCTGCAATGTGCCACTCTCTCTCTCTCGCTCTGCAATGTGTCACTCTCTCTGCAATGTCTCTCTCTATCTCTGCAATGTGTCACTCTCTCTCTCTGCAATGTGTCACTCTCTCTCTCTCTCTCTCTCACTGCAATGTGTCTCTATCTCCAATGTGTCACTCTCTCTCTCTGCAATGTGTGTGTGTCTCTCTCTCACTGCAATGTGTGTCTCTCTCTCTCTCTGCAATGTCTCTCTCACTCTCTGCAATGTGTCACTCTCTCTCTCTCTCTGCAATGTGTCACTCTCTCTGCAATGTCTCTCTCTCTGCAATGTGACACTCTCTGTAATGTGTCACTCTCTCTGTCTGCAATGTCTCACTCTCTCTCTCGTGCTCTGCAATGTGTTCCTCTCTCTCTCGCTCTCTGCAATGTGTGTCTCTCTCTCTATCTGCAATGTGTAACTCGCTCTCTCTCACTGCAATGTGTCACTCTCTCTCTATCTCCAATGTGTCACTCTCTCTCTGCAATGTGTCTCTCTCCCTCTCTCTGCAATGTGTTACTCTCTCACTCTCTCTGCAATGTGTGTCTCACTCTCTCTGCAATGTGTGTCTCTCTCTCTGCAATGTGTCACTCTCTCTCTCTCTCTCTCTGCAATGTGTCACTCTCTCTCTGCAATGTGTGTCTCTCTCTCTGCGCAATGTGTCTCTCTCTCTCTGCAATGTGTCACTCTCTCTCTCTGCAATGTGTCACACACTCTCTCTCTCTCTCTGCAATGTGTCACTCTCTCTCTCTCTGCAATGTGTCACTCTCTCTCTCTCTCTCTGCAATGACACTCTCTCTCTCTCTCTCTCTCATTGCAATGTGTCTCTATCACCAATGTGTCACTCTCTCTCTCTGCAATGTGTGTGTCTCTCTCTCTCACTGCAATGTGTGTCTCTCTATGTCTCTGCAATGTCTCTCTCTCTCTCTCTCTGCAATGTCTCTCTCTCTCTCATTCTCTGCAATGTGTCACTCTCTCTCTCTCTTTGCAATGTGTCACTCTCTCTCTCTGCAATGTCTCTCTCTCTCTCTGCAATGTGTCACTCTCTCTCTCTGTAATGTGTCACTCTCTCTCTCTGCAATGTCTCACTCTCTCTCTCTCTCTGCAATGTGTGTCTCTCTCTCTATCTGCAATGTGTAACTCTCTCTCTCTCACTGCAATGTGTCACTCTCTCTATTTCCAATGTGTCACTCTCTCTGCAATGTGTCACTCTCTCTGCAATGTGTCACTCTCTCTGCAATGTGTCACTCTCTCTGCAATGTGTCACTCTCTCTGCAATGTGTCACTCTCTCTGCAATGTGTCACTCTCTCTCTGCAATGTGTCACTCTCTCTCTGCAATGTGTCACTCTCTCTCTCTGCAATGTGTCACACTATCTCTCTCTCTGCAATGTGTCACACTATCTCTCTCTCTGCAATGTGTCACTCTCTCTCTGCAATGTGTGTGTCTCTCTCTCTCTCTGCAATGTGTCTCTCTCTCTGCAATGTGTCACTCTCTCTCTCTCTCTCTGCAATGTGTCTCTCTCTCTCTCTCTCTGCAATGTGTCTCTCTCTCTCTGCAATGTGTCACTCTCTCTCTCTGCAATGTGTCTCTCTCTCTCTGCAATGTGTCACTCTCTCTCTCTGCAATGTGTCTCTCTCTCTGCAATGTGTCTCTCTCTCTGCAATGTGTCTCTCTCTGCAATGTGTCACTCTCTCTCTCTCTGCAATGTGTCTCTCTCTCTCTCTGCAATGTGTCACTCTCTCTCTCTCTCTCTCTGCAATGTGTCTTGCTCTCTCTCTGCAATGTGTCTCTCTCTCTCTTCAATGTGTCACTCTCTCTGCAATGTGTCACTCTCTCTCTCTCTCTCTGCAATGTGTCTTGCTCTCTCTCTGCAATGTGTCACTCTCTCTCTGCAATGTGTCACTCTCTCTCCTCAATGTGTCTCTCTCTCTGCAATGTGTCACTCTCTCTCTGCAATGTGTCACTCTCGCTCTGCAATGTGTCACTCTCTCTCTCTCTGCAATGTCTCTCTCTCTCTCTCTGCAATGTCTCTCTCTCTCTCTCTGCAATGTCTCTCTCTCTCTCTCTCTGCAATGTCTCTCTCTCTCTCTGCAATGTGTCACTCTCTCTCTCTCTGCAATGTGTCACTCTCTCTCTCTCTGAAATGTGTCACTCTCTGCAATGTGTCTCTCTCTCTCTGCAATGTGTCACTCTCTCTCTGCAATGTGTCTCTCTCTGCAATGTCTCTCTCTCTCTCTGCAATGTGTCACTCTCTCTCTCTGCAATGTGTGTCTCTCTCTGCAATGTATCACTCTCTCTCTCTGCAATGTATCTCTCTCTCTGCAATGTCTCTCTCTCTCTCTCTCTGCAATATGCCTCTCTCTCTCTCTCTCTGCAATGTGTCACTCTCTCTCTCTCTCTGCAATGTGTCACTCTCTCCGCAATCTCTCTCTCTCTCTCTGCAATGTGTCTCTCTCTCTCTCTGCAATGTGTCACTCTCTCTGCAATGTGTCTCTCTCTGTGCAATGTGTCACTCTCTCTCTCTGCAATGTGTCTCTCTCTGCAATGTCTCTCTCTCTGCAATGTGTCACTCTCTCTCTCTGCAATGTGTCTCTCTCTCTGCAATGTATCACTCTCTCTCTCTGCAATGTCTCTCTCTGCAATGTGTGTCTCTCTCTCTGCAATGTCTCTCTCTCTCTCTCTGCAATATGCCTCTCTCTCTCTCTCTCTGCAATGTGTCACTCTCTCTCTCTCTCTCTCTCTGCAATGTGTCACTCTCTCTCTCCGCAATCTCTCTCTCTCTCTCTGCAATGTGTCAATCTCTCTCTCTGCAATGTGTCTCTCTGTCTCTGCAATGTGCCTCTCTCTCTCTCTCTCTCTGCAACGTCACTCTCTCTCTCTCTGCAATGTGTCAGTCTCTCTCTCTGCAATCTCTGTCTCTCTCTGCAATGTGTCACTCTGCAATGTGTGTCTCTCTCTCTCTGCAATGTGTCTCTCTCTCTCTGCAATGTGTCTCTCTCTCTCTGCAATGTGTCACTCTCTCTGCAATGTGTCTCTCTATCTCCAATGTGTGTGTCTCTCTCTCTGCAATGTGTCACTCTCTCTCTCTCTGCAATGTCTCCATCTCTCTCTCTGCAATGTCTCACTCTCTCTCTCTGCAAGGTATCACTCTCTCTGCAATGTGCCATTCTCTCTCTCTCTGCAATGTGTCACTCTCTCTCTCTACAATGTGTCACTCTCTCTCTCTACAATGTGTCTCTCTCTCTCTCTGCAATGTATCACTCTCTCTGCAATGTATGTCTCTCTCTGCAATGTGTCACTCTCTCTCTCTCTGCAATGTCTCTCTCTCTCTCTCTCTGGAATGTGTCACTCTCTCTCTCTGCAATGTGTCACTCTCTCTCTGCAATGTGTCTCTCTCTCTCTCTCTCTGCAATGTGTCACTCTCTCTGCAATGTGTCTCTTTCTCTGCAATGTCTCTCTCTCTCTCTCTCTGCAATGTGCCACTCTCTCTCTCTCTCTGCAATGTGTGTGTGTCTCTCTCTCTCTGCAATGTGTCACTCTCTCTGCAATGTCTCTCTCTCTCTTCAATGAGTCTCTCTCTCTCTGCAATGTGTCACTCTCTCTCTCTCTGCAATGTGTAACTCGCTCTCTCTCTCTCTCTCTGCAATGTGTGTCTCTCTCTATCTCCAATGTGTCACTCTCTCTCTGCAATGTGTCACTATCTCTCTCTCTCTCTCTCTGCAATGTGTCACTCTCTCTCTGCAATGTGTTACTCTCTCTCTCGCTCTGAAATGTGTCTCTGCAATGTGTCACTCTCTCTCTGCAATGTGTCACTCTCTCTCTCTCTCTCTCTCTGCAATGTGTGTCTCTCTCTCTCTGCAATGTGTCACTCTCTCTGCAATGTGTCACTCTCTCTCTCTCTGGAATGTGTCACTCTCTCTCTCTGCAATGTGTCACTCTCTCTCTCTCTGCAATGTGTTACTCTCTGCAATGTGTCACTTTCCCTCTCTGCAATGTGTGTCTCTCTCTCTGCAATGTGTCTCTCTCTCTCTCTCTCTGCAATGTGTCTCTCTCTCTCTCTCTCTGCAATGTGTCACTCTCTCTGCAATGTGTCTCTTTCTCTGCAATGTCTCTCTCTCTCTCTCTCTCTGCAATGTGCCACTCTCTCTCTCTCTCTCTGCAATGTTTGTGTGTCTCTCTCTCTCTGCAATGTGTCACTCTCTCTGCAATGTCTCTCTCTCTCTTCAATGAGTCTCTCTCTTTCTCTCTGCAATGTGTCACTCTCTCTCTCTCTGCAATGTGTAACTCGCTCTCTCTCTCTCTGCAATGTGTGTCTCTCTCTATCTCCAATGTGTCACTCTCTCTCTGCAATGTGTCACTATCTCTCTCTCTCTCTCTGCAATGCGTCACTCTCTCTCTGCAATGTGTTACTCTCTCTCTCGCTCTGAAATGTGTCTCTGCAATGTGTCACTCTCTCTCTGCAATGTGTCACTCTCTCTCTCTCTCTCTGCAATGTGTGTCTCTCTCTCTCTGCAATGTGTCACTCTCTCTGCAATGTGTCACTCTCTCTCTCTCTCTCTCTCTGCAATGTGTCAATCTCTCTCTCTCTCTGCAATGTGTCTCTCTCTCTGCAATGTCTCTCTCTCTCTACAATGTGTCACTCTCTCTCTCTCTCTCTGCAATGTGTCTCTCTCTCTCTCTCTCTCTGCAATGTGTCTCTCTCTCTCTTCAATGTGTCACTCTCTCTCTCTGCAATGTGTCACTCTCTCTCTCTGCACTGTGTCACTCTCTCTCGCTCTGCAATGTGTCTCTCTGCAATGTGTCTCTCTCTCTCTGCAATGTGTCACTCTCTGCAATGGGTCACTCTCGCTCTCGCTCTGCAATGTGTCTCTCTGCAATGTGTCTCTCTCTCTCTCTGCAATATGTCA
Organism: Scyliorhinus torazame; assembly: GCF_047496885.1. Taxonomy (NCBI): domain Eukaryota; kingdom Metazoa; phylum Chordata; class Chondrichthyes; order Carcharhiniformes; family Scyliorhinidae; genus Scyliorhinus; species Scyliorhinus torazame. Next base: position 209,346,285 of record NC_092721.1, on the reverse strand, counting down.
CTCTCTCTCTCGCTCTGCAATGTGTCTCTCTCTCTCTGCAATGTGTCACACTCTCTCTCTCTCTGCAATGTGTCACTCTCTCTCTGCAATGTATCACTCTCTCTCTGCAATGTGCCATTCTCTCTCTCTCTGCCATGTGTCACTCTCTCTCTGCAATGTGTCACTCTCTGCAATGGGTCACTCTCGCTCTCGCTCTGCAATGTGTCTCTCTGCAATGTGTCTCTCTCTCTCTCTGCAATGTGTCACACTCTCTCTCTCTCTGCAATGTGTCACTCTCTCTCTACAATGTGTCACTCTCTCTCTGCAATGTGTCTCTCTCTCTGCAATGTGTCACACTCTCTCTCTCTCTCTGCAATGTGTCTCTCTCTCTCTGCAATGTGTCACTCTCTCTCTCTCTCTCTGCAATGTGTCACTCTCTCTCTGCAATGTATCACTCTCTCTCTGCAATGTGCCATTCTCTCTCTCTCTGCAATGTGTCACTCTCTCTCTGCAATGTGTCACTCTCTCTCTGCAATGTGTCACTCTCTCTCTCTCTGCAATGTGTCACTCTCTCTCTCTCTGCAATGTGTCACTCTCTCTCTCTGCAATGTGTCACTCTCTCTGCAATGTGTCACTCTCCCTCTCTGCAATGTGTGTCTCTCTCTCTGCAATGTGTGTCTCGCTCCCTCTCTGCAATGTGTCACTCTCTCTCTGCAATGTGCCTCTCTCTCTCCCTCTCTCTGCAATGTGTCACTGACTCTCTCTCTCTGCAATGTCACTCTCTCTCTCTCTCTCTCTCTGCAATGTGTCACTCTCTCTCTCTGCAATCTCTCTCTCTCTCTTCTCTCTGCAATGTGTCACTCTCTCTGCAATGTGTCCCTCTCTCTCTGCAATGTCTCACCCTCTCTCTCTGCAATGTGCACTCTCTCTCTCTCTCTGCAATGTGTCACTCTCTCTCTCAAATGTCTCACTCTCTCTCTCTGCAATGTGTCACTCTCTCTTCAATGTGTGTGTCTCTCTCTCTCTGTGCAATGTATCACTCTCTCTCTCTCTCTGCAATGTGTCATTCTCTCTCTCTCTACAATGTGTCACTCTCTCTCTGCAATGTGTCTCTCTCTCTCTGCAATGTATCACTCTATCTTTCTCTGCAATGTGTGTCTCTCTCTGCAATGTACCACTCTCTCTTTCTCTGCAATGTGTGTCTCTCTCTGCAATGTGTCACTCTCTCTCTCTCTGCAATGTGTCACTCTCTCTCTCTCTCTCTCTGCAATGTGTCACTCTCTCTGCAAAGTGTCACTCTCTGTCTCTGCAATGTGTCTCTCTCTCTCTGCAATGTGTGTGTCTCTCTCTCTCTGCAATGTGCCACTCTCTCTCTCTCTCTCTGCAATATGTGTGTCTCTCTCTCTGCAATGTGTCACTCTCTCTGCAATGTGTCTCTCTCTCTCTTCAATGTGTGTCTCTCTCTCTCTGCAATGTGTCACTCTCTCTCTCTGCAATGTGTAACTCGCTCTCTCTCTCTGCAATGTGTCACTTTCTCTCTATCTCCAATGTGTCACTCTCTCTCTGCAATGTGTCACTCTCTCTCTCTCTCTCTCTCTGCAATGTGTCACTCTCTCTCTCTCTCTGCAATGTGGCACTCTCTCCTCTCTCTCTCTCACTGCAATGTGTCACTCTCTCTCTGCAATGTGTCTCTCTCTGCAATGTGTGACTCTCTCACTCTCTCGGCAATGTGTGTCTCTCTCTCTCTCTGCAATGTGTCTCTCTCTCTCTCTGCAATGTGTCTCTCTCTCTCTCTCTGCAATGTGTCACTCTCTCTCTCTCTCTGCAATGTGGCACTCTCTCCTCTCTCTCTCTCACTGCAATGTGTCACTCTCTCTCTGCAATGTGTCTCTCTCTGCAATGTGTGACTCTCTCACTCTCTCGGCAATGTGTGTCTCTCTCTCTCTCTGCAATGTGTCTCTCTCTCTCTCTGCAGAGTGTGTCTCTCTCTCTCTGCAATGTGTCTCTCTCTCTGCAATGTGTCACTCTCTCTCTCTCTCTCTCTGCAATGTGTCCCTCTCTCTGCAATGTGTCACTCTCTCTCTCTCTCTCTCTGCAATGTGTCCCTCTCTCTGCAATGTGTCTCTCTCTCTGCAATTTGTCACTCGCTCTCTCTGCAATTTGTCTCTCTCTGCAATGTGTCACTCTCTCTCTCTCTGCAATGTGTCACTCTCTCTCTCTCTCTGCAATGTGTCTCTCTCTCTCTGCAATGTGTCACTCTCTCTCTCTCTCTCTGCAATGTGTCACTCTCTCTCTCTCTCTCTCTCTCTCTGCAATGTGTCTCTCTCTCTGCAATGTGTCTCTCTCTCTGCAATGTGTCTCTCTCTCTCTGCAATGTGTCACTCTCTCTGCAATGTGTCTCTCTCTCTCTTCAATGTGTCTCTCTCTCTCTCTCTGCAATGTGTCACTCTCTCTCTCTGCAATGTGTAACTCGCTCTCTCTCTCTGCAATGTGTCACTTTCTCTCTATCTCCAATGTGTCAATCTCTCTCTGCAATGTGTCACTCTCACTCTCTCTCTCTCTCTGTAATGTGTCACTCTCTCTCTGCAATGTGGCACTCTCACTCTCTCTCTCACTGCAATGTGTCTCTATTTCCAATGTGTCTCTCTCACTGCAATGTCTCTCTCTCATTCTCTGCAATGTGTCACTCTCTCTCTCTCTCTCTCTCTCTCTGCAATGTGTCACTCTCTCTGCAATGCGTCTCTCTCTCTCTCTCTCTCTCTCTCTGCAATGTGTCACTCTCTCTCTCTCTGCAATGTGTCACTTTCTCTCTCTGCAATGTGTCACTTTCTCTCTCTGCAATGTGTCACTTTCTCTCTCTGCAATGTGTCTCTCTCTCTGCAATGTGTCACTCTCTCTCTGCAATGTGTGTCTCTCTCTGCAATGTGTGTCTCTCTCTGCAATGTGTGTCTCTCTCTGCAATGTGTGTCTCTCTCTGCAATGTGTGTCTCTCTCTGCAATGTGTGTCTCTCTCTGCAATGTGTGTCTCTCTCTGCAATGTGTGTCTCTCTCTGCAATGTGTGTCTCTCTCTGCAATGTGTGTCTCTCTCTGCAATGTGTGTCTCTCTCTGCAATGTGTGTCTCTCTCTGCAATGTGTGTCTCTCTCTGCAATGTGTGTCTCTCTCTCTGCAATGTGTGTCTCTCTCTCTGCAATGTGCCTCTCTCTCTGCAATGTGTCACTCTCTCTCTCTGCAATGTGTCACTCTCTCTCTCTGCAATGTGTCTCTCTCTCTCTCTCTGCAATGTGTCTCTCTCTCTCTCTCTGCAATGTGTCTCTCTCTCTCTCTCTGCAATGTGTCACTCTCTCTGCAATGTGTCACTCTCTCTGCAATGTCTCTCTCTCTCTCTGCAATGTGTCTCTCTATCTCCAATGTGTGTCTCTCTCTCTCTGCAATGTGTGTCTCTCTCTCTCTCTCTGCAATGTGTCACTCTCTCTCTCTGCAATGGTTCTCTTTCTCTGCAATGTGTCTCTCCCTCTCTCTTTGCAATGTGCCACTCTCTCTCTCTCTCTGCAATGTGTGTGTCTCTCACTGCAGTGTGTCACTCTCTCTCTCTCTCTGCAATGTCTCTCTCTCTCTCTCTGCAATGTGTAACTCGCTCTCTCTCTCTCTGCAATGTGTGTCTCTCTCTATCTCCAATGTGTCACTCTCTCTATGCAATGTGTCACTATCTCTCTCTCTGAAATGTGTCACTCTCTCTCTCTCTCTCTCTGCAATGTGTCACTCTCTCTCTCTCCCTGCAATGTATCACTCTCTCTCTCTCTCTCTGCAATGTGTCACTCTCTCTCTCTGCAATGTGTCACTCTCTCTCTCTGCAATGTGTCACTCTCTCTCATTCTCTGCAATGTGTCACTCTCTCTCTCTCTTTGCAATGTGTCACTCTCTCTCTCTGCAATGTCTCTCTCTCTCTCTGCAATGTGTCACTCTCTCTCTCTGTAATGTGTCACTCTCTCTCTCTGCAATGTCTCACTCTCTCTCTCTCTCTGAAATGTGTGTCTCTCTCTCTATCTGCAATGTGTAACTCTCTCTCTCTCACTGCAATGTGTCACTCTCTCTATTTCCAATGTGTCACTCTCTCTGCAATGTGTCACTCTCTCTGCAATGTGTCACTCTCTCTGCAATGTGTCACTCTCTCTGCAATGTGTCACTCTCTCTCTGCAATGTGTCACTCTCTCTCTGCAATGTGTCACTCTCTCTCTGCAATGTGTCACTCTCTCTCTCTGCAATGTGTCTCTCTCTCTCTGCAATGTGTCACACTATCTCTCTCTCTGCAATGTGTCAGTCTCTCTCTGCAATGTGTGTGTCTCTCTCTCTCTCTGCAATGTGTCTCTCTCTCTGCAATGTGTCACTCTCTCTCTCTCTCTCTGCAATGTGTCTCTCTCTCTCTCTCTCTGCAATGTGTCTCTCTCTCTCTGCAATGTGTCACTCTCTCTCTCTGCAATGTGTCTCTCTCTCTCTGCAATGTGTCACTCGCTCTCTCTGCAATGTGTCTCTCTCTCTGCAATGTGTCTCTCTCTGCAATGTGTCACTCTCTCTCTCTCTGCAATGTGTCTCTCTCTCTCTCTGCAATGTGTCACTCTCTCTCTCTCTCTCTGCAATGTGTCTTGCTCTCTCTCTGCAATGTGTCTCTCTCTCTCTTCAATGTGTCACTCTCTCTGCAATGTGTCACTCTCTCTCTCTCTCTCTCTGCAATGTGTCTTGCTCTCTCTCTGCAATGTGTCACTCTCTCTCTGCAATGTGTCACTCTCTCTCCTCAATGTGTCTCTCTCTCTGCAATGTGTCACTCTCTCTCTGCAATGTGTCACTCTCGCTCTGCAATGTGTCACTCTCTCTCTCTCTGCAATGTCTCTCTCTCTCTCTCTGCAATGTCTCTCTCTCTCTCTCTGCAATGTCTCTCTCTCTCTCTCTCTGCAATGTCTCTCTCTCTCTCTGCAATGTCTCTCTCTCTCTCTGCAATGTGTCACTCTCTCTCTCTCTGCAATGTGTCACTCTCTGCAATGTGTCTCTCTCTCTCTGCAATGTGTCACTCTCTCTCTGCAATGTCTCTCTCTCTCTCTGCAATGTGTCACTCTCTCTCTCTGCAATGTGTGTCTCTCTCTGCAATGTATCACTCTCTCTCTCTGCAATGTATCTCTCTCTCTGCAATGTCTCTCTCTCTCTCTCTCTGCAATATGCCTCTCTCTCTCTCTCTCTGCAATGTGTCACTCTCTCTCTCTCTCTGCAATGTGTCACTCTCTCCGCAATCTCTCTCTCTCTCTCTGCAATGTGTCTCTCTCTCTCTCTGCAATGTGTCACTCTCTCTGCAATGTGTCTCTCTCTGTGCTATGTGTCACTCTCTCTCTCTGCAATGTGTCTCTCTCTGCAATGTCTCTCTCTCTGCAATGTGTCACTCTCTCTCTCTGCAATGTGTCTCTCTCTCTGCAATGTATCACTCTCTCTCTCTGCAATGTCTCTCTCTCTCTCTCTCTCTGCAATGTGTCACTCTCTCTCTCTCTCTCTCTGCAATGTGTCACTCTCTCTCTCCGCAATCTCTCTCTCTCTCTCTGCAATGTGTCAATCTCTCTCTCTGCAATGTGTCTCTCTGTCTCTGCAATGTGCCTCTCTCTCTCTCTCTCTCTGCAACGTCACTCTCTCTCTCTCTGCAATGTGTCAGTCTCTCTCTCTGCAATCTCTGTCTCTCTCTGCAATGTGTCACTCTGCAATGTGTGTCTCTCTCTCTCTGCAATGTGTCTCTCTCTCTCTGCAATGTGTCTCTCTCTCTCTGCAATGTGTCTCTCTCTCTCTGCAATGTGTCACTCTCTCTGCAATGTGTCTCTCTATCTCCAATGTGTGTGTCTCTCTCTCTGCAATGTGTCACTCTCTCTCTCTCTGCAATGTCTCCATCTCTCTCTCTGCAATGTCTCACTCTCTCTCTCTGCAAGGTATCACTCTCTCTGCAATGTGCCATTCTCTCTCTCTCTGCAATGTGTCACTCTCTCTCTCTACAATGTGTCACTCTCTCTCTCTACAATGTGTCTCTCTCTCTCTCTCTGGAATGTGTCACTCTCTCTCTCTGCAATGTGTCACTCTCTCTCTCTCTGCAATGTGTTACTCTCTGCAATGTGTCACTTTCCCTCTCTGCAATGTGTGTCTCTCTCTCTGCAATGTGTCTCTCTCTCTCTCTCTCTGCAATGTGTCTCTCTCTCTCTCTCTCTGCAATGTGTCACTCTCTCTGCAATGTGTCTCTTTCTCTGCAATGTCTCTCTCTCTCTCTCTCTGCAATGTGTCTCTCTCTCTCTCTCTCTGCAATGTCTCTCTCTCTCTCTCTCTGGAATGTGTCACTCTCTCTCTCTGCAATGTGTCACTCTCTCTCTCTCTGCAATGTGTTACTCTCTGCAATGTGTCACTTTCCCTCTCTGCAATGTGTGTCTCTCTCTCTGCAATGTGTCTCTCTCTCTCTCT